>NC_138382.1:18118223-18209755 GCF_054177405.1 Leptonychotes weddellii | reverse complement strand
TTTCTATTTCATTGATTTCTGCTCTGATCTTTATTATTTCTCTTCTCCTGCTGGGTTTAGGCTTTATTTGCTGTTCTTTCTCCAGCTCCTTTAGGTGGAGGGTTAGGTTGTGTACTTGAGACCTTTCTTGTTTCTTGAGAAAGGCTTGTATTGCTATATACTTTCCTCTTAGGACTGCCTTTGCTGCATCCCAAAGATTAGAAGTTCCTCCTTTCTTTGAGTCCCAGTTACATGAGCCAAAACATGTCCTTACTGAGTTTAGTTTTCTGACACAGCTGAAAGCATCCCAACTTCTCATTGTCTTGCATTTTACTTTCTGTGTGTGCAATTATTCTCTAATTACTCCAATAATGATAAAGGCAGATTATATGATGATGATGACAAAGCATATTTTATTCTATTTGAAAATATTCCAGGGCTGCCTGGGTGGCTCAGTCAGTTGAGCATCTGACTCTTGATCTCAGCTCAGATCTTGATTTCAGAGTCATGAGCTCAAGTCCTGCATTGGGCTCCATGCTGCGTGTGGAGCCTACTTAAAAACAAATATTCCATGCTTTCCATTTTTTCCAAATTTTATTCTGCAGTATAGGGTATACTACTCAGAATCCCTAATGTACTTCCAAGGCAGAGAAAGAATAGAGACAAGAATAATTAGACTATAAATATGAAGCAATACAGGAAATGACTTATATTTTTGTTCATTTGACAAATGAGGAGACTGAGGCTCAGAGCAGGAAACACCCCAGGTCACATAGCTACTGATTCACAGAACTTGAACCATAATTGAATTCTATTGATGTGACCTCTTGGTAATTTCCCACTCTGTATATATGACTCTCTTGTCACAATGTGCATCTAACTTGCTTCA
This sequence comes from Leptonychotes weddellii, assembly GCF_054177405.1. Taxonomy (NCBI): domain Eukaryota; kingdom Metazoa; phylum Chordata; class Mammalia; order Carnivora; family Phocidae; genus Leptonychotes; species Leptonychotes weddellii. The sequence continues at coordinate 18,208,887 of NC_138382.1, read as the reverse complement.
GACCTTTGATATTTGTGTAGTGGTTAAAAATGTGGATTCTCCAGGACTTCACTATGCATGAAACCTGGTTTCACCACTTAACAGTTACACATAGTGGAGACAGTCACTTAACCTCTCTATATCAATGTCCTCATTTGTAAAATAACATGTATCTCACAGGGATGCTATCACAGTTAAATGGGCTTATATAAGTAGAGGACTTAAAACCGTTCTAGTCATGTGTGAATGGGCTATGCTGTCACTGTTGTTAATCTTAATCTAAGGGTTATGTTCAATAAAAATATATATATATAATTGCAAACATTATAGGGAAGCTTTGTTACCTATCTCCCTCAGCTGTTTACTTCTCATCTCAGGAGAGAAATCTTGAAGTCTTCCACTTTCCGGAACCCCAAGTCATGTTGCAGGAGTCCTGAGAGCCATATTCTCCCTTGCACATGTATCTTTAATAAGGGGGAGAAAAGACCAAAATATAAAACGATAGGAATATGGACTGTGTACAGGGAGGTGATCAATTGAATACCTGGCTCATTGTGGATGCTCAATAAATTAGTATTCCCCTGACTCCATCAATATTTTCCTGCATGATGCTTCACATGCTTTCCAGAGAACTTTCTCTTTACTCATTTAGTTCTTATTGAGCCAGAAGCTACATAAACCAGAAGTTAACCTCACTCGTGTGAAAATTGGGAATGGACATATCCTGGTAATGACAGCCAGGGCTGGTCTCCATCAAAGCATCATTCATTTCGGTTAAGACACTAGGTCACAAGGAAACCTGGGAATTTGTAGAAACCCCTGGCTGGCCAGCAGATAAAGCCATTGTTGGCAATTAACACTTTGCATGAACTAGTGTATTTTTCCTACGCTAGTGCTTTTTCTCTAATGCTTCTTCCCTAGTGTCCTGGGAATGGGACAAAGAAGTTGCAAGAATAGGGGCACCTGGGTGGCTCAGTTGGTTGAGCATCTGCCTTCTGCGCAGGTCATGATCCCAGGGTCCTGAGATGGAGCCCCAAGTTGGGCTCCCTCCTCAGGGGAGAGGAGTCTGTTGCTCCCTCTCCTTCTGCCCCTACACCTGCTTGTGTGTGCTCTCTCTCTCTCAAATAAATAAATAAAATCTTTAAAAAAAAAAAGAAGTTGCAAGAATACAAAGTATCATAAATATATTGAAAAACTCTAGAGTGTCTACAAGCAGCTCCTGAGTAAGACAGAGGGCAAGAGGGGAAGGCTGAGGGTAGGGGACAGTGCATCCCAAAACTTTAAGTGGCAAAGGAAACATCAGACATTTCAATTATCTCAGTAAAACTGGAACTTCCACAGATCCTTGGGGGAAGGGCTACTCTTGCTTCTCAGTCTCATTTAAGGCTGCATGAAATCAGTTCTCAAATGGCCCCTGAGTCCTGTCCAGGCCACTCTGCTGCTCTCCACATGCCTGGCTCTAGTGCTCATCTTCACTCTGGAGCCTTCTTGATTCACTTATTCTCTTCTCATTGCTCTTTGAGCCTCGTCTCCAGGGATCTCTGCTCCAGAACAGCAGGGTTTTCTTGCTCATCATCTTAAAACATTGTTATGCATCCGCAGGCAAGCTTCACCTCTGGTGAGCTGACCTCATGGAGTGAAAAAATAGAAATGTACTCCACGCACTTCACTCCTCTCTTCATGCGAGAGCAGTGACATCTGCTAAATATGCTTCTTGCATTTAAAATGGTTTTCGAACTAGTCCTCCCAATCAGATTTGCTCATGGAGAAAGGGCACCAGGATTGGAAAGAGTCCTAAACTCTATTACAGATAAAACATGGACCCTCTCCCCTTGGGAAAGCCACAGACGTTCAGACTCTTCATCTGTAAAATGGTGATAATTACACCTACATTTCAGGACAATTATGAGGTTTAAATGAGATAACGTTTATGGTGTAATTTGGGAAATGTGTTGGCCATTTAATATATATAAACTATATATATGTATAAACGTTTTAGCCAACATGAAGGTCAGTTTTGCTGCCATGGAGAGAATCTTCTTACACTGGCAACTCCTGATGAATAAACATCATCCCCACCAAATAGTTGCAGCAGGGATGGTTTCTTCGCTCCAGCTGGGGCAAATCATATGGCAAATCATAGTCTGCCTCCCAAGAACTGGGAAGCAGAGCACAGAAACCAATTCATTTAGTTGTAGGAAGGTGAGTGGAGAGGTCATAAAAATATGGGGACCGAGGTCACTATGGTGGATAAACAGATGAATGAGCAGAAAAGGCAGCAGGTAGAAGGAGAGGAGATCAAAACAGAAACAAAAAGAGAAGCAGAAGTGAATGATATATGTGAAGAGAGGAGGGAGAAATCATGGAGTCCATCTCTAAGACTTGAACCTATTTAAAGAATATACATTAAGCTTCTTTAAGAGAGTTTCCAGGACAATGAAACAAATCCCAAGGTAGACACTGAAACAAAGTCTGAGTCACACCCACAGGGAGAAAGATTGAGCGAGAGATGCATCCACAGCCATATAAACATAGATGCAACCTCTAGTCCTCTAGCCTCCATGCTGGGGCAGACTGGTATCACTTTGCCATGACAGATAAACAGATCAGTGTTGCCAGAGGAGTTGTGAGAGAAGAAATCAAATTGGGTGAAAGAAAGTGGGCTATTTTGGGACTGCACCCAAAAAGCAAAAATAGGAACCTCAGTAAAGGCCCACAGGCATTGCAATCTAAATGCATCACACATATTCCTCCCCTTACAATCATCACTCTGCAAAGAGAAGCCTTGGGCTCAAAGCCTCAGCCTTTCATACAGAGGCAGACAAGTCTCAAGAGCTTTAGGGGGAAATACATCACTCAAGGCATTCTTTGGTAAATGTGAAGAACATGAAGATGTTGTTGAGGCTGGTGGCCTGTTATTACCATCAGTAGTAATATATGCTTCCACAGAAGTGCTCCGATTAGGGGAATTTTATAAAAACAGCACCGTATTATTATATATTATAATGAGGAAGGAAGTGTGTGGGGGGAGCAATTTTTAGAAAGTAGGATGACAAAGAGATTAAATATTTTCCTATGGGATGCCAAAAGGAACAAAATTGATCAGAAATTGGTGAAAGGGGGATGGCAATGGAATGAGGGTCCCGTGCGTTCCTGGCTCTGCCATTTTCTAGCTAAGTGACCATGAGCAAACTACATTACTTTTCTGTGCCTTGTTTTCCTCATGGGTAAAACGAGGATAATAATGATAAAAGATTTACCTCGTTGTTTCAGCAATTAGATGAGAATTGTGTAGCACCTGGCACCTAGCGCACCCTCAGTACATTCAGCTGTGATTGTTGGCTTTAGCTAGGCTTTCCCTGAAAATGGCAATGAAACTAGGATTTGCATACAAGTGGTTCATTTGGGAGGTGATCTCAGGAAGCACTGGTAGGGGACTGCAGAAGTGAGACAGAAAAGGTAAGAAAGCCAAAACAGGGAGCCTTAATGAGCAGTTATCACGGTGTGCAACTGTGATTCAATTGTAACAACAGGCCAAGTGCCTCTCTGTCATGGCGTTTCAGACAATGGGAAGGAGAGACATATGGGGGCACTGGAGCCATCTTGTTATCCCAGAAACATTGCTACAATGGGGCACAGACCAGCCTGCTTTTGATGAACTCTGGCTAGCATTTTTATTAGGAGAATTGAAATATCTAAAACTATAGATTTTGGGTTTGAAATTATGATGAATAAAAATTCCAAGCAACCTAGTTGTTTCAGCGAAGCATGTACATCTAGTGGGAAGGAAATCACTGAATTCCCAAAGGGAAATGAATATCCTTTAACTTTCTAAACACGTTGAAGCAAGGGCTTAGTGAATGTAACCTGAGGTTCCCCATGGCTTTTATTCAGGCTTTGAGGACCATGGGGCCACCCTAATATTTAGTAACCCATATTTCACTGGACCTCCATCTCCCCTTTCAAAGTTTTGTTCTATTTTTTCATCCCATTATTTCTGGATAAGAGTTCTCACATTTGTATCTGAATTTGTCAGTTGACAACTCAAACCTACTACAGAGCACCTCCCTTCCGACAAGGTGACTCTTTTCAACCGTAAAAACATTGATGTCTTTTCCAAAGTAACTGTCTCCAGATGCTCCCAAATGTCTTCTCTTCAGCCTCTGTATAGGACTGCATTCTCCTCACACTCTATGCTACAAAACCCTGTTGTTTTCTGGCAACTCTGCAAAGAACACCCTTGTCCCTGCTCTGTGTCTGTCTCCATTGCCTGACACTAAAGCAGAAAAGCCTGGGTCCTTAGTCTCACAGAGTCTCCCTTTCTAAGCAGCTTCTTCAGCTTTCTACCACAAACACTTTACCTGCAGGACCTAGGCACATAGACACCTAATGGGCCCATTGTAGCCTGTAGGACCCCACATGACTCTTTTCCTCACTTCCTCCCCAACACCTCTCCTTCTACTCTTCTCTCACTCATCTCCAGCCACATTGGCCTCCTGGATGTTTCTAGAAAACATGGGAAGCTCTTTCCACTCTGCCTGGAATGTTCTTCCCTAACATCCCAAAAAGCTGACTCCTTCCTGCCATCAGATTCCAGCTTAAATGCCATCCTTATCATTGGTGGTAAAATGCCTGCGGTCCGCCCAGCACCAAACCACCACACCCACCTAAGGCTAAGAACTACATTTCCCAGGATCCCCTTTTCTGTATGCTTCTGCTTTAAGTTTCTCCATGGAGAGGAATTTGAGCAAGATTTAGGAGACAAAGGTCATTATTCTTAGAAGGTTGGGAGAGTCAGCCTCACTTCACAGCCTGAGAAGACTAGCTTCAAGAGCAGTCTTGTGCTTTTTTTTTTTTTTTTAACATTTCATTTGTTTGAGAGAGAGAGAGCACGAGAGGGTCTGAGGGAGAAGCAGACTCCCCGCAGAGCAGGGAGCCCGATGTGGGACTTGATCCTGGGACTCCCAAATCATGACCTGAGCCGAAAGCAGTCGCCCAACCAACTGAGCCACCCAGGCGCCCATCTTGTGCTACTTCTTGAACTTTGCTTTGATCTCTGGCTTTTCCAAATGGGCCAGTGATTGCTTCTCTGCCTCCCAGTCTGAAACTTTCCAGACCTTCACTCTCCAGTTATTCCCACATTCACTTGACTCCTTATTCCTGCAATGCTTGAATTGCCTCTGTTTTTCCGTGGGGAAACCAAACCGATCCACCACCTCTCTGAAGTAGCCCCCAGTCATTCACTATCTCACCCCACCCTTAATTCTCTCCCTAGCACATCTCATTGATATTTTACTTATTCATTTATTTGTTTGCTTTTTGTCCACATTGCTGCCCGACCCCTAGGCTATAAGACACGAATGGGAAATTTGCCATTTTGTTCACTGCTCTACTTCTAGTGCATGGCTTATAATAAAGTCCTACCTTTGAATAGAAGTTTTAATAGCTTCATAATTATAGAACTGGTAAGACAGGCGTACAGGAGTAAGAAGGATTTCATTACCTGAGAATCCCAATAAATAGATTCATATATAGAGTAGAAACCAGTATGATTTTTACTTCCTTTGCAAAAGGAGTGCAAGTACATTTATTGAGCACCTACTATAGACAAGTCAGGAACTGTGCTAGGCACTTTTACATAAATTATCTCTTTTACTTGCTTATAAAATAGTTTCTGCAGCACATGTACCAAGATTGATATAGGATTCAATAAGCTGCTCAGCAAACTCAGACTAGATGTGTCTCTGTCTTAAATGTCAAGACCTTAACTTGGCCTTGGTCCTGTTCTCTCTAGCCAGAACACAGGAGCAGGCTCCTGAAAAGAGAAATGGACTATTAAAATTTCCCAGTGGAAGGAGAAGATCACAGTTTGCTCAGAGAGCAGCTCAGAGTCTAACACTTAAGGTGAGAATTTGTATCTATGCTGATGACTCACCTTAAAACCCCAGGAAATTTGGGTTGGACATCCACCAAAACAGGAGTGAAATACTAAAACACTACTGTGCTGATGTACATGAGTTAAGTGATGAAGGTCCACCTCATTTGTAAATGGCTCCCTTCTGATGAGCCCCTCTGCATATTTCAATCACTGACTTCTAGTGGACTGTTGCTAAGAGTGTAGTGTTCCCTCCCTGTGGTTTTCTGCTCCTTCCCAGGCACATGGGAACTTTCCAGGCCTCATGCAGATAAATGGAGTCATTTGATTAGCTTGCGAATGAAAGAGATTTGTGCCACTTTTGGTCAAGGCACCGAAGAGCAGGTGTGAGTGCTCTATGCTCTCTCTCTCCCTCTCACAGAGACCCTGGAAACCATGGTTTTTTGGTGTGTGTGTTTTAAGATTTTATTTATTTACTTGAGAAAGAGAGAGGACAAGCAGGGGAAAGGGTAGAGAGAGAGAGCAACAAGTAGACTCTCTACTGAGTGGGGAGCCCAACGCTGGGCTTGATCCCAGGACCCCAAGATCATGACCCAAGACGAAGTTAGATGCTTAACCGACTGAGCCACCCAGGTACCCTAGAAACCATGTTTTTGCGGTGGCAGCAACACAAGATGGTAGGCTCCTTCAGCCTGGATCTGAGTAACTGCTTCAAGCAAAGCCTTCCATTGTAGACCCATGTAGGACATTCATGTGGAATACACTGAATGGGTGACAATTAAATCCTTTTTCTGTTAAGGTACTAAGGTGTGGGGACTGATTTGTTACTATGGCATAACCTAACCTGTCCTAACTGCTAACAACTCCAAAATGCTCTTCTCTCATAACAATTTCTACTGAGAAGTGAAGAACAGTGAGATTCCAGGGAATGATTTGGATGGACGCTGTGCTTTTCTGTCAGGTATTCAAAAGTATTTTGTACAGATTGTCTCTTTTATACATATAGCATTTCTGTGATAAAAACTAGAATGATCATTTCCATGTGAAAACTAAGGCAAAAAAGCAGTGAATTGATTATCCATGGATAACCGCAATTCATTGGAAAGAGCTAAAAAGAAAAATCCATATGGACTTATTCCCAGCTTCAGGCCTTTTTCATTCACAAAACAATCTCTTGGGCTTTTCTGGGCTAGCATCCATTTCTTGCCTCTTATAAAACCCCTTACCAGAATACCACAGTGCTAAAGAATGGGGGGAAAAAGTATAATAGTTTTTTGGATATAAAACCTGAAGTAATTGTATTGTATGGCATGTCTGTGGCCTTAATGTAAATTTTTTTTTCTTTTGATTCCTTCCCATTCTGCTAATAGCATGCCCTCCAGAGTAATCAAGTTACCCAGCCAACTAAGTTCTTGCATTACTAAAAAGTATTACCCGAGAACAGCATGCAACCACTAAAGCTTTTTCTCCCATCCTGTGAAAAATGTAACACTGGCTAAAAAGGAAAGCCATTCTTGGAACCAGTTTGGAGTTTTGTTGGGTTTTTTCCTTCCCCTCATACCTAACAATTTAAAGGCTGAATAAAAGTCAAGGATTGTATTCAATTCATTGTCAACACTAAGTATTCGACTGATTACCTTTCAGAATATACACATAGCATATTCAAAATATAGAGATAATATAGATATAGATGGATTTAAAATTTCTAATAGGAGGCTCATTTAAAAATAAAATGAAATGGAATTTTTTAAAGTTTGAATAAAAGTAAATAATAATAGGAAGGGTAAATAAAATAAACTTATTTTTAATAATTATCCTATTCCATCCATGAGCTTTTTTTATTCATCTTATATGGAATAGATTCATCCAAATAATAATAAAGATGACTGGCATTTTAAGAAATCATTAACTACTATTTCCTCTTAGTATTTGTTCACTCTGACTAGTCCAGGCAGGACCAGGCAGGAGAACTCTCAGTGAGGAGAAGCCCCTATGAGATAGAATTTGTATACCTAGTCTATGTTGTATACATAGTCTGTGTAGGAAACATACAGCTGGACCTCAGAAAAATAGCCCATTTGATGCCATTACTTCATTTGCTATAATTAATGTGGACTCTCTCACCGGATGATTTCTGTTGCCTTCCATCTGTCTCATTTCTGTATCCTCCCATCTCCTGACTTACACTTCATCTCCTTTTTCTTGACCGATGCTTGTCTTTTGAACTCGATTGTGTCAGGCTGCTTTTGTTTGTTTCATTTGCTTTCATTTTTGTTTGTTTGTTTGTTTGTTTACTCTCAGATCCATTTCTCTGGCATCCCCTGCTCTGCTCTATTTCCAAGCTTCCTTGACAACTGACTTTGACCTTTGTCCAGCAGGGTAAGCTCCAGTGGGAGATTAAAGGTGGGAGAAACCAGGTAGTGTTTCTCCCTCTCCTCCCCTCCCGTCCACTCCCTTCCTCTTCTCTGCTTTCCTCTCCTCCACTCCCCTCTCCCACCTCTTCTTCCTCTCTACCCTGACACTTTGGACAGAATCTCTGGAAGGGGTTGCATCTCTATGGTGAGTTCTAGATACCACTAAGAAATTCTAGTCTCTACAATCCTCATATTATTTTCTAAAACTTTTATTGTTTCACCTCCCCTATTTAGACTTATTATTGAATCTAGAATTATTTTGCTTTTGTTTTTGTTTTTTGGTCTACAATATGGTGTAGGGTAGGAATAATATCCTTTTTCTAAATATGTATATCTGATTGACTCAGCACCATTTATTGAAAACACCATTCTTTCCTCCACAGATCTCCAGTATAATCATTATCATAAATCAAGTGACCTTATAAGGGTAGGTCGCTTTTGGACTCTATTGTTTCATTGATTAGGCTATCTATATATCAATATCATATATCTTAATTAAAACAACTTTATGATTAATCTTGATATCTAGTAGTATAGTCCCTGAAACTTTGTTCCTCTCCTTCAAAATCATCCTAGCTAATTTTATCCCTTTGCATTTTCATATACATTTTAGAATCAGCATGCCACTTCCCAGGAGAGATAGATGAGAGAGAGCAAAAGAGAGAGATGACTGGTAATAAATAAACCAATCAACCTGGAATTGCATTGTATCTATAAATCCGTATGGGAAAGGCTAATGTCTCTTTAATATTGAGCCTTCCAATAGGTGAACATGGTTTTGGTCCATTATTTTGGTCTTCTTTCACATCTTTCAATAGATTGGAATAGGGTTATTTAATTTTCAATGTAGGATTCTCACATTTCCATTGTATTTATCCTCAGGTATTTGATATTGTTTGATACTACTGTAAACAATATGTTTTTAAGATTTTATTTCCTAATTGTTTTGCTAATATAGAGAAAAAACATTGATATTTGTATATTGACATTTTATTCAGTATTTCACTAAGTTCATTTTTTAACTCTTTGTAAATTCTTTTGGATTTTCTGTGTTCACATGTCATCAGTGAACAATGAAATTTTATTTCATCATTTTCAATCCTTATATATTTTATTTCTTTTCCTTGCCCACTTTCAGAAGCTAGGACCCTGTGTTGTTCCTGATATAAGAGGGAAAGCCTTCAACATCTCACCATTAAGTATGAAGTTGACTATAGGTATTTTACAGAATACCCATCTTAGTCCATTTGGGCTGCTATACCAAAATACCAAAGACTGGGTAGCTTATAAACAACAGAAATTTATTTCTTATGGTTCTGGAGGCTGGAAGTCCAAATTCAGGGTGTCAGCATGGTCAGGTTCTGATGAAGGACCTCTTGTGGGTTACAGACTGCTAACGTCTCACTGTGTTCTCTCATGGTAGAATGTTCAAGAGAACTCTCTTGGACCTTTCCTATTAAAACTTTAATCACTTCTGAAATACCTCATTTCCTAATACTATCACGTTAGGCATTAAGATTTCAAAATATGAATTTGAGGTGCACACAAACATTCAATATGTAGCAATACTCTCGGGCTGAGAATGTTTTCCTTTATTATTAGTTTGCTAGTTGTTATTAAGTGTTTCTATCATGAACCATTTTTTTATTTTATCACATGCTTTTCCCGCCTATATGATTTATATGAGATAACTATATGATTTTCTTCTTTATTTGGTTAGTTTTTAGTTTCAATTGTTTTCAAATGTTTAATTAATCTTTTATTTTCTGAATAAACAACTTGGTTGTGATGTGTTAGCTTTTCCATACATCACTGGACTTGCCATTTAAATATTTTTGCTTAGGAATTTTGCATCTATGTTCAAGACATTGACTTATAATTTTTATATGTTTTGCTGTTGTCGTCCAATTAGGTATCAGTATAATATTTTGGATACATGAAAAGTTCAGGGAGGTGTAATGTAGAGGGAGGTGTTTCCTCTTTTTCAACTTTTGGAAAAGTTTGTCTAAACATTGTTTACTTATTTCTTCCTTAAATATTTGGAAGAGTTTAGAAGTGACGCCATCTAGGCCTGGAGAATTATTTGTGAAAAGTGTTTATCTGGATTCAATTTCCTTAATTGATATAAAACTTTTCAAATATTCTATCTTTTCTTGAGTTGGTTTGTTAAACTGTAGTTTTCTATAAATTTAACTATTTAGCCTGAATTTTTACATATATTGGGATAAACATGTTTATAATACCCTCATATGAGTTTTTAATGACTGTATGATCTGTAATAATGTCCCTTTTTTTACTCCTAATATTGGTAATTTGTATTTCTCTCTTTTTTCTTTATCTATTTGCCATAGGATTATGAATTTTTTTAAATCTTTTCAAAGAGTCAAATTTTATTTTGTTGATATTTCCTATTATACATATGTAGTTTATTTTATTAATTTCCTCTCTTTTTAAAATTTTCTCCTTTCTACTATCTTTGATTTTTGATTCACTGTTTGTATTCTAACACCTTCATATGGTTGCTCGGATCATTGACCTTCCAGCCTCTCTTCTTGTCTAATATATACATTGAAAACTCTAATTTCCTTTCTAATCATGGCTTTAGCTCTGTCCCTCATGTTTCAATATGTGATGCTCTTATTAACAATCAATTTTAAATATTTTCTAATTTACATTGTGATAACTTTTTCACCTTTAGTTCATTTCAAAAGAAAACTGCTTCATTTCCAAATATTTGAGGATTTTCAAGATACCTTTCTATTATTAATTTTTATCATAATTCTCTTGTGATCAGAGAACATACTCCTAATTTTGGTCATTTGTTATTGAGACTTGCTTTCTGGCCCATATGGCTCTCTGTAGTTAATTTTGTATAATGTACCATGTGCACCTGAAAAGAGGTGTATATTCTGAAGTGTAGTGTTCTATATTTGCTAATTGAGCCAAATTAGAAAATCCTGTTGTTCATATTATCTCTATTCTTACTGACATTTTTAAAAAAGATTTTATTTATTTATTTGCCAGAGAGAGAGAGCACGAGAGCACACAAGCAGGGGGAGCAGCAGGCTCTCCACTGAGCAAGGAGCCCGATGTGGGTCTCGATCCCAGGACCCCAGGATCATGACCTGTGCTGAAGGCAGATGCTTAACCTACTGAGCCACCCAGTCGGTTCTTCTTACTGACTTTTTGTGTCCATATCGTGTCAGTGAACATCTTTTAACATGATAGTGGACTTGTCTATTTTTCACTCTAGTTTTGTCAATTTTGCTTCATATATTTTCAGGTGTTATTTGATGCATACCGAATTGGAATTATTATAACTTTTATCACTGTATGTTCCTCTTTTTTTTTTTTTCTAATTTCATTTTTCCTTTTTTTTTTTTTCTAATGATACTTATTCACTAAGTACACTACTTTTTACTAGATGTGCTAATACTGGTAGGACAGCCCACAGCATCTTTTGGTCAGTGTTTGCCCGGCATGCGTTCTCTATACTTTCATCCTTTCTGTGTCATATATTAAAATCATATAAAGCATATTTTGATTTGTTCTTGACCCAATCTGACTCTGACAGTATTTTAACTGGAGTATTTGCTCCATCTCTATTAAAGGTAATTATTGAAATATTTCCGCTTAAATCTCTCTTATTCATTTCTGATTTGTCCGAGCTACTCTTCATTTCGTCTTCTCCTTGCTTTCTTTTGGATTTATCAAGTAGCTTTTATTATTCATTTTTTCCCCTTTGTTAGCTTTTAGTTATGCTTCCATTTATGATTCTTTTAATGATTACCCTAATTTTCTCTCCTGCTTTATCTAATCTCCTGTTAAATCAATCTATTGCATTCTTAATTTCAGTTCATAAATTTTGCAGTTATAGAATCCCCTCTGTGTTATTTTTTACAGGTTGTAATTCTCTGGTGAAATTCTTCATCCACCTATTTCTACAGATATTAATGTCAGTACCGGGATTACCTATGGGTCTTTATCTTTTCTGTTTTTCCTCTTGGTTTTTGGTAAGAAGTCCTCTTGGCATATCAGATAATTTTTTTTGGCATGCCAGACTATAATGTATTTTTAAAATGTAGAAGTTTTAAATGATGTTTTCTTTCTTTAGAGATAATGTACTATTTTTCAGACAAGCAGCTGGATGAGGGGTTGATCATCTTTATTCAATCAGAGATTGAGATGATTTGGGATTTGGTGTCAGTTTTTGGAAGATCGAGTCTATTTTCAGTTTATCTTTATTCCCAGGGTTTAGCCCTCAGGAGACTCAATTTAAAGCCTGGGGCATTTTTCAGAGTTCCTCATTTTGAAGAGCAATGAATTCCAATTCTTGTCTTCTGAGCACCATGAAACTGTCAAAAGCTCTGTGCCTCTTCTGCTTGAGTTTATGATTTATGCATCCCTCCACATAGAATTCATGTCTGTTTGTTTTCTAGATGGGCCTGGCAGTACTAACAACCTGGAATTTCTCTAACTGATGAGTTTTTTCCAGTTATATTGGTGATTGTGCCCTTTTTTTTTTCAGGTTCTCTGAGAAGACTTTATTTTTCTCGCCAAAGACAAAATAGGCAAGTTTGCTTCTGAAGGACATACTCTTTTCCAAGGTACCAAATGAGGGTGTTGACTTCAGCCTTATGTGGAAGGTGCTGATCTGCCATCCCATTTTCCTTGGGTTGCAGGCCTTATCTCCTATTCCCCACATGTGGAACTTCAGAACCCAGGACTTAATTTACAGAGTTCAGCAGGTGTCATCAGGGCAAATACCAGCTCCAGCTCTTCCCTATTTCTTTTCCTTCTCACTGACCCTGAACTCTGATTATTTCACATACTGTAACCCCAGCTCAGTCAGACATCTTTAAAAAAAAAGAAAAAGGTAGGGCACCTAGGTCGTACAGTTGGTTAAGCATCTGACTCTTGATTTCACCTCAGGTCGTGATCTCAGGGTTGTGAGATCGAGCCCCATATCGGCTCCACACTCAGCGTGGAGTCTGCTAGATATTCTTTCTCCCTCTCCCTCTGTCCCTCCCACTTGTGCATGCACTCTCTCTCAAATAAGTAAGTAAATCTTTTTTAAAAAGAAAAGAAAAGGGATATTTTAAAGCATTGGATCTAGGATTTTTTTGCATTGTCTACTGTGGAATGGACCAATACACACCAGTTATTGATACCAGTTACAGGAAAGGGAAGAGAAGGAGAGTAGAGGGAAAGATTAATAAGTGCTTATGTTGCTTTGTATTTTTTATATACATTTTATAAATTTGGGAGAGAAAGTTCATGAGACTTTTGCTAAATAACTGTAATACAGAAAAAAACGGTTTTGAAAATATTTGTACAGTCCATTAACTTCTCCAGGTACTTGCAGCTTTGAAGTAAGCTGAGCTATCAGAAAGTGACATATTTGGTATACATTTAGGGTATCCCTAAGAGAGGAATGTTTACCTTCAGCTTTTATCAAATGTCATCATATAGTCAAGCCATATGAAATTTAGTGTTTTATAAGTTATAAAAATGTAATTGAGGTCAGTGTTTATTACATCATTCACTGCCCTCGAGGAATTATATAATGGCTTAGAGCCAAATTCACACACCAGCTATGGCAACAAGGTTTGAGCCTTATGATGTGTATACTTATGCTCTTCTTTTTATCTGATCCTGATATTTTATTTCTTTTGGGTTTGCTGTGTTACAAGCTGTCTCAAATCTTCAAAGGGAAAAAAAAAGAAAATAGATTTTTATAAATGCACATTGGGCAGAAGAGAATTCTGGATTTCAAAGCTAAATTTTCTAAAATGCTATCAAGCTGAGAAATAATGATTGAAACATTTGTCCTATGAGTCTCTGGGTTATAGAGAGTGACCAGAAAATTCGAGAAAAAAGTATTGATAAAGTTTTTTTTATTTTTATTTTTTTTAAGATTTTATTTATTTATTTGTCAGGGAGAGAGAGAGAGCAAGCAAGCGCACATGCAGGGGGACAGGCAGGCAGAGGGAGAAGCTGGCTCCCCGCCAAGCAGGGAGTCCGATGTGGGACTTGATCCCAGGACCTTGGGATCATGACCTGAGCCAAAGGCAGATGCTTAACCGACTGAGCCACTCAGGCGTCCCTAAAGTTTTTAATAAAAGATATAATTCCATATAGTTGAGAACTCTGTATAGGTGAGGGAATGCTATGACTAAATCCATATTAATTAAATTTGGGTTTGGAAACAAAATTATAATTGATGTCCTCTTTTATAATAAAGTGAACATAGTCTCAAATACAAAAGGTAGATCACCCTCATTTGTCTGACCTGCCATTCAATTTTGTATTAAGATTTTTATTTATTAAATAAGAGATTAAAAGCTAGTTATAAGAATAAAAATTTATATAGAACTGAATGAGCATTAATTGAATTCCTTGAAATTTTTCCTTTCTTCTTAATGAACTTTGAAATTGAACCTCACGGAAAGTCAAAATCACAAACATGTTGAGATATTATTGTCTCTTTTACCATAATTAATTTGCAAAATTGGTGCATTAAGTACTGTGAATCCTGATTACAACTCCTGGGTTTGAAAGGCAGTTTCACCACCCACTATATGGGTAATTTGATGCTGTTTACTCAACCTTTCCATGCCTGTTTCTTCAGCTATAAAATGGAGGTGCTGACAGTATCAATATCCTAGGACTGCTGCAAGAAGTTAAAAAGTTAAGGAGCACCTGGGTGGCTCAGTCGGTTAAGCATCCAACTCTTGATTTTGGCTCAAGTCATGATCTCAGCGTCGTGAGACTGAGCCCTGAATAGGGCTCCAAGGTCAGTGGGGAGTCTGCTGGAGATTCTCTCCCCCTCACCCTCTGTCCCTCCCCAAGCCTGCGTGCGCACTCTCTCTCTCGAATAGATAAATCTTTTAAATAAAAATCATCTAGGCACCCTGGGGTACCTGGGTGGCACACTCGGTTAAGCGTCTGACTCTTGGTCTTGATCTCAGGGTCGTGAGACTGAGCCCTGAATAGGGCTCCAAGGTCAGTGGGGAGTCTGCTGGAGATTCTCTCCCTCTCCCTCTCTGTCTCCCTTTCCCTCTCCTCCCTCTGCCTCTCCCCCTCCCCTGCTCATGTGCCTGAGCTCTTTCTCTAATAAATAAAATTCAAAAAATTAATATTTGTATAGCATTTAGTATAACTCCTGATACTTAACAAGCCCAAAATAACTATTAGCTATTAAAATTTTTTCTATGAAAAAGTACAGATCATTAAATATCACATCAGTGATCTCTGAAACATTTTTCTTCCTCCTGTTGAATTAACCTAAAACCTTTAGCCTAATGACAAAGTTTGACTAAAATACTTAGGAATAAGGTATTTATTATTTAATGTGGACTTCCTTATAAGGTGGTACAAAAAGTCAGTAGATATGGAAATAGTATAAAGAAGAAAATCTGTAGACAACTGCCAATTCGGAATTAGATGCAAACTTGGACAAGTCATTTAACTTGATAGCGCCTGGATTCTTTTCATCTGAAAAATAGCAGTAATCAAAGTGTGCTTTTTCTACCTCACAGGATTACAGTAAAGTAATACACACACACACACACACACACACACCTTTGAAAAGATTGTTCTGATTCTACTGTAAAGGGAAGGAAAATAGCACTTACTATTAATTCTGCTAGATGTTTCATCTACATTATTTTATTTAAACTGCTCTGCAACCCTATTAGGTAAATACTATTATCCCCGACTTGCAGACCAGAAAACAGAGGCTCAGAAGGCTTAGGCAGTTTGTCCACACTTACATGGTCATTAATCAGCAGCTCAGGATTTCAAACTGCCTCCATTACAAACGACTAACACACTCATCATACTTGGTGAAGTCCTTCCTAGAGGAAAGGTGCTCAGTAGATGTTTTGGGCTTTATTTATTACTTAATACAGAAGCCGATGTCTTAAGTTAATCAATTACTTTTGAGTTTCTACTCTGCAACACACAAATCTTCCTGAAACTTCCATCCTTTAGTGGCTGTTCATGAGACTAAGACCTTTTTTTTTTTAAAAGATTTTATTTATTTATTTGACAGAGAGAGACACAGCGAGAGAGGGAACACAAGCAGGGGGAGTGGGAGAGGGAGAAGCAGGCTTCCTGCAGAGCAGGGAGCCCGGTGCGGGGCTCGATCCCAGGACCCTGAGATCATGACCTGAGCTGATGGTGGACGCTTAACGACTGAGCGACGCAGGCGCCCCGAGACTAAGACTTTAATGAGGAAGGACTGTAGTTAATGTAATAGTTTCTGGTCGTTGCCATAACTGCAATGTAAGAGAAACAGAAACAAGCTTGTTGGTAATCAGGGCAGAGACTGGGTTATTTCTCTAACTATCCCTAACATAAACCCTGCAGTTTAAGAAGCCACATAAGGGTTTTAACATTGGACTACCACCATAGTTTCCTGTATTAGAAGCTGGCTTGTGAGAACTCACAGAAAGCCTCCTGTCAACCATTCCCAAGTCTGAGAAGACCCCTTATGTTCCCCTTGTTTTTCCAAAGGGCAGGTGTGACAGACAATTAAAAACTCTGAGTGGGGAGCATAAAAGAGAGTTTAATCATTGATGAGTGGTAGAAATATCAGCCATGAGGTAGACAACAGCCACGGAGCCCTTTTGAAGCAAACCCAGGTGAGAAAGGCCATTGGCACCAGTGGGAGAACCCTCAGAGTCCCCATCTCAGTCCTCCATGGGAGCTCTTTGCTAAATCTTCCTAGTAACATCAAGCCGGAATGTTTATTCTTCCTATACAAGAGCTTGAAATCCATTCACTGTCAGGCAACAAACAGTGGTAGTATTTATCCCTTGTGTCCCCAGGAAAATAGTTAATCCTTAAAGACGTTGATAGCTCCTATTTTTAATGGGGAGGTTTGATAAGCACAATTTTATGCACATGGAGGAGGGAGGATGGCAAATTCGGAGGCAGGCCAGCCCTGTCAGGAGCAACATCGCTTCTAACCCTGCCCGGGCAGACAACACGATTGTATATCCTCATTAATGCTATAATTGGTATCTGGAATCTGTTCAAAAATGCCGATTTACTTTGTAACAGAGGATTATGGCTGAATTTGGAATTCTTTATGGTCTGCAGATGCTTGAGAAATTCAAATATAAAAACTGTCAGTTAAACATCTTATGAAAAGCTGTACCTTATACTAATCCAAAGGGACATGAACAAGTGCTTGAGGGGATAAAAATCCACTGTTTCGGTAGCTAACCACTTACAGAAACATTAACATTCTTGGACAGGGTTGCTTACTGAGTTTCTAAAGTAACTTAGGAGCTATCAGGATTCAGTTCTTAACAGACTTCAACACAGTAGGGGGAAAATTGTCAGTCACCAGCCTCCAGTATTTATGAATTATTAATGTTGGCTTTCTGGGTATTTTTTTTCAAGTTTTGCTTTTGTGTGCGTGTTCAGCTGAGTAATTCAATAGACTGATGGAGACATGAATAGATATGTTAACTAGCACCAGGGTTAACCTTTAAAGTTCGTTAAAGCTGTCAGCTTTCAATGAAATATTTTCACGTTCCTTTTTTTTTTCTGTGAACTGGAATATAAACATTATTTGTACACTGGGATCAGAGGTGCTTGGGAGAAAAGGAGAATCCACCTGCCATCCTTTTTTTTTTTTAAACCAAGACAACACTAATGGATTCATCAAGAAAGGCATCTTTTAAAAAATTTTTCGTTTACAAACCATGCCACCAGAATATATTCATGGCCTAGTTTTATTACAGTATTTTTCAACCAAAAAAAAAAAAAAGTAATGGCAAGTCCCTATTGCTACAAAAACACTCAGGGGTGAAAAGGACTTGGATCTAAAGAGGACAAGGACAGGATTTTGGAGAGGAAAAATGGAGCCCAAGGTAGAGCTCTACATCAATGTGCAGGCTGCAAAAGGAACAAAAACCACATCTTCCATTCATGGTAAAGATGGAATTTACAGCTGGTAACAACCTTTAGTCAAAACAATTCTTTTTGGAAGAACCAAGAAATGAGGGGGCCCATAATTAAACCAATTGTCATGTTTTCAAATTTTCAAGGATTTTGTAGCCACGTGGGCTTGCCAAACAAGACTAAATAATAAATCCCCCAAAGGAAAATCATCCTGCTCTGAAATCTTTCCTGTGACTCTTTACTGTAGAGTGTCCTACTTTTCCTCGCTGAGGTTCAGCCACCATTTGGAATCATCTGCCACCTAATGTCACAGGCCAGGGCTCTCCTACGGTCCATCTACACATCCAATGATGGTGTATTTCTAAGTCCTCCTTTTATCTCCATCCCGATCAAAACAAGAAGTGAGGCAATGTGAAATGAAATAGGAAGACTTGCTTCTTTTCAAAGTTTTTAACTGCCCACCAGTTTGCAAGGGTTCCTTTATGAAGGATAGAGAATAAGAAAGCTGTCCATTCTGGGTGTATAACAATAAATGATATAATAAATGTAATATCCTGACCTTTTTCTAAAGGGATCTCTATTCTTCACTTTTTTTTCTCCACTACATTCATTTAAGATCAGCAAGAAAGATAAGAGAATGATTTTACCAAACATTGTAAAAGTGAAGAAAAGAAATTGAAGCAAAGAAAGTTTGGATTACTTGCCAGCATCCTAATACTCCTAGAAATACTTGAAGTCAACCCTTGAATCCCTTACCAGTCAAAGACAACCAGCTCATAGCATAATCCACATCGAATTTTCAAAGTAGTTAATGTCTACCAATAGATGCACCAAATTGGGGCACCAAAATATGGCGTCGATCTTAACTATTCTTTCTCAGTATCTGTGCCTTTAAGACTCCTCCTTGCAACCAGGGCTGAAGAAACCAGTTTTGAGGACTGAGAGTTTATTACTTACTTTTCTTCCCCTCCTTCAAGACAATTTCCTTTTTCTTTTTTTTTTTCTGGTATCTTTTATTATCATTTATAATATAGCAGTATATATTAGAGACAATTTTTAAATTATTGATGTGCTTTATTTGTTTTGCATTTCCAAGTACTTGTCTTCAAACACCCGTCTGCTTGGGGAGATGTGTTAGGGAGAGAAAAATAAAAAGAAATACTGATGTAATATTCAGCATCTGACATACAAAATAGGATTTAGCAGAAAGTCAATAAGCATAAGAGCCATACACTTTTTAGAGAGAAAGGATTTCCCAAATGCTTTTATTTCCTCCTTTAGTATATCAACAACCCATCCGGGAGGACCCATGTCACTGAGTTCTTCTTAGTGTTGAGAAAATTCCATTTCCACCAATGAATACAATGGCAGGAAATCTCTTGCTCAATTGTAGAAGGAGATTAAAATGTAGGTAAAGAAAAACAAAAACTATTTCCAGCTTGGGGATTTATAGGGAGCAGAAGAGGAAGAAAGAAATGAGATTCAAGTGTTCGGTCCTGCGTCTCTTGATGTCCCCCTCTCAGACTTTTACTAAACAAGGGCGATTTGTCCTATATAAGGAAAGAAACCTTGAAGAGAAGGGACTCTTGCCTCTTTTTCTCCATCTGGGAGTCAAGGAGGAGGTGACTGTGCAGAGAAGCCCACATCAACATACAAGCACTCAGCCTAATTAAATAGAAAGTACACCATGTGGTCAGAGAGAGGGTGATGTGGGTTGACACATTTGATCCTCCCTCAAGACCCATGGCATGTGGGCATCTGAGTCGAGACCCAGCCAGACTGATACGGCAGCTGCTGTGCTGGGACAAAGTGACACCACCGTAGAAGGTAGAACCGGGTGGCCTGGCCACAGGGCTGGGTGGAAGGCGTGGTAGAGAACAAAGGTCTGAAACCAGTGGACGCTCAAGAACCAGAAAAGCACAGAGGCCCCGCCACCCCCTATCATAGACACCGACGCCCCCGCATATACTCATATGCCATCTTAGGAAGGAAAATAAGGGGAGATTGGACCTAAGCAATTTTATCTAATAGGAGTTGAAGAAACAGTTTAACTTTTCTTTGATCAGACTAAGCTTTATTCTAAATTGAATATTTTGTCACATTTCCTTATTCACTCAGTTTCAGAATTAGCTCCTCAGGTGATTCTTTGGCACGTTAAGCTTAAGAACCATTATCCAACTTTCTAGCCATCCTTGCAAAAATAAAAAGTAAGTTAATCTTTGGATTACTTGATCATGAGAAGAGCAGATATTCTCGGTACTTAGGTTAATCAGAATTTCTCCCTAGGGGCCTTTTAGCAACAATCCCATGCAACGTTTTCAGTGGCAACCTTTCAGTAGACACACAATACACTTCTTGAAACCCTTTCTAGAGGTTTCTTTGCTCTATGCTGATGACACCTCAACAAAAAATAATTTATTAAACACAATCCAATGTTGAACCAACATTACACAGCAGAGGATGAAGTTTGCTCCAGAGGTAAGCTTTAGAATATCTGGTGGAATTCATGAAAGAAATGGCCTTTGAGCAAACTTCCTTTCATAAATATTATTTCAGCTTGATTTTTGCTAAATGGTGGGTGGGTCCCAAGTTCAAGAGTATGCTTATTGTGGGACTAGCTTATGTCACTTATTAAATATAGATGTATATCTAAGCAGGCAATAAAGATTGTTTTGATATCCTCTTATAGAAATTAAGTCACTTAATAAGAACTAACAATATGTTTTAGTTTTTTAGGATTGTTATAACAAAGTACCACGGACTGTGTGGCATAAAGAACAAAAATTTATTTTCTCTCAGTCCTGGAGGCTAGAAATCCAAGATCAAGGTGTCAGCAGGGTTGGTTTCTTCTGAGGACTCTCTCCTTGGCTTGCAGATGGCCATCTGCTCCCTATGTTTTCACATGGCCTTCCTTCTGTGTGTGTGTGTGTCCTAAGCTCCTCTTCTTACAAGTGCACCAGTCATCTTGGATTAGGACCCATCTATATACCTCATTTTACCTTAAATACCTCCTTAATGAACTTATCTCTGAATACAGTCACATTCTGAGGTCCTGGTGCCTTGGATGATCTGCAGAAAAAAGTGTATTCTAACCACAGAGCTAGATGCCTACCTGGCCTAACATTCAAAGAAGCTGGTGGGAGCTGGGAGCAGGATGGGAATGGGACTGCCCCACAGCAGCAAGGTGAGAGGGCAGACCAGCTACAACGTGTGTGAGAGTCTCTGTGTCTGGCATGCTGAACCAACCTGCCAAAAATAACAAAATGGCTTTGACTTCGTTTTGGCCTTCCGAGCCTTGCGTGAATTTTTCTAGTGGCCTACTGGAACCAGAAACCAAACAGGAAAGGGTATTCTGGGAAATGTGGTTCTGCTCAGCTACACTGGCCCAGTTGCAAGCCACCAGGCTTAGTAAATCTAAATGTACTCATTTGGTTACAAAGCTGTGAGCACTTTTTCAACTGCACTCTATATAAGTCCATATTAAGGCTCTTCTAAGGGGCGCCTTGGTGGTTCAGTCAGTTAAGCGCCCGACTCTTGATTTCGGCTCAGGTCATGATCTCAGGGTCATGGGATCGAGCCCCGCTTCAGGCTTAGCACAGAGTCTGCGTGTCCTTTCTCTCTCTTTCTCTCTCAAATAAATAAAATCTTTTTTAAAAAGGCTCTTCTAAGAAAGATATACTCAAAATAAAATAAAACTATATAAACCTTAGCTAATGATTCAATATAGGCTCGTATCTTAGGGTGGAAAGAACGGTGAACAGATCTATGTTGGAAGATAGTCATTTCTTAGCCTAAACAGGTCATATTTTGTACACTTGATACAGTTTCCACAATGACTTCACAGGGATTATTACTTAAGCATCCTGTTCTCCTTCAAGATCTATAGGACCCACGCCCTTCTGACCTACTGTGTAATACTCAGAAGGCTTCTGACCCTATCCACATGGGCTTTCCACAGGCTTCCTGTTTACCAGTGGCTTTAGGAACTTAAAAAGGTCAGATCTAATCTGTTTCCATGTTGAGATGTTGGTGAAGTCTTCTAATGTATAATGTGAATATCCAGTTACAGGGATTGGTTAAATACATTCTGATTCATCTATATAATGGATAACTATTTTGCTTTTACAACAGATATTATAGAGAAACATATTTAATTACTCAGTATTGTGTAATTGAATAAAAGCAAGTTACATAGGAAGGTAGTCTAATTCTTGTAATCCATAGCACGTGTGTGCGATAGAGCTGTCCACGCGCAGATAAGTTGACTCTAGGTTCTTGGCTGTTTTTGCTGCTGCCAGCTGGGATTCATATGAAACGGAGACACTGAGTGTATGATACGAACTAACTTAGGAACTTGGTTTGTCTTTTATCCTTCCACTCTATTTGGCTTTAAGAACTTCAAAAGCTGCAAGACGCGTAAAGTTTATCTGGATTATCTCGTCATTTGGAGCATTCAAGTGTCTGCTTCAATATGCCTTGGAATCACGATTGCCAAATGAGAGCGATACTTTGTGCTTCTCACATAGCTTCTTCCCAAGGATCCCAAAGCACCGGAGAAGTGTTACTTTTGCCGCCCTTCACTTCTCTGAAGAAACTCAGGATAAAGTCCTGGACAATTTGACTCACAAAAATTATCAGTTAATCCAAAGATAAACTGTCGAGGGCCTGCTTCCTCAAATAGACATGTTCTTCTTCCTTATTCATTCTCCCAGAAGACATGAATCCCACAGACAAAAAGAGGAATATGGAAATTAACAAAAATTCACTCTAAATAAAGAGCACGTAGGTACATAGAAGAACTGCTTGTATCTGAAAAAATACCAAACTTCTTGGCCTCCTGTGGAACATACCATACTTTTTTTTTTTTTCCTTTCCATATCTTTGTGCTGGCCTTTCAACTTTTAAAAGCCAGTGATAGCCCCTTTCTATTTAAATTCATAACAGGAATGCAACCAGAGATAAATGATTTCCTTAACTATAAGTCTGTAGCTATCCTATGTGACACCAATTTAGATCAGTTTTAGGGATTACTGGGTAGAAGCCATTCTTTTTAGCCCCCATCTTCTTCTTACCAACATGAGGCATCCACACGTGACACACTCTGCCCAAGCTTATTGTGCAATGAGTAGCAATGATGAAGGGAAAGACTCTGGTCTCCTTACCCTCACCCTATCCTACTATATAACCAAACTATTTTTTCTTCATTGTTTTCATTCCCAAATTATGATTTGGTCACACAAGTGTCCTAAATATACATTTACTTGATGTAAAAATCCAGAATATTTTGAAAGACTGAATCATCTTCATTTATCGTCAATACGTTAAAGCCATTTTTTTGTTTCTTGCTGCAGTGTATCTTTTTGTAGTCGATCTCAGCTTCTTTGAAAAATTTTCATTAGATGTTTGCTTGTTCATATGCATAGTTTTAAGAGCCTGGGAGATCTCAAAAGCCAAGCATTACTAACTGATATCTGGACATGTTTAAGAGACCTATTCACTCACTTAGCAAAATAAATTACAATAGAATTTTTATATATATGAATGAATACATGTTATATCTTAAAAATGTGGATTTTTCTCCTTAGAATGTGGAACTTCTCGGTTGTATTTTTATACCACACATTTAACTTTGAAATAAGTAGGTTGCCACATACCATAGTAATTGTGGATGGACAGGGGTCACCAGGAAACAATAAAACTGTCAGCACAAAGTAATGACAACTGAGCACAGGGTAGCAAATAGGACATGAGTGTTTTATGAGGAAAGGTCAGGAGGTTCGAGTCACGGGGAAGAAAGATGGTTTTTGCCATCCAAACTGAACACACTATACAAGTTAATTAGGCTTCTAGAACTTGTTCCAGATGGTGGAGAAATCGAGCGCAAGACAGATAGATGCCAGCAAGAGGAGTCCTGGATGAAACACAAAGCGAAGTCTGGTGTTGGGGAGATCCGGGAGCAAGTAGGCGACTGGGGAGAGAAGGCAGCAGAGATACGGGACACGAGTCTTAGGAGACGAGACCAAAATGAAGCCAGAGGTCAGGGCTGAGAGGCTGCCCAGAGACCAGCACATGGGGAGAAGGGCAGTGGTCTCAAGGCGTGGAGTGCCGGCCAAGGCCACAGCGCATACAATGAACTCTTCATCAGCAGCCCTTTGTGGCCGGCCAGCACAGATGTAGACTAACCCTCGGAACCGGGTGTCGTGCTGTGCTGCAGAAGTTCCCAGATAAATTAAGAGACATTGATTCAAAAAATGATGCGCTCTATGTCTCAATCTGCTGGCTCTAAATTACATCTACTTTACATTTTTAAAAACTCCATGAATTCAAATTAATTATAAGTGTATACATCCCCAAAATTATGTATATCAAAAATCTATCACATACTATGCAAAACGTTTATTAATAATAAATTAATTAAATAAATAATATTATGGATTATTAAATAAATAATTGAATAATTGATATTATTAATTATTAAATAAATAATAAAAACTCATCCTATATAAATTCAATTATAAGAATGATACATTGCAAACATTTCTTTTTTTTATTAACATGTAATGTATTATTTGTTTCAGGGGTACAGGACTGTGATTCATCAGTCTTACACAATTCACAGTGCTCACCATAGCACATACCCTCCCCAGTGTCCATCACCCAGCCACCCCATCCCTCCCACCCCCCACCACTCCAGCAACCCTCAGTTTGTTTCCTGGGATTAAGAGTCATTTAAGTCATTAAGGCTGGTGCATTTTTAAATGGTTTGTCTCCCTCTCTGGTTTCGTCTTTTTTCATTTTTCCCTCCCTTCCCCTATGATCCTCTGTCTTGTTTCTCAAATTCCTCATATCAGTGAGATCATATGATAATTGTCTTTCTCTGATGGACTTATTTCGCTTAGCATAATACCTTCTAGTTCCACCCACGTCGTTGCACTTGGCAAGATTTCGTTTTTTGATGGCTGCATAATATTCCATTGTGTCTCTGTCTGTGTGTGTGTGTGTGTGTATGTGTGTGTGTACACCACATCTTCTTTATCCATTCATCTGTCGATGGACATCTAGGCTCTTTCCACAGTTTGGCTATTGTGGACATTGCTGCTGTAAACATTGGGGTGCACGTGCCCCTTCGGATCACTACATTTGTATCTTTGGGGTAAATACCCAGGAGGACAATTGCTGGATCGTATGGTAGCTCTATTTTCAACTTTTTGAGGAACCTCCATACTGTTTTCCAGAGTGGCTGCACCAGCTCATTGCAAACATTTCTTAACAAAGTGCTGTGATTTATCACTATATTGTGAAGCTGAGCTAGGACAAGGGTGGAAAAAGCAAGGCCTTGACATTGGGCACAAAATTTAAGGTGGCACCAAAAAATCTTAGCAATCAAGAGAAATCACATTTTAATGCAATATTTTTAAACTGTCAAAATGAGTTTATCCATGATGAACAAAATATCAAAATGTCCATGATAAACAAAATATCAAAATTTTAAGTAAAGACAGGAACCCACCTTGACTTTGCAAGGCTTGCCTCACTTCCTCATGGTCCTGTTGGATACTGATTACAGAAGGTTTTTTTGTAATTTTCATAAATTTTCCACCTGAGAGGCAAGTGTCTCCCTCACTCATTTCATCCTACTTCTGGCCTTAGTGGGCTGTCTTTGATAAAAGGATGGGCCACATTTGTCCACCTAAGTCTCTTGCCCTGTGATATCCTCTAGCACTTCTGCAAAGCTGGACCAGCTGAAGGGGCACCTTTATATATCCTCTGGTACCAGAGTCCCCTCCACACTCCACTCCTTGCCTGCGCTGGGCCCCACAGTTGTAGTGCCCTCACTCCAGAGACAGAATGGCCAATATTAGATTCTGTTGATTTAACATCACCTGAGTCGGGTGTTCTCCCAACAGCCCATAAATTCCAGGGGGACTGGGGCCCTCTCTCTTCATTCTCATTATCACTGGCATCTCCCACAGTTCCTGGTACACAGCATGTACCCAATAAACACTTGTCAAATAAACAAGGAACTCCTCCTTAGATTACAGGCAGAGGTAAATAAAATCAGAGACAAAGCAACCTCCAAAATGAAAGAAAAAGTTAACAGCAATTGAGGAAATGAATTAGCAGTGTTGCCTAAATTGCAATTTAAAAAATCTGGATTCAGAAAATCTAAAAAGCTTTGAGGTGCCTGGGTGGCTCAGTCCATTAAGCATCTACCTTTGGCTCGGGTCATGATCTCAGGGTCCTGGGATCTAGCCCCATGTTGGGCTCCCTGCTCAGAGGGGAGCCTGCTTCTCCCTCTCCCTCTGCCCCTCTCCCCCTGCTCATGCACGTGCACATGCTCTCTCTCTTTCTCTCTCTCTGTCTCAAATAAATAAAAATCTTAAAAAGAAAATCTAAAAAGCTTAGAAAATAAATTGGCAAACATGCATTTGACACATCTCCCTAGAACTCTTGGCCTTGGGTCTAGTAGGGAAGTGGGCTTTGAAAGAACAGAGCCCTTGAAATTGATGGCAAACTATATAAGCAGGTTTGGTGTTGTAGGGGTAGAAGGCTGGTGCATTTTTAAAGTCTTCTTCAGACTTTAAAATAATCACTATTCCAAAGATGGTTATAAATGGCAAAGCTCATCCTGGACTTGGCCCAGGAAAACATTTCCTATTAAAAAAAAAAAAAACTCACTAATTATGATGCATTCCACTTGAACCCAGTGGGCTTTTCACCATCCTGGGTTTCTGGCTTTCTTTTTTAATAGAGCCAATGATATTGCTCTTTAAATTCTGTTATTACTATCAGGCCCGAGTAAACCTCTGTCCATGAGTGTTCTAATGTCAGTTACTCAGCTCATTTGACAGCCTAGAGTGCTGTCAGAGATGGATAGAAAAATCACATCAAATCCCAACAGTAGCCCTTGTCTCTGGCCATTTGGCAACTTCACCAGACCCAAGAGGAAACATACCTACATATGACCTCTGGTAGTCTTTTCTTTACTTTTCTTTACCTCTTCCCACGTACACACCAGAGAAATATCAGTGTTCTGCATAATACTTAATTTGGGGGGAAATATAGCTACCATCACAAGAGTGTATTCATTTCACAGAGGAGGAGACAAAGCATTAAGCCATTATATTACTAAGGACTCAGTCAAAATGATAGAAATACAAGCCAAACTGCCTTAAAGTGGAAGATACAGTGGAGAGGTTTGCTCGCTTATTAATCGATAGGGTTCTGGGGATTCCTGGCTTCAGGCAAGGCTGGATCAGGGGCTCACACAGGGTCCTCGATACTACTTCTCTATCTGTGGCCCAGTTCTCTCCGTGTTGACTTCATTCCCTGTCTGGCTCTTCACTGTGGCTGCCAGGCAGCTACAGGGAGCCTCGGGCACACACCCATACCTCAGCAGCTCCAACCAATATAGAGTTTAATTGCTCAGTACTTCAAAATTAAGTCCTGAAATTGAAGCTCATTGTCCAGGTCTCTGTCATATGTCCACGTATATGGATGGACACTGTGGGAAGAAGGCATAGAACTGATTGGCCAGAGCTGAGTAACATGCCTATATCTAAAGCTAGGGCATTAGACTAGCCTCACCTGAACTGTGGGGACTGAGATGGGGGAGTTAGTATTCTTGCAGAGGAAATTCAAAGTGCTGTTAGAAAAAGAAAAGAATAAGATGCTGGGCAGTTTAAAATATACAAATATATGGAAACTATAATTACAAATGGAAAAATTAAGCAATATGCCCAAGGTCAA
Organism: Leptonychotes weddellii; assembly: GCF_054177405.1. Taxonomy (NCBI): domain Eukaryota; kingdom Metazoa; phylum Chordata; class Mammalia; order Carnivora; family Phocidae; genus Leptonychotes; species Leptonychotes weddellii. The sequence goes on along the minus strand of NC_138382.1, from coordinate 18,180,951 downwards.
ATGTAAGTCAAGAGTGACAGACAGTACAAAAGCCTGTATTTCATTACTTCCAATCTGGCTAGATATATTCATTTGCTTGGGCTGCCATAACAAAGTACCACAGACTGGGTGGCTGAAACAACAGAAATGTATTTCCTCATAGTTCTGGAGGCTGAAAGTTCAATACCTAGGTTGATAAGGCTAGTTTCTTCTGAGGCCATTCTCCTTGGTGAATAGATGGCCATCTTCCCTGCCTCTATCCTCACACGGTCTCCTCTCTCTCTGTTCCCATCCTAACCTCCCCTTACAAGGACACCACTTGGAGTAGATGAAGACACCACTGTAATGATTTCATTTTAACTGAGTTACCTATTTAAAGACCTTATCTTCAAATACAGTCACATTCCGAGGTACTAGGGGTTAGGACTTCAACATATAAATTTAGGGGAGGGAAGCACAGTTCAGCCCATAACAGTGGGTATCATTACACCAAGCATGGTGGATACAGTTTATATAAATGAGTGAAGGTAGGGCGCCTGGGTGGCTCAGTTGGTTGGACGGCTGCCTTCGGCTCAGGTCATGATCCTGGAGTCCCGGGATCGAGTCCCGCATCGGGCTCCCTGCTCAGCGGGGGGTCTGCTTCTCCCTCTGACCCTCCCCCCTCTCATGCTCTCTCTATCTCAGTCTCTCTCTCAAATAAATAAATAGAATCTTAAAAATAAATAAATAAATAAATAAATAAATAAATAAATAAGTGAAGGTAAACACACAGAAAATGACCACATGCAGAGATCTGGCAAGATGTGCATGGGGCCTTCTGGATACCTTAGTGAGTATGCAGACACCAAAGGTGACCTAATGGCCAATGACCTTGCTCCCCGACAAATTTCACCCGGTAAAGATTACATAAACCATACCCGGGAGCAAATCTAACATTTTTTTTCCCAACCAAACCACTTTAAAAAGTAGCAACCTCTCATGAAATTTTTTTCATCAAATAAGATAAATCTTTTACACCATTTATACAAATGTCAGTTTCAACCCTATCTTTTTCACACTCCTTATGCATAGGGCAATAAGGAATGGAAAGTACAGAGATTAATTTAGGTAACAATTACCATAATTCACAATTGCATTAGCACCTATTAAGGTTCATTGTTCTGTGGAAATTTTAATGATACATTCCTGAGTGAATAAAAGCAGAAGATGATTGGAAATAAAATTGTTTCTATGTGTGCTGACGGGACTGCTGAGTATAATTATACATTTCAGAGGCGACCTGTTTTGGAGTTTACTCCATAATTTTATGTAAATGTTAAATAACTTCATGTGTTCTTCCTCCTGGGTTAAATGCTAATTTGTGTTATTTCAACACAGGGAGTACTGCAGGGTTATTAACAGACTCGCTCTGCCAGCAAAGCTGACTTTGGAAAAATAGCTCCACATTCTTCAAACCGAGAGAGGTATCTTTAGTTTTTCTTCCTTTTACATCTCTTAAGTGGGCTGCCAAACTTTTAGTTCTGAAAACAATCATTCATTCTTAAAATTTGTAGCAAAAACCCAAGAAGTGAGACGTTTCCTCCCGAAAGGTAATCAAGTTCATTCATAACACTGGTTTGCATCAACTTGTTCAATCCCAAAAGAAAACAGGATGATAGCAACAAACCTTGAGATAATCCCAGGTATGATAATCTTAATATGTAGGTACAAATGGCTATGTCCAGATTTCTCCCCATTCCTAGAGACTAAAGCAGAGCCAGCACATAGTAGGTGTTCTTCAGTATGCACTGACTGGAGGAAAATCCCCAGTCTTTACAAACCTTATGAAACAATCAAGACAAATATCTGCTGAGACATAGAGGGCCTGTTTTGCTTCTGCAGAAAGGCTCACCCTTATTGCCCCCAAATCAGGAGAAAGCCAGAATAGGCACACAAAGAGAAGGGAGGGGAACAAAGCCACACATTCACAAAAGAGGTTTGAAAAACAGTAAATTTCATTACCAGATCCCCAAGTCAGACGATCAAAATGTTCCTCTTTACTATTATAAGATACTTTGGAGATGAGGTCAGGAAAGAATCAGATTATTTGCTGTGGCCTCTGAGTACCACACAGAGGAACTCTGGGATGTGAGCTTTTGAAGGAGCTTCTAAGGTCATATTGGGGAGAAAAGATGCCCGGCGTTGTGGGAACCACAGCCAGATTCACAAAGCCAAGGCAAAGCCAGCCCTGGCTGCCTGGGCTGCCCGACTCCCAGACCTGTGTCCTCCCTCTCCCACACACAGCGCAACCCAAAAAGGTGACCAGGCTGGAACATCCTTCCTGCTTCCGCTTTGCACTATGCAACAGTGTTGTGGGGTAAAAAGAATACCAGTCTTAGGTTCACCTGAGTTATGATGGGTCTCAGCTCTTCTGCTTACCTGCCGTGCCATGTGAGCCAATTACTGACTTGTCTGAATTATATCCGCTCTTTAGCAAGAACATGTGAACGATCGATAGGCTTTCCTATTATGAAAAATCAGCAAGGATCTGGGGAGTCCAGAATGAACTGGAAATGTGGAGATAGAAGGCTACAAAAAAAATTCTATCTTTAGCTGCTGAGGATCTCCTAGGACTGGTTGAACTGTTGGTCACAGAGGAAATTGAGAATTGGAGATGGAGAATTATTAAAAGCCTTAACATTTATTTGAGTTCTTAAAAACAGCGATTAACAAAGCATTATAGGCATGGCCCTGGGCTGTTGTGCAACATTACATGTAAACATCCCCACCATGACCATCTATACTGTGATTCCCTTTATTCAGTTACCCAATTTTTAGTTCTACGAAACTCTGGAGATTTAGATGCTACACTTCACAAGGACTCAGTTATATCAATTATTTCTCGCTTAGATATGTCCATACCTAAAGCGTGGGTCAGGGTGCTGATCTCTCTATTGGCGTAAAAGTTGGTCAAGTCGAGTCCCATTTGGAGAGACATTCCTCAAATAAAATGTCATCATGAATATTGTCATCAAAATCACGATCAAAAAACTTATCTCCCCTACTAAGGAAAAGCCTTACGCCGGAGGGAGACTTTAATCTATTTGCTGGAGACCAAAAGCCATGATAAAAGTCTACAGTCATCTGAACTCCCAGGGCTGTTGCCTGAATGGCATTTAAGTTCCCGACTATGCATTTTACTTTCCCTCCTCCGGTATCGCTTCGCCTCTCTCTCCTCTCTATTCCAAATGTGCTTATGCCTCCTGTTCTCTGAATGCAAAAACATGTTTCAGAGTTTCCTCCATCTCAAGTTTTGCCAACTTCATCCCAGTTTCACAAACACATATACAGAGATGTCACATGTAGTGATAACATGGCCTAGAGTAAGATAAAACATAAGCCAATAGTGGATAAATTTTAAAACAAGGCACTATTTTGGTGATTCAGACAGCAGATGTCAACTCAGAATATATAGTGACACATATCAGGAGGCAACTGCTGTTGAGAATTTAGGAACTACAAATAACTATTGAATCATTTCCCAAACAACTCACCATGCTAAGGAAAAAGTCAAAAATAGAAGTACATTCAGTTCTTTGGTTTGTCTCCTAAGTTAGGGGCACTGATTATACTTACTTCTATTCTTAAATGCTCTCTTACCAATAGGAGCTAATGCCTGTTTATTGTCACCAGACCTAAGGTGTCCTTCCTGTCAATATCTGTCTTCTTCCCAGTTTTATTTTCCAACAGAGTACTTAAATTCTTGAAAATTTAATAAAGATTTATCTCTAATGTATCTGTCTCTTCCATTAAAACCAAGCTGGATGAGAGCAGGGACTGTCTCTGACTTGTTCATTGCTCTATCTCTGGGTCTAGAAGAGTCTCTGGCATGCCGTAAATGCTTGATAATATTTTTGAAAGAATAGCGGACATGTGTGTACTATGGGGTGCCGAGAATTACTCAGTGGATCACCTGCAGGTATCTGGAATCAACTTGCCTAGGACAGGCAAGACCTTGGATGATCAAGTAGTTGATGCTGTAGAACATTTTAGTGGAAATAAGGAGTCTAATGGATTGCTTAGTGGCTTTTAAGTAAAGAGAACTTAGAGGGTAAAAATGATGAACTCAGGGCTTTGAATTTCCAGTTTGAAGTCTAGATTCAGGACCAGAATGCTTCTGTGACCTACCTACAAATAATCTAGGTTGTTTTTTTTTTTTTTTTCCTATAGACACAGGGCCAAAAGTTTTGAAAAACAAATTCAAGATCATATCTTTCTGGTAGCTGAATTACAAGTCAAATTGAATTCACAACCCCGAGGGGTTTCTTATGTTAAAGTTAGAACACTGATTCAGAAAAAGCAGCATCCTAAAAATTGGACAAATCCAGTGAAGCTAGAGACTCTGAACCCTTAAGTTCCACTGAGGCTCCTTTGCCGGTAGAAGCCCTTCTTCCCTGACTGATGTTAGCATTCCTTTGCCTAAAGATGCTATCATAGCTTTCCCTGAGCTGCTTGCTCTGCCAGGGATCGCTGATACTTCTGAACACCCACACTACCTGTCTTTGCTTCTAGACTTGCAACCAGACTCAAGTCCCACCAAACCCCAGAGCAAGCGTTACCAAGTGTGAAGCATGAGAAGATGAGAGTCACACCAAAATACGACAGGATTTTGGCCATTTATATAGACAGAAACCACAGGGACATGTATGGAAATGGAATATAAGGGTGTTGGAAGGAATATGATGTTGGACAAAATTGCAATCATGGATAAGGGAGCTCTAAGCCATCTAAGAATTGCTCACACAACCCCTAAGTACACCCAAAGAGAGTCCAGAGGACCCTTCACCAAAGCAGCGAGAAATACCATTGTCAAGACCGTGGGAAGTGCAGCAGCTGAACTGGGCTCCCTGAACTCAGTGCAGATGTTAGAATCCAGGGAGAGAAAGAAGAAGCTGACTGTGGTTCACTGGAATAGGCAGTGAGCTGACGCAGCGATCTGATGGTTTCAGCCCCAGAGATCTTTGTCATTGGCTGATTTATCATCTATCCTTGGAACTGATTTGATTAAGCAAAAAAGCTCTCGGCGTGGCAAATGACCACCATAGATATTCAAAACCCCTCAACCCATTTCCAGACGTGAACTTCTTTCACTTCCCTTCTTTCTTATTTGGCCTCTTCAAGTCCTGCATCTGCTGTGTTCTATGGGAAATTCTTAAAAATCATTTTATTTGGGAATAATTGCAAACTTAGAGCAAAGTCACAAGAATAATAAAGAGGAGCCCTATAGCGTTTATTCAGATTTTTGTATTTTTAACATTTTGTCAGGTTTGTGTACTGTATATATACATACATACATATTTATATATAGTATATACATACATATATATAATTATCATTCTTTTTCCTTGACATTTGAGAATGAGCTGCGTACAACATGGTCCTTTACTTCTTAGTACTTCAGGGTATAGTCCCAAGATAAAGATTTCTTTACATAACCACTCCTTTATATACTAAAGTTATCAACTTCAGTAAATGTAACATGAATACAGAAATTTCATTTATCTGCTCTCTGTATTTCAATTGTGTCAATTTGCCCAGTGATGCTCTCCACACACACTATTGTTCCTAGAGTAGAGGATCTAGCACAAGATCACACACTGTATTTAAATATTATGTCTCTGTGGTGTCTTTTAATATTTAAAATTTTCCAGCTCTGAATATGCTCCAATTTACCACTGCCCCCTCCTAAGGGCAGCACTAGAAAAGGGTCACTTATTCTACTTTTGCTGAAGAAGACTCATGCCAGATGACCAGGGTGGTTGACAGAATTCTAAGATGGCCCCCAAGATTCCCTGCCCCCTGGTGTTTGGTCTCTCTACAAGCCCTAGGGGGTGACATGATGGATTTTATCGCTGTGAAGGCTGCTGCGGCAGGGGGGTCAGAGCTTCCTGAGAGAGAATTGCAGAGGCAACAATGGAAGATTAGTTACTTACAGGGGGATTGGCCAAATAACTCCCACTGAGAATAATGGGAATCAGTCTCTCACTGTTGGAAAAGAGAGTTATAAAAAGAGAACATAGAATGAACTCCATAGTGTTGAAATTGGAAATATCCGTGTGAACACATAGTTTTCTATATAGGTAGATAGTTATAGAAATGCAGACATTGTGCGTGTGTATGTTCCCTAGCTCTGTCCACCAGGACGTCCTAAGAGCAGTGACACCTCAGTTAGCAATAAGTACATCTAGTATTTGGATCTTAGCTTCCAAGGAACATTCTCTGCCCACTCTACTGGCATCAGGCAGCAATAGGGCCTGCAGCTAATCCAGGTTCTGATGGATCTCCTCCTTCGGCTTCTCTAACGCTTAGGTCAGACACACATATGAGTCTTTGGTAAAGGTCACCAGCTTTTTCCTGCAGGAGACCTGCATCATTGAAATTGGAGGTGGTGAGACAGATTCCAGTTCCTGTTTGTGGATTCCAGCTTGTGTCATGGTCCTCTGCTTCACGCCCAGAATTTCTTCCTGCTTCCAGCTATGCTGACCCCCAGTGACCTCAGGACCACCACCAGAGGCTGGGTGACAGCCTTCTAAAGACTTCTTCCCCAGCTCCCATAATTGGCTTAATGCCTAATGAAGATAATAAACCCTTGATTCCTAAATAAATAGATATTTAAAACAAATAAATCCTTGATTCCATATCACTCATCGTAGTTCTTCCCTGATTCATACCATAAAATGCATGGTTACCTTTTTAAAAGACAACTTAGATCCACACTTTCACTGTTTCTAGACAATGCCAGAACTTTAGAGCATACTTGCTACCTTCCTATCTTCTGTGTTATTATTATAATCAGCATTTGATTCAATATGTATTTCAAGTTCCAAGATGTCATTTTCATTGTTTTGCCCACAATATTTTTTTAAATTTTTTATTGTTATGTTAATCACCATACATTCCATCATTAGTTTTAGATGAAGTGTTCCATGATTCATTGTTTGTGCATAACACCCAGTGCTCCATGCAGAACGTGCCCTCCTCAATACCCATCACCAGGCCAACCCATCCTCCCACCCCCCTCCCCTCTAGAACCCTCAGTTTGTTTTTCAGAGTCCATTGTCTCTCATGGTTCGTCTCCCCCTCCGATTTCCCCCCCTTCATTCTTCCCCTCCTGCTATCTTCTTCTTCTTTTTTTTTTTTCTTAACATATATCGCATATTTATCCACAGATTTACCCTCTCCATGGCTCTTCATTCCTTCCTATGTTTCTGTGTTTCTATCTGGGATCATTTTTCTTCTTTCCAGAAGAAAATCCTTTTGGATTTCCTTTAGTGCACAACTGAAGACAAATGTTCTGGTTTTGTTTATTTGAAAATTTCCTTTTTTCACTTTTGCTTTATTTTCTTTTGAGGTATAATTCACATACAGAGAATGCTCAGGTCTTCAGAATACCATAAATGCATAGCATGACAAAAAACTTTTCCACAACCCCCCAACATTTCCTTTTGCCTCTTCCTAGTCAGTCCCTTCCCCCTTAGAAGCAACCACTGATATGATTTCTATCACCATAGACTCAATTTTCCTGTTACTGTATAGTGTAAACATAACTTTCATATATGCTGGGAAACCAAAATATTCATGGCTCTCAATTTATTGAGATATTAGCTTTACTGCAGTGGTCTGGAACTGAACCTACAATATCTCCAAGGTATGCCTGGAGATACAAACTCAATCTAAGAAATATGAGGCTATTAAGATTTTCTATTTATTTGTTAGTCAATTTTAGTAATTTGAAAAATTTCAACTATAGCAGAATTTGTCCATTTTACTGACATTGTGGAATTTATTGGCACAATAGTTTTCTTAATGTCTGTGTGATAGATGATGATGTCCCCTTTTCTATCTGTGATGTTAGCAACACGTTTCCTTTCATTTTTCTTATTAACTAGGGTTTAATCAATTTTATTCTTTTCAAAGAACTAACTTTTGGTTTCACTGATTTTCTCTATTCTTCGTCTCTTTTCTATTTCATCAATTTCTACTCCTTTCTATTCTATTCTTTTTTCTGCTTTTGGTTGTATTTGCATGTTTTTGCTTGCTTCTTAAGGTGGAAACAGTGCCAATGATTTTTCCTGTTCTTCCTTTCTGATACATGAATTTAAAATTATAAATTACCTTTTAAAAATAGCATTAGCAGCATCCCATGAATTTTGATAAATTGTGTTTTCCTCATCATTCAGTCTTAAATGTATTCTAATTTCCTTTGTTACTTCTTCTTTCTCCCAGGAATTGTAAGTTACTGCATTACTTCCTTTCCAGATAGTTGGCGATTTCCTAGGTATCTTGTTTTTATTGGTCCTAATTTAACACCATTGTAGTCAGAAAACATACTTAGTAGAATTTCAGTTATTTGAAACTTGCTGAATCTTGGTTTATGACCCAGCTTTTGGTCTGTCTCATTGAATGTTTCATGTGCATCAGAGAAGGATATATTTTCTCCTTTCATTGGCTATGTTATTCTATATGTTGATATTAAATCAAACTGGCTGAAAACATTTTTCAAATTTTTGTATCCTTACAGTTTTTTGTCTAGGAGTTCAGTTACTGAATCTCCAACTAGGATTGTGGATTTCTTCATAATTTCCTTCTATCAATTTTTGCCTTCTGTATTTGGGGGCTTTGCTTTGAGTGCACAGACCGATTTTCTAGTCATATCTCCATGGGTTCTTTTTTATTGACCGCTTTACAGATTAAAATATGATTTTTAATTTATCAACATTTACATTCCAGTTCACTACTTTCTTTCTCCATTTGTGCTAATCTGTTGTTTAAACAAGGTCTTGGGAATGTTTTTTGTTTTGACAAATACATTTTTCATTTCTAAAAATACTACATGCTTTCTTTTCACATCTGCTTACCTGTGTTCATAATCTCTTATTGCTTGTTTAAATTTGTACTTACTTCTTTTATTTTTTAAATCAGAGTTACTTTAACACTCTATATCTGAAATATTTTATGTCAGAAGTCCTGGGCTGCGGCGGTGGGGGGGATGGCTATTTCTGCAAATTTTCACTTTCTTGGCTTATGTTGGTGTATATTGGATGACCGTCGGTTGTGAGTTTATATTTGCTTGGTTGACACTGCTCTGTGGTTTTACCTGTGTTTCTACTAAGAACCAGGCAGCACCTCCCACCTTGGACCTCTTCACACTTTCACAGATTCTGGTTTTAGGCAACTACTGGTTGCCTGGGTTAGCCTGAGGCTTCATTCCCTTGATCTGATGTCGATATTAGTATTAGCCCTTCAGAAGATCTACCTTTCATTTGTTTGCCCCTCAGATTTTTCAGCACACAGATTTTTGCCTCTATTTATTTAGAGGTGCTTAAAGATGTCTTTTCTTTCTTGGTAGTCCAGCACTGAATCCAAAGTATATTTTATGCAGAATCTGGTTGACTTCTAGCAGGAAGGCCCTTGAGAGTACGTGCTTCACCATACTTGAATTTGAAGTCCATGAATGTCATTACTAAATGTGCCACTTGGGCCCCATCTCTAGAGGCTCAGATGCCAAAGCTCCTGGAGCGCACCTCATTTCAGTGTTTGAACACCTGAAAGTTCTCACCATCTGTCTCATCATTGCCAGCATTTAGTTCTCTTCCATTTTCTGGTCAAGTAGGATGTCCTACAGTAGAATGGTTAAGGCCCCTATTGAACCAGTCCAGTTTGTTCCATCCAGAACCTTCTGGAAAGAAAACCAACCCCAGTAGAAAGGTTTGGTCCTGCAGTGCCACAGTTCTTTAATTCCTGTCTACGAAGGCCTCTTTTTAGCAAAGTGTTTAGACAGTCCGGAAGGAAAGAGTACAGAGTATATTCAGTCACAGCCTGATGCTATACCTAACAGAATTGCTCTCTTCTCAAAATTAGTTTTTATTTCTGAGTCAGCTCCAGTACACCCATTTCCTTCTGCATGTTGAGAGAATTTCTGCCACTGTCATTCTCTGAAATCTGACTTCCTTCATGATCTTCCCAATCCACTAGCTTATCTAAATCCCAATAATGATAGTGTCCAGGTTCTTTTCCTTGAGTGTTCTGGACCCCAGTGTGGCTTTTTAATTGGAAGTAATGGTTCTATTTGTCCAGTCATATGAAGGAAATTTAGAGGGGGTGATAATAATCCATAAATAGGTAAATCTAAGCTTCAGTTCCAAATTCAGCTAAAACTCTCATGCACATAATTTTTTCCCAGGGCCAAAAATTCCTTCCTGGTAGTGATTAAGTTCATAGGGACACAAGAGAATGTTTCAGAGTGCTGGGATACTAGCAATTCTGTGAATTGAGTCAAGTATTTAAAAAATATTTTGTTGGGGTGCCTGGGTGGCTCAGTTGGTTAAGCGTCCAACTCTTGATTTCAGCTCAGGCAGGGATCTCAGGGACCTGGTATTGAGCCCCATGTCAGGCTCCACGCTCAGTGGGGAGTCTGCTTGAGATTCTCACTCTCCCTCTCCTTTTGCCCCTCCCACCCCAGGGCACACTCTCTCCCTCTCAAATAAATAAATCTTTTTTAAAAATTTATTATGCTTATTCCCCAGAATGATGTTGAAACTGGGCAACACAAGTGCCATATTATTTAAGTATCTATAAGCTACATTGATTATTGGGGGGTATAGCAACATAGGAATAATGATGAGATGGTACAGTTTATTCATTATCCAATAACATATTTACTTCTCCCTCTTAAGACATCTTTAAATGTCACAGTAAAATAAAGTTTATATGAAAATGAAATACTTCAAAATCAAAGTAATTTTCTAAAATGAATAATTAGCCCTTACAACTTCACTTACAAATGTTTCAGTAGATTTTTATAGCAAGCAAAATCTAACATATTAATGTTACCCTTTTCTCTTTAACAGTAAAATTGGATACACAAAAATTCAATTTATTATATTTTTAAAAATTCATAAGCATTATTTAAATCTTTACAAGTTTCTTGCATTTTGTAAAACCAGCATTTTTGTTAAAAAGGCATTATATATTAACTTGAGACTTTTACTGTAGCTTCTTACTGGTTAAAAGCTTTTTAGAAGGGAATAGGACCTACAAATTTGGTAATTTTATAAGCAGGGATTAAAAAGGTTTCATTGTAATTATATTTCAATCCAAACATCTCTGTTGTCAGCAATGAAAACACAAAATGCAACTCAAAAACTATAAAATCTATGATAAAAAAATTTTCTCTACATACTAAATTGACTTAGTAATATTCTCTTAGAAGGGTGTTTTTCTTCCTTTGCTGTACTAAAACTCTTGGTGTTAAATTTAAAAAATTCAAATGAATTTTTAAATGTTCTTATGTCTCCATCAGTTAACAGGTAGGTAGGGGGAACACAGGACAATTCTAGAGTCTAGTTTTTTTTTAAGAGACCTAAACTCATGTAATTTTGATTTTTTTAATAAAGAAAACACATTAGCTGTGATTTGTGTTATATCTTTGTAAGACTTCTTATATAAATATTTTCACAATGCAGAAAATAATCTTTTGACAGACCATGTTCATTGGCTTACAAATTATGACCACCTTTCAAACAGAGCCAATTAGAGTCACTGGTTATCACTTAGCAAATAGTTATTCTTCCATATTTCCCATAAAATGCTTCCACTGTATTCATATAGAGCTTGACTTCTTTTTCCCCAAGTTTCTTTCTTTTTTTAGTAATCCCTACACCTAATGGGGGGGCTCAAACTCATGACCCCGAGGTCAAGAATCCCATGCTCTCCCGACTGAGCCAGCCAGAACCTCCTGAAGCTTGACTTAATAAAAATTCAAGGACATTTCTAAATTGAGCTGGGAAGTCTTAGTTTAAACCATATTTTTTGTCCTCCATTGAACTGCATAGAGTTCAGATACACGGCCCCTAGGAGTTCCAATATGGTCTTCTATTGCCTTAGCCGTTTGCTTTGTATCAGCTTTAAACCTTGTTTCACTGAAGATCAAAACATCAGTTGCCATTCCCATCTTTCCAGATTCCAACATGAACCTTAAAGGTTAATACACTGCACATGGTCTTACATTTTGTTCACTTTACAGTCACTATTTGATAATATATTGATCTTGGGAACACTTAGCCAAGAATTACGCAAATCACAGGACAAACTCACAAATATCTCTTTATCGTATATAAAAACACGAAAGCACATGCATGCAACACACACACACATACCCAAATCATCACCTTCTACAACATCAAATAATTGTTTACTTTCATTACCTTTTCTTAAACTAATTCCATCAGACACAAGCATGTTCATGTAGTCAGTTAGCAAAAACTCAAAAAGACCATTCCTGGTTTCCTGCAGAAACTAACAATGGGACAACCCATAACACTAAGTCAATGTCCCCCAAAGTGTGTTCCACACAATTTGCTGTTAGTAAGTGTGTCAAGTAGTCAAATGATGTGAGAAACACTGGATTACTGAAGATAAACTATTATCATTGCAGGATTTCTCAGAGCCTTTAATGGGCTGTGAATATTGTGAGTCCACTGAAGTGCTTTGAAGATGTGATATTTCTCTGTTTGCTTTACTTTAACCCAGAGCATCTTGAGAATCTGAGCAAAACCCACTTGGGGAAAGGATGAATTGAATGGACTTTCTGGAGTTACTCTGAGAGTTCATTGAGGGGCACCTGGGTGGCTCAGTCCGTTAAGTGTCCGACTCTTCATTTCTGCTCAGGTCATGATCTCAGGGTTCTGGGATCAAGCCCTGCAGTGGGCTCCACACTCAGTGAAGAGTCTGCTTGGGGATTCTCTCTCTCCCTTTGCTCCTCCGCCTGCTCATGCTCTCTCTCTCAAATAAATAAATAAAAATCTTAAAAATAAATAAATAACAATTAGATGAGATAGAGCATGTAAGTGTTTGTCACTGAGCCTGGCACAGAGTGAGTGCTCAACAAATGGCTTTATGATCAGAACTTTAGACAGTATTATGAAAATCTACACCATTTCACATTCATACTAGCAATGGGTGAGGATTCCAATTGCCCCACATTCTCATCAACACTTTATTTTATTTTATTTTTATAACAATCTTACTGGGTGTGGAGTGGTATCTCACTGTGGCTTTAATTAACATTTCGCTAAGGACTAGTGATGAGTATCTTTTCATGTGCTTATTGACCATTTGTATATCTTCTTTAGAGAAGATTTTTAATTTGCCCATTTTTAAATTGAATTGTGTCTTTTTACTGCCGAGGCGTAAGAATTCCTTAAATGTTCTGACTACTGGTCCCTTATCAGATATATGATCTGCAAATATTTTCTCCTATTTTATGGGTCGATTTTGCCACTTTCTTATTGGGTCTTTTGATATACAAAGACTAATTTTGTCAAAGTCCAATTGATCTATTTTTTTTTCCCTTTGGTTTCTCGAGCTCTTTAGAATCATCAGATTTCATAGTTCTTGCTCTCACACTGTGCTGCGGTTTCTTAAATGAGATCAGCAAAGTCCCTGCCACAGCATCTGACACATCATAGAATTTCAATAAATTTTAGTTCCTTCTCTCTGCACCCAAGAAGTCAGGGAGAAAAGGAGTTTGGATGGGACAAATGGCTCGATTCACATAAATTGGGAGAAATGTCCAAAACATAAAGTGAGAACCAAGGAAACAGGATGGTAGAATCAGCCAAACATAACAGTAGATGAGACACAGAGTAAAGGGACGTTGAAAATTGTTGCCAAGTTTTCTTGACCAGACACCTGGCAGAATGGAGTGATTTTTAAGTCAGGACTTGAGATAGTCAGGACTTGAGATAGAGGTTGGGACGTTCAGGTGAAGATATATAGAAGTCGATTTGAAAGAGAAGGCTCATACAAAGAAATAGATTTATTTATAAATTTGAATTTGAACTTAAATTTCAAAGTCTAGAAGCTAGAAAGTGATGTTTTAAAATCATGAAAGAATGTCTCATCATTTCTTTGCTTCAAAACCATCACTGTTTTCCCACTGCATTTAGAACACAACCAGGAATGTAGCCTTGGTTTTGGCAATCAGATATAATGAGTGAAAACTTGGAAGTGAGGAGGCATCAAATGAGAAGATCATCCAGCGCTCATGGGGGGCAGGAGTAGGGGGCGGTCTTCCTGGGGCAACTGTCAGGGGTTTCTGGCATTCAGCTTCTACCAGTGTTTCTAGCCATGTTGCTCCAGGCAGTCTCCTGTAGATTCCAGAAGCTACCCAATATCTTAAATAGTCTATCTATTATCCCTTTCTGTTGAAATAATGAAAATAGATTCTGTCATTTGCAATTTAACTATCTTGACCAATATTAAACTTCTTATAACATATATAGTGATGTAATTTTATTGTCTTTATGTATCTGTCAGCTTTTAGACTTGAGAGTACTGATCCTCAACTGGGGGTAGTTTTGCTCCATCCTCAAGGGGACATATGATACTTTGGATTGTTACCACTGGGGTGGGAGAATTGCTACTGACATCCACAGGATAGGGGTTCAGGGATGCCGCTAAACATCCTACAAGGTACAAGATAGCCCCTTAATTACAATGGATTATCTGAGCCAATATGTCAATAGTGCCAACCCTGATCCACAGTACTTGAAGGGGGAAATCATGACTTATTCCTCATTGTGTCTCCAGATACGATGTCTGCACAATGTCTCTGTCTGGCACCAGAGAGCCTTTGATAAATCCTTGGTAAAAGAATGGAAGAGGACCAAAAGCAGTTCTTCAATGGGGGAAAGAGCATACACTTCCTCTCCTTCTGATTTTTCTGTTGTTCACAAGTTTCTTCTTCTATCCAACCCACTAAATGTTAGTGTCCCTGAGGATTCTCTCCTTCGCTCCTTTCTCTTCTGTTCTCTTTGGAGACTTCTGCTCATAGATTTCCTAGATAATGTCTTCCATGAGCATAGTTCTCTACTAATTGTATATTAAAAGATCACCATGTTCTAGTTTCAGCGAAGACCTCTCTCCAGGCCTCCAGAATTGCCTGTCAACATGTGGATGTTCACAGACACCATCCCCATACTGAATCTATGACACACACACACACACACCCCCTCCATGAGCAAAGGACACACAAATTCTGTCTCCTTCCCAATCTGTGATTCGGCAAATGAATGACTGAAAATCCTATTGCTCAGATCAGGCATCTGGACCTTCTCTCTGGCTCTCAAACTTGTGAATTCTACTTCTTGAGTATTCTAAATAGATGGCGAATTTACACACTGCTCTCCAAATTTACCCCTAGAAACACATTTCTGATCTGGATTTTTCCACTATCTCTTATCCGGCCTTCTGGGCTCCAGGTTTGCCTCTTCCTGTTCTTTTATATAGTCACCTGCTTGATCTTTCTATAATACTTACCTTGCCATATCCTTCTCTACGCTAAAATCCCAAGACTTCTCTATCTGGATAAAACTCAAACTTTCTTGTTCTACAATGCAAGGGAACTTATGATTTTGCCTCTGCCTATTTTTCAGTCCACCTTGGTAACCTTGTCCTTCTTCACTCTAAGTGTCTTCCAATTTTTCTTTGCATATGCTATTCCCACTGTCTGAAATGCTGTTCCCTTCACATTCTCCTGGTTGTTGGAGAAAGATAAACATTCCTCCTCACTGTTTGTGATGATCATTTTTATGCGTTAAACTGGTTAGACTATAGTATCTTGTTAGTCAAATACTAATCTAGGTATTGCTATGAAAATATTTTGTAGAGGGACTGGGTGGCTCAGTCAGTTAAGCATCTGCCTTTGGCTCAGGTCATGATCCCAGAGTGCCAGGATGGAGCCCCACTTTGGGCTCCCTGCCCAGTGGAGAGTCTGCTTCTTCCTCTGCCCCTCACCCCGCTCATGCTCTCTCTCTCTCACTCTCTCTCTCAAATAAATAAAAATAAAATCTTTAAAAAAAAAAAAAGAAAAAATACTTTGTAGATAGGATTAACAAGATTAAAGTGAATCAGTTAACTTTAAGTAAAGATCATCCTAGATATTTGGGGTATGCCTGATCCAAGCAGTTGGAGGGCCATAAGAGCAGAACTGAAGTTTCCCTGAGGAAGAAAAATACTCACCCTGAAACTACAACATCATTCCTGCCCAGAGTTTCCAGCTGGTCCTTCCTGATGGCCCATGCTGTGAATTTCAGATGTGCCCGGCCAGTCCCCACAATCACACGAGCCAGCTCCTTGAAATAAATACCATCTTAAGACACACACTTACACACATACATCTTACTGGTTCTGGTTCTCTGTTGGAACTCTGACTGATACACTCGCCATGCCTCTCCATCTGGCATTCTGCACAAAGGAGGGAAGTATTCTAGGAAACACTTAGTGCCCCCCTTCCATCCCGCCTCTTTCCTCTGTCCTTTCTCTTTCTCTAACTTTCTCTTCCCTACAGGAGAAGTAGTGTCCAATCCAAATAGAGCCTGGTTTTCAATGGCTCATGTTTCACCAATGGTGGAATTACTCTGTATTGTTCTTTGAAAAAAGACCAACATCCTCTTTCAAATCCCATGGCCTGGCATGTACACCCTGGTGGCCCCCACAACCTGCCTTTTACAACGAGCTTCTAGTCCTTGCCTCCAGAGCTGTTTGGGTCAGAGGGTCAAATATTCATTTCACCACATTCAGTAGTAGCCAGAATCGCCATGATCTGTAGTCTGAATGTTTGTCCCCCCAAAATTCATACATTGACATTCCAACACCCAAGGAGATGGTCTCAGGAGGTGGGGTCTTTGGGAGGTGATTAGGTCATAAGGGTGGGGCCCTCATGATTGCAATTAGGGCCCTTATAAAAGAGACCCAAGAGAACTAGCTCATCCCTTCTGCCATGTGAGGGGACAGTGAGGGGACAACTGTCAGTGAGGAAGCAGGCTCTCACTAGACACCAAATCTGCCAGCACCTTCATCTTGGACTTCCCTGCCTCCAGAACTGTGAGAAATACATGTTTGTTGTTTATATGCTTGTCTATGGTAATTCACTGCTACAGACCCAACTAAGACAGAGATTGGTACCAAGAGTGAGATACTGCTTTAACAAATACCTAAAAAATGTGGAAGTGACTTTGGAGCTAGGTAATGGGTAGAGCCTGGAAGATTTTGAGGTGTATGTTACAGAAAGCCTGCATGGCTGTTAAGGGTGATTCTGTGAACTATGAGAAATGAATGTTTATTGTTTATAAGCCACTCAGTCTATTGTAAGTTGTTATAGCCCCAGTGGACTAAGACACTATGCCTCTGAAGCAGAAAGTAGACCATCAACTTCCTTTTTTTCACTTCTCAGAGGCTCAGGAGATGCATTTTCTTCTTTCCTGTTCCATTTGTTATGGTGAATGAGATGCAAGCCATGCCCCTCTGCTTAACAATTCCTCTGCTTCCTTACAGGTTGGAGAGCTAAGGCAGGTCTGGGATGGCAAGGCCAAGGAATCTGTATTACAGGCCTGAGCAATTGAATACCATCTGCATCTGTGCCGGGTATCCTCGGGAGGGCAGCCACAAGAGGAATTAGCACTAAAAAAGACTCACTGTTGATTTGGAACCTCAAAATGAATGACAAGAGATCTGATCAAGAGCAGAGATGGAGATTTCTCATCTGACATCAGTAAGATCTTTTTACTTCTCTAGAAGTTCAGGGTCTCACAAAGCCCTTGACAGACCCAAGGCCCTAGAAAGAGCAGGGCTCTTCAAAGACCTAAGGAGGATGTCCTCAAAATCATCTGGGGATATTTGCACAGGTTTGAATGCATAACAGTTTTGGAAGGCTGGACCTATGAGACACAAAGAATATTTACTTTTTCCCATTGGTCCACAGCTGTGGTCCTTATGTACCAGGAAATGGGTGGTTAGCAAGGGATTTTGTGCTGCCTCTTAAGCAGTTAAATTTATTCAAGGCTTGGGGAATTAAGGAGAAAAAATGAGAAAAGGAAAAGATTTGGAGTCATTCTATCTCAGGGACCACTGAGGCACAGGTTTGGGGGATTCTGACAGCCACAAAGAGCTGAAGGAACCTACAGCTACTGCAAGTTTGCAGGCCCAAGCACACAGCAGACAGAGGTCTTTGCTTCTTCTCAGGATTCTGAGGAAGAAAGTTCCAACAGTACCAGCTCAGACGAGAAGGTTTGGCCTTCTGTAAGGCTCAGGGAGGAGCATATGGCAGTATGCTGAAGCTCATGATGGAACATTTTCCCAGTTGAGTTTAAGTGAACATGTTGTATACTCCAGAGAGCTGGCATAGAGTACCTGGCATCCTGGCAAATCTAAAGGCAAGACGAATTTTTTCCTTCATACTTTTTTTCCGTGCTACTTCCTCCACCAACTCTCAGCTTTGATCCATTGCTGGCTCAAGAAAGAGGAGAACATTGCTTCTCTTTATGAAATGCTCTCCCTGGGGATCAGAGATCACTCGTATTTGTACGGGCCCGGTGCTCTGGTCAATCGTCTTGTGAGTCAGGTTGACTTTTGACTCTTTGGGGACATGGGACGAGTAAGAGTTCTGAGGTTGGACGAATCCACTCTCAGGATGGTGTAGCCACTGCCACACTCCCAGGAAGATGGCACGGCCTGCAACCACTGGCTGACACTCTCCGATTCTGAGCAGAATGGGAAATTCAGGAAGAAGGTATTTTAGAATTAAGTGTCTTTGGTTTACAGGGGAAAAAAGGACTTGCATTCTTATTTCACTTTTAAACTCTAATTTCTTCTAGGACTTGAGCAGTGAAAGAAGTTCATACTGTTCATATTTGGGGAGTCAGTATTGTGTTCTTTTGAATCCATTCTGTAATCCTGCTGAGCTATTTTGGTTAATGTGCTTGGTATAGTTTGAGATGAGAATTGAGCCTAAAATTCAACTTGGCCTTTGAAATAACTTCATGTCCTTATATGACCGTCCTATATCCTCCTGGGGTAAAAGCCGAACTACCCAGCTCCCTTTTGGCAAGAAACGATGCTCTGAGGTTT
The DNA here is from genome assembly GCF_054177405.1 of Leptonychotes weddellii. Taxonomy (NCBI): domain Eukaryota; kingdom Metazoa; phylum Chordata; class Mammalia; order Carnivora; family Phocidae; genus Leptonychotes; species Leptonychotes weddellii. Next base: position 18,162,024 of record NC_138382.1, on the reverse strand, counting down.
GTTGGGTCTTAGGAATGGTGCCAAGGGGAGAGCAGGGCTGTTCTGACGCTCTTCTGGCCCCTTCTCTCAGGGGACAGCCTCACCCATCCTTGGTCCAAAGGTTGAAGAGGGACCAGAAAGCGGAGAAGTCAATAATACCTTGCCACCTTTCCCTATGTTTGTGCCTCAAAGAGGAAGGATGTGCTCTGTCTTGTCATGTGGGAAAGTGCTGGCCAAGGAGATTCTGTTGCCTCCTCCACTCTGGCCTTTATCCACTCACCCTCCCAGGGAGGGAGCAGAGTTGCCAGTCTTACGGAGCAGAACTTGAGATCCTCAGCTTGACTGCACTAGTGGGTGCAGTTATGGGGCTCACACTACCTCTCCCAGGGTCGGCCCCCAGCAGAGTGGCACCGGGGTGGGTGGCGGGAGAGGGTAGGAGGCTCCCACGCTTCCCTGAGGAATGTTGTGTCACTGACACCGTCAACAGTTGTCAGCACATGTCAACAAAAAGCCGAGGGCTTTTGGTTGGCGTTGTTATTACCTTGCAATTTTCTCCAGAGAATGCATCACTAATTGGATGGATCACCAACATGGATCACTCCCAGCCCCCTGGCTTCATCTACCTTTGGGGTGGGGGCCCCCAGGCTTCCCTCACAGCAAACCATATCCCAATGCTGCTCACCTCGCTCAGCCTCCATCTCTACTCTCTCGCTGACCCCATCATCTGTTCTCCCTTCTAGACGTCTGGGAAGCCCTCCTCATGTCCTTCCTGCTTCCTCTCTGCCCATTCCATTCCATTCTCCTCAAAGAAATTGGAGCTAAATTTTAAAGTGTCACCTCCCCCATAACTTCCCATCATTGTTAGAATGAAACCCAGCCTCTTAACCCCAGCCCTAAAAGCCCTGTCCTCCTGGCCTGGATCTCAAACTCTATGTCCTCGTATTGCCTCCTGGTCACTAAGCTTTGGCTACACTGGTTGTCTTAGCACTCAGGCAGCCATCACGAAATACCACAGACTGGGTGGCCTAGACCACAGATATTCATTTTCTCATAGTTCTGGGGGCTGGAAGCCCAAGCTCACAGTGGTAGCAGATTTCTCCTAAGGCATCTCTCTTTGGTTTGTAGAGGGCTTCTTTCTTGCTGTGTCCTCACATCCCCACAAGGCCTTCCCTCTGTGCATGCATATGCCTGATATCTCTTCCTCTTCTTTCTTTTTTTTTAAGGTGTTTTTTCTTTTCTTTTTTTTTAAGAGAGAATGAGAGAGAGTGTGAGTGGGAAGGGGCAAAGGAAGAGGGAGGAAAAGAGAGAATCCAAAGCAGACTCCACACTGAGTGCAGAGCCTGATGCAGGGTTTGATTTCACAATTGGGAGATCACGACCTGAACCAAAACCAAGAGTCAACCAACTGAGCCATCCAGGTGCCCCCTCTTCCTCTTCTTATAAGTACACAAGTCGTATTAGATCAGGGTCCTGCCCTGATGATCTCACTAATACTAATTACCTCTTTAAAGGCCCAGTCACCAAACACAGTCACATTGGAGGTTAGGGCTTTAACGTATGAATTTTGGGAGGACACATTTCACTCCATAACACTGGTCCTCTTGCCTGCCCCAGGACATTTGCCCATGCTATGTTCTCTACATGGAGGGCCCTTGCCAGTTCTTTGTATAACCACCCCTTTCTTGTCATTTAGCATGCAACTTAAACATCTTCTCTTCCGAGAAACTCTCTGGCATCCTATCTGAATAGCCCTCCAGTCACATGCTATCACTTTACCTGTTTTGGTTCTACCACAGAACTCATCACCTCCTGCTAAACATCCTACATCTGACCGTGCGTTTGCTTGTTGCCACCTTTGCCCATTAGAATAAAAATTCTGTGAGAGTAGAGGTCTTGCCTGTGACGTCCACTGCTGGTCACCACTGTGTTCCCCCACTGTGTTCCCAGTGGCACATAGTAGATGCCTAATAAACATTTATTGAGTGAAACAAAATGCCTGCAGTGTTAAACCAGTAAACCAGTCCATAATAAGGTAAGTCAGACAGCTTTCCAAACTGAAAAATAAACTATAATTAGTGCCTAAAGATCTTCCTCTAATCAAGTGAGCAGAGCAGAGCTCAAGGCCAAGTGGCTGGGCACCGAGTTAAAACATTGGCAAGGCTATTGCTAAGGTTCTTTCCAAAACAAGTGTTCACACCCCCATCAAAAGTGCATATTCTGTGCTGGGCTCCCCACCCTCCCACCAATGACATGTGGGATCAAACTTAGAAGTATTTATCAATTGTACAGGTAGAATGCTATCTTATTTTAAGTTTCATTTCTTAATGAGTGAGATTGAATCTCTTTTCATTTGCTTATTAGCCAATTGTATTTTTTTCTGTCCTCTACGTTTTCCTTTACTCAGTTTCAGATTTTTTATTCATCTTTTACTTATTGATTCATAAGAATACACTGAACCTAAAATAAAATATGCCATTTATCAAGCTAAAAAAAATGCATGTATTCTCTGACCTAGGAATTCCACTTCTAGGAATTTCACCTGTAAACAGACTTGTCTTAGTGCACAAAAATAATGCTCAAGGAGAGTAGCAGCACTTTTATTATAATAGTCTCAAATAAAAGCCATTTAAATGTTAATAGAGATAGGTTACATAAATTATCCCTTAACGATACATAGAACACTAAACAGCTGAACAGAAGAGTACAGTAAATTTTCAGGTCCAAAATACATTCGATTTGTAGCAAAATTGCAAAATTTAAATTATAGTTTGATTCCATTCTTGTCTTTTGAAATGACATTTTCTAAACACAGAAAATATCTGGAAAAGACAGCATTCACAGTGGTAAGTAGTCATAGTAATAAGAAGGGAAGTGGGTGAGAAAGGGATTGACATTCCACTCTAACGGTGAGTCCTCCTTATAGGTTCAAGGGCTTCCCATTGTCGTTCCATGTTTGCTTTTGTTTGGTTTTGTTTCTTAGGACCGGCCGTGGAGAAGCAAACCTTTCTCCCATCCCTGCAGCTCTCCGCAGATCCTCAAAGGAGCCAGTAGCTGCCCAGAAATTCCTCCATCCCCCACTTCCTTGAAAAGACCTCATTCTTCTTCTTTTTTTTTTTTTTTTAAGATTTTATTTATTTATTTGACAGAGAGAGACAAAGTGAGAGAAGGAACATAAGCAGGGGGAGTAGGAGAGGAAGAAGTAGGCCTCCCGCAGAGCAGGGAGCCCGATGTGGGGCTCGATCCCAGGACCCTGGGATCATGACCCGAGTCGAAGGCAGACGCTTAACGACTGAGCCACCCAGGCGCCCCAGACCTCATTCTTCTTTAGATTCTTCTAGAACCAACCTTGACTCATTGAGAGGAATTATTCTTGCACTGGTCTCCTCCCTTGCTGCACCTTAAGCCTTGCTGGGAGGGGAGGCCGCATTTGCTAATGGGGCTCGTCACTCTATGAAGCATCGTAGGCAACTGAAAGGCGCAGGACCAGGATTATAGCTGCATTGGAGCATTTCTACACAGAGCCATTGCTTATGGTGTGAAAGCTGAGCATGCAGAGCCCGCAGACCCTGGAATTCTTGCCAAACTTGAAGAGGTTTCCACTGGAGCTGGCTGTTCAGAAAATACTTGGCATCCGAAATAACAGCTTTCTCGGTGGTTCCCAGGTCTGCCTTTCAGGTGTGCATCCCCAGAAAAGTAGACATTATTGCATCCCAGGCACACTGCTCACACCCAGGACCTGCGCTCAAGCCACCAATCCATGCTGGGTGCTAAGAGCATCTCTTTACCAGTGAATAAAAAATGCCTCCCTGTATGTGAACATGCCGGGAGGAAGGAATGGGGCACCGACATGAAATGAAGAGGTCTCTCTTGCAGGAAATCATAGCCATGAATACACCTGAGGTGCAAACCCTAGGATCTCACAAAACTAGAGGGATGAAAGTAGAAAAATTGAGATTTTTTTTTTTGATATCTCCTTTTTTTCTTGTTCACTTCCAAGGCTTAAAGAAGACAATAGATAAGTAGAACTTGTACCCACCCATAGCTTTTGAATTGGGCCTGGTTTAGGGCACTGAAATGACAGTAGCCTTGACTCATCTACGCTTACCATTTTCCAATGGCCACTTGCAAATCTACTCCGACTGGAGAGCCATCCACACAGCCAGCCCCAGATTTCCACAGATACTGAGGGTGAGCCTGCTCACCTCTGGCCTCACATCACCATTGGCAAGAGCAGAGAGAGGCCCCCACAACTCACTGCCCTGAAATGCTCCCAGGCTTGTCCTCAGTAACTACTTTGAGGACATGCAGGCAAACCTCACTTGGCCCTGTTCTCTGAGGGGTGTCAGGCCCCACAACACACCTAGATCTTTTGATCATCTCTCATCTCCCTGGACGATTGAGTTCAACCATCTCTGTATTTTCCTATCTGCTCTTTCACTCTACGACCCACCTCCAAGTCCTGAAACCCTTCCACACTGCGGTCTAGAATTCGAGCTCAACCACAGACTTTTTCTCAGTTCTTCTCAGAAATGTCTTTTCCCTTCTTGCTCTAAATGAACAGACTCTCCTCTCAGGAAACTACTTGCTTTTCACTCAGCCCTCTGAAGGGGAAGCTATTGTGTCCTGAAAGACTCTTGAGACACCAGGCCTGGAGGTGGGGGGAGGTGTTCTTCCTGTTCCATACTGCCTCCTTCCCAACAGCAAATCCTCATCTTTGAATGTCATGTCATTAGTCTTTAGCAACTGAGATTCCAATCTGTTACAATCACCAGGAGACCCCCCTCCTAATTCCTTGAAGAGTTTAGCTCTTGGCTCACTGCCACTTCTCCAACATATTTGGTTACTTCAGTACCCATATATATGACCTTTCCAATGTCCTAGACTCTCGGTTTCCTGATGCCCTCTCCTCCAACTCTCACACCCTCCACTCTGTCTCAACTGCTCACACTAAAGGTCATACCCAGACTTCCTGCCAGCAAATATAACCCCACCATAATTGCAATTTCAAGCATTCTCTCTTCCAGCTCACCCTCATACACCAACTCTAAGAAACTTTGGCCTCACTGGGAACTATTAGCCATTGATCATATATTTTCATGGTCCCTTGGTTTCCCACTTACCTAGCTTGTGATGCTTTGTCATTATATTACACTTTTGCAAATATGCTTAACAATCTTGTTTCACTGTTCTCATCTGGAAAATCCCCACACCAGGTTAAATCTAAGCAGCTTGCTCTGTGCACCCATAGAGATGGTCAGGGCTGCTTGCTGACTGATCTCATTTTCAATTCCTGACCACCGTCTTCAAGGAGGTCTCTTTGTTCTCCCCAGCAAGCATACGTTTCTATAATCCATCATCATTCTCCTGTTACCCTGAACCAATGTTTCTCGAATTTGAGATTACCACAGAATCACCTAGAGGATACATGAAAACTCAGGTTGCTGGCCCCCACTCCCCAGATTTCTCAATCAGTCAGTTTGGGGTGGGGCTTGAGTAACTGCATCTCTCAGGTGATGCTGATGCTGCTGGTCTGGACCACACTTGAGGAATGACTGCCCTAGATGACTTTTTCATGACTTTTTCTTTCTCCTGAAACCTCCATTACATATTGCCCATCCTTACTCTTAGTTGATTACTTAACAAACACACACATACACACACACACACACACACACTGAAGAGAACTTCTGAGTTTCCCAAGACCAAATCACCCTTGTGACATAGAGGAATGTCCATGTGCCCTTCCTTCCCTCCTGCTATGATGGGGGACCTGTTTAGGCTCCTCTCTCTAGCCAGCCCTCCACATGTATAATGGACTCCATTTCCCCCGCTTACTCCATCCTAACTTGTGGCACTACCCCTCTCCCAATCTTCTCCCTACATTCTTGAACTTTTCCCTTGCCTCCCATGCCCATCAGTGTCAAGCATCCTGAGGAGAGCCCCCACATTTCCTTCTATCACCCTTTTACAACAATATTCCGTGAAAATCTGGTGTCCTCAGTTTTCTTCAGACTCACCAAACACATTACCTACCTACCACACAGCTTTTGACGTATTGTTATCTCTACCTGGAAGATTCTACAAGGCTAACTTGATCATCTCCTTTAAGGTCTTGATCAAATGTCATCCTCCCAAGGATGTCCCCTCACCCCCAACCCCCACCCCTCTGTCCCTCACTGACCAGCTGTCCCTAGTCTTCTTCTCTCATATATTGCTTGGAATCTGAAATTCCATCTTGGCTGGATTCAGATAATAATGGACATTAGGCAAAACTGACATCTTTCCCACAGGGACACTGAGAGCTCTCTTTGACCACATCTAAACTACCAAGGCCTTCCTAAACAAAATATGTTTCTGCTATTCCTTCGTCCTCTCTTTCTACTCATGTGATGAGTTTTAAGCACCAACTGCACAACTTTACTATTTAAGTGCCATTGCATTATGGGGACTGGGAGGTTTCTCCTGAGGTCACTTCAAATGTAGTTTAATTCTCACTGTCCCATATGACTATGGTTAATCTAAAACCCAGATATACAAGACCTGCCTCATTTTCCTTTCCGTTCACTCACTCATCCCTATATTAAACCATACTTGGATAAGCCAGACAAGAAGAAAAAAAAAAAAAAAAAAGACCATGGCATGTCCTACCCTAAAGGAATCACCATGTCAGTGGTGTTAGAGGAATTCCCACATCATTCAAGAGGTACGCCAGCGTTCTTAAGAAACCCAGAGCTGGCTGCAAGCAAGCTCCCTGGTACGTGACATCACCTGCAACCCAGTGAATCAGACGGGAATGAATCTAGCTGAATCCAGCAGAAAGCATATGCTGTGTGGTCCCTGGGAAAGAAACTAATCAGTGAAACTGACATGACTGATGGATTAACTTTGGGATTGAAGGACATGAAATTTCTCCTCTGCCCAGGGCCCAAATAAAGGAGAGGTCATACAAAAACCTCAGTAATTAAAGAACAAAAGAATTGCAATTTAAATGTCTGTGGAATTTCCCTATAACTAAAACTCGACTACTTTGGCTTGTGGGGATAGTTTCTCAGTAACAAGAGAAATGAACTCTCTGTGTAAAGGCTTAAAAAGCAGGTGGATTTTAAATAGCCTGGTTTTTCTCCTTAAGAGATCAAATAAATAAATAAATAAATAAATAAATAAATAAATAAATACAGACTCGCTGAAGCTTTAAGTGCTGTGTGTGCCCCGAGGTGGAAAGATCAGGCTTGGTTAAATCATTATATACTCCATCATTCATGTGTCATGTCATTGAAGGCGTCATGGAAAGAAAAAGAAACGTGTCTCTTCCCTCGTGCTGGCCGAGGTGACATAAATTGGTGTTCAGAATGGAAATGATGAACCCTTCAGTTTAGAAGCCTGCAGGTCCAGAGCCTTTGCCCTTTCGTTTCTCTTATGTGAAAGTAGATAAATAAAACAAAAACATACATTTTAAAGGAGAGGAAGGAAATGTGAAGGCGATTTGCTGGGGAAGACAAAAACTGCACCCCTCACCCTGCTTGGAAATATTCTGCAAGGGAAGCTCTGCACTTATCAACAGAGGGTTCTCTTGGGGAGCGTGTTGCCCCTGCAGACATAAGAATGACCTGATTCTCCCGAGGTAGCAGACATTCACCTGAGGTTCTATCATAATCGCCGCTGGGAAATTTCCTGTTCCATTATTGTACCAAATGAGCGCTGGGCTAATCAGAGCCTCTTGGGAAAGAATGAAAAATAAAGAATACCCATCCCCTCGAGTGAGGCTCTGAGCTACTTTCAACTGCATTTATAGCCTTAATATAACCCAGGAGATTTCACAACCCACGTGGGAAACCAAACCCTTCTTCTAATGGAATATTTGCTGAGTTTATCATGGAGAAAAGGAGGACCATTTTTGATAAGCATATTCTTTTAACTATTGTGTTCATTAGAGGTGCCGACGAGAGGTTTCTAAGTATTTTTTTTTGTTGTTGCTCAGGATAAAACATGTAATTTTCATCATAAGCAAGGTGACTGTCAGTAGGACACAATTCCTGCCTAGTGCTGCCCAGGTGTTTGATGAAGAGGAAGAGATACATGGGGAAAATGCCTCCTCCTGCATCTTAAAAAAATTGATGCACCCTGGGATGCCGGGGTGGTTCAGTAGTTAAGCGTCTGCCTTTGGTTCAGGTCATGATCTTGGGGTCCTGGGATCGAGTCCCAGGTCAGGCTCCCTGCTCAGCAGGGAGTCTGCTTCTCCCTTACCCTCTGCCCTAACCTGCCCCCCATTCATGCTTACTCCCTCTCTCTCTCTTTTTCTCTCTCTCTTTCTCTCTCTCTCAAATAAATAAATAAAATCTTTAAAAAAAATTGATGCCTCTTTTCTTTGCCACCAACCCTTGGCCGGGTTCTTCCCCATTCTGTAGCCATGGGAATGATTTTGTTAGGCCAAAGTAAAATGATCCAAGCAAAGAAACTGATTCCCCAAAGCAAGTGACTCGGGAAAACATCAGTGGCCCAAGGAGCCCTGAGAAGACAGAGAGCAGCCACCATGCAGGGCACGGCCTCCAAAGACCAGAATCCAGCTCACCCGGTACGCAGAAGGAGGCTTTAAAACTCCCCCCATTTCGTGGCCCTCACTTTTACCTCTTTGTTTGTCTTCGACGTGCACCTCGCCCGGAGAAAATGTAACAGACTCATCATTTTCTCACAGGCAGATATTCTTACTCCTTTTGTTTTGGCGAGAAGCTTGCCGAAACTGCACTGAGAATTCCTCAGCCTCCAACTGCCGCCTCTTCTCCCAAGGGATAGGAAAGCTGTTATCACTTCTATGCTAATAATAGCAAATTTAGTACAACTGCCTTCTGATCTTTCAAACCACTTCAATATTTTGAAAAACAAAAAAACAAAACCCCCTTGGCTCCAGAGGAAAAGGAAAAGAAAGATTTCAGTTGATCAGACCTGAAAACAATCGTCTAACATTTCTATGTAGCAAGTAATCATGCTTTTTTTTTTTTTTTTCTTCTGTAAGGAAAAAAAAAAACTGGCGCCCTCTCACTATTGTCCTCTCAATTATGGAGAAACCGAGGCATCAACCTTAGACCCCATACACCTTCCTGTATTTCCTGTCCATCCAACCAGGCTGCTACGTAACATATTCCTTCCTTGGACATCAACTCTCACCTAGGAAATGCTATTATAAATAAGAAGCTAGATTTAGAGAAACATCATGTAATGCCTAAGGAATGTGCTGAAGAAGAAGATGTAAATTTTAAGTGTGGCAATGGCTCACATTCTAAGTAAGTGCCGCTCGCTGGTCATACAAGTTCTTTGTCCCCCAGCATTAAAAATTAATATCAGACTAAAATATAATCATGACACCATTTGGAATCTAGATAAGGCTTTTCATCTTAAGAATTCAACATACCTGTAAACAGGTGACCTTATTTCATCTTCATTATATTATAGGCTTGTGAGCTAGAAGAGGTGGAAGATGCTAATATGATCCCCATTTTATGAAGGGAAAAAGAGGAATCTAAAAACTCAAGCAGCCTACATATATAGAATGGAATTGGAGCCCAACGTTAAAATGTTGCATGGGAAATACATTGAACTAAAACAATGCCATCATTTATTAAGTCTGAGGGTTTGTAAAGGACCCTCAAGTGGTGCTGGAAGCTTCTACCTGCAAAATGTTCTCAACCCTCCAAAGGAGCACTTTTGCAACTGTGGTTTTCTGGACCCAAAGAAGGGGCAGCTGAACCAATTGAATGAGAGTCTCCGTGTTCAGATTATTTGAACATGGCGCCCGCCAGCTGCTCCACAGGCACATCCTGGGATGTCCCACTGTCTGAGGAACCTCCCCCCTCCCTGGCAGGGAAGGCCGCAATGGAGAGAGGTGGAGAGAACCATTAAGCACTAAGGGTAAAACTGAAGTGCTCTGAATATTCATTTTTCCTTCCTTTTGCCTCTCAAATATTACTGTAAATGAAATTAAACCAGAGTGCAGGACTCATGAACCAAAATCCTTTTTTTTTTTTCTCCACAGTTTTTTTTTTTCTCCACAGGAGGAGCCAGACAGCTTTACCCAGGCTAGCTGTGGTTTTCCAACCCAGGTTTTAAGAAGCAACGGAGGTATGCAGTCATTTACATTCAGGCTGCAAGTCCTTTTGAAAAAAAAAGAAGCCCTTTGCAAGAAGCATTTCTCTCCTGTCCTTATAAATCAAATAAATAAAAATAAAAATTTCTGCCAAGCCATATGCTTCTGTTCCTATCCTTCAACTGGCCTAAAATAAAAAAGATTACCTTCTCTGTTCTTTTTCTTATCCCTTTACTAGGAGGAGGAAAAAAGAGCTAGAGAAAGAGAGAGAAATCAAACAACTGTCTAAACAAATCAATCCAACATTTCCAAAGGCTTTTGACCTGTAGCAATGTCAATCCTGTCTTCCCCCCCCCCCTTTCTTTCTTTGAATCAATATAACCTATGATTCTGATCACTCCAATATGTCAGTGTCTGCTGAGGGCACATTTTATTGTTCATAAAGCCCTGGACGATAATGAAAAATAAGCACGAAAACGATAAATTCATCAAAGTTGCGAGAATATTCGAGGAAAAAAGGAATTTCCTGAGGTAACTGTCCTTGACCTGGCTCTTTAATCGAGTGAGATTTCATCACTTTATCTAATATCATGCTTCATGCTTCAGGCACCCAGCAATTCTATTTTAGTGTGGTCTAATGGGCAGCTGACACATCCACTCAGCCCCAGGTTGCATAATATGTGCTGACATACTGTGTGGTGAGCAGCCTTGCAGGGGCTGTGGGTTTGGGCCTCCCAAGGAAAAATGTCATCAAGAAAAGGTTCTTCCTAACCATATCAGGCTTGCCTTTCCGGGTCTCGATGGACCTCACATTTTAAGCGGTCTGGGAGCCCTTGTCGGAAGGTAGTCTCTGATTTGGGTTGTGTGTATCTGACTGTAGGTGAGAGGTTGGAAAAGCCTGGTTATGGTTGTCTGAAGCCTGAAAATAGATAGCGTAATGAAGAGTGTCATTCTATCTGCTTTGCAGGCGGCTCTTCTCAGAACCCCTGATTCAATTTGATATTCTGAGGTTAACGTACTGTATTGGGCCCGAAAATAGGAATGCACACGAAAAGCTTTTATACTTATTCAGTTCAGTAAGCATGGGAAACTCATCAACAGCTATGTGTACACTGTAGGCATGGTGGGGTTTACTTTGATGTTCTGATTTATGCTCGCTCTTCCCCCCGCTCCAGTCATACTTTGGAGTAGAAACTCATTTTTTTTTTTAAAAAGTCAGCTTTTGACATAAGAGCCCAGTATATTTTCATAAGTGAAGCGAACACAGACAAACACGTGCGCACACACACACACACACAAGCCACAATCTTTGACTCTCAATTTCCAACGTAGATAAACTTCAAACTTTTCTAAAAAATAGAAAGGACACTACAGAGACCTGGTAACTATATGAAATATGTAACCCTGGACTGAATTCAATGCCAGAGAATGAAAAATGCCATCGAGGATATTATTAGACCGACTGACAAAACATACGATATAAAGTATTGTGTCAATGTTGAATTTTCTAAATTTAATAATTTGCCATGGTTTTGTAAGAGAATGTGTTTTCTTCCACAATTCACAGTGAATTAAAGGTATTAATGGGCATGATGGCATGATGCATGCAAATTATTCTCAAAGGGCTTTAGAAAAATTAGAGAAAGAGGGAATGATAAAGGATATGTGGCAAAATGCTTAAAATTAGCAAATCATCATGGCTAGGCAAAATAATTCTTGTCAAAAGGCATGTAAAGAAATTCTGTCAAGCGGAGGTTCGGTTGGCTCCCTCCCCCATGGTGTAAGAAACCAGTTTTGCAACCATTTGCAAATTCACTTCCATATTCCCGAACTATAAATGAACCTTGGAACCGGTCATAATATTCGCCTGTTTCCTTCACTAATAATAAGTTAAGATCTTTAACATGTGTTCATTCAAAACAAAATGTGTGCATCTGGGGAAAATTTATACAATTTTCTTTTTTTTTTTTTAAAGTAATCTCTACACCTAACATGGGGCTCGAATTCACAATCCTGAGATCAAGAGTCCCACACTCCACCGACTGAGCAGTCAGGCACGCCGAAAGCTATACAGTTTTCTTAAGAAATCTTGCAACATTTCTAGTAAGTTTGAAATTCTTGCAAAATAAAGTTTCTGAAATTACCATAAACAGCAAATGACAGTAGGCAGGGACTATATAAGAATGAATATACCTTCTCCATATGCATACTAAACAGAAATGTTCTTTGCAGAAGACAGTGCTCAATCCAGAATCATGGCAACTATAAGGTTAGGCAAGCCATCATCGGTCTAATACTACTGTGACTACTCATAGCAAAGCTCCATGATTTGTGGTCTCATTACAGCCTTGGGATGTCTGCTTAGATCTCTCTGTATGCCATGCCTTGTTTCATATCACATCTCTGATATTTAAGAAACTGGAAAATAACCGCTTTACATTTTCCAAAAAGACTGAACGCACCCACAAATGGAGTAAGGTATTTCTATCTTGTAGGAAGTGAAAAGTCATGCTGGGACTGACCTTGAGGTCCTCACGGTCAATCTAGGGAAGCGGAGTCTTTTGCCCAAAACATTGGGAGTTGCAGTTAGAGAGGGTGTGCGAGAATAAAGCAGCAGAGTCATAAGTCCATCAAGGGTCAAAGTAGGACCTCTTACCAAAGATGAAATAAGGACATTGTTCTGTCTTTTAAATGCCCCCTTTTCCATTCTAAGCAGGAGTACTTTTCATACAACTGTGAAAATATTCCTTTCCCAGTAATTTCCAGCTTCGCTTCCCATCTAAAGCAATAGGTACCAGTAGAAGTACAATGATAGCTATTGTCATAATAACCCTTATATTGAGCCTTTAACAGTGTTCCATGTACAATATCACATTATCCCCTTTAATCTTCCCAATTCTCTTGGCCAGATATTATTAGCCCCATTTTACAGATGAGTAAACTGAAATTCAGAAGCCAAGGACACCCAGAACTAATGAGTTGCAGAGTGAGATTTCATATCAGGTTAAGTCTGGTTCCAAGTCCAGAAGGCTTATCCTCTACACCAAAAAACCTCGAGAACACAGATTTGATGAAAACAAGCTGAGAAATTGCTTTATTAAAAGCTCATTGAAGGAAACAATACAAATAAAGTGTTCACAATATGGTACTGTCCGTGTCATGGCCAAAAGTGGTCAACTGTCTTGCATAGCATCATGTTCATGAAATAGTTTAAATAAAGCACTTAAGAGAATTTAGAGCGAAAAAATGCAAAGCAGGGTCATTTCCTTAGATTTATTTAAAGTTAAAGAGCATCTTTATTTAAAGTTACTAAGAAAAGGAAAGAAATGAGGAACTACTCTTTAATTTTCCATTTTGAAGACTTTAAAACTCTAGTTGTCAAGACCTCATACTTTCTAAGAGTATAAAATAAAACTGACTGCCAAATGGTGAGAAATTAAAAATGCAGATTTTAAGTATCACTGTTTTAGTGATGGTAATAAACTCTATCAATATTTTCTCTACTAAAAGCAAGCATTTTCTACGTAAAAAAAAAAATGTTTAATTTAAATGGTTTTTGCTAGCCAAATCATAGATAGAAGTGTTCAGCGTCTGATATTGTAAATAAATTGATTGTTATCCTAAATAGTAACCTCTCCCCCATTTTCTATGAACGCTGATCTTTCTTAATCATTGGAAAATATCAAGTGTCACTAAATGAGGCTTTGAAAAGGTCAAAAAGAGAGGCACCTGGGTGGCCCATTCGATTAAGCATCCAACTCTCAGTTTCGGTTCAGGTCGTGATCTCACAGTGGTGAGATGGAGCAACTCATAGCCTGTGCACTCAGTGCAGAATCTGCTTGAGATTTTCCCTCCCTCCCCTTCTGCTCTGCCCCTCCCTCTTCTTCTCTCTCTCTCTCAAATAAATAAATAAATCTTTAAAAAAAAAAGAAAAGGTCAAAAAGATCCTTAGTCCATTAAAATGATTAAGTTGGGGTATTATTTCATTTGTCATTTGCCTGTAAGTCCTTTACTCAACTAATATTTATTGAATTCTGCTAACATTTATTAAATGTATGTAGATACATGCTCTCAAGTAGCTTAGAATTGAAAGGGTAAGAAACACATCAACAGTGAGCTGTAATGGAGAGCAAACCAACAGAACCAACAGAAGATATAATGAATAAAAATCCCCTTCCTCTTGGAGATGATTCCTTCCTCACTCTAGAGTATTCTAAGGTACCTGTCCATCACATGCCCCACCTCCTTCACCACAGGAACCAGCATATGACCTATGCCCGCCAATCAGAGAACTCCAACTTCCCAGAAACAATGATAGAGCCAGGGTGGACACATGATCCAAGCAGGGACACTCGGCATCCTATGGTGATTGGGGCGTGGGTTGGGGGTGTCGGGTATTGATATAAGTATTGTATTTCTCTCTCCTTTTGAGATTAAGAGCTAAAAACAGCAGGTAAATCTGGGGCTTATGAAAACTACTTTTCTATCATGCATGAGTGAAGGGTCTGCTGAATACTGAAATCAACATGAAGGAAGTCAGAGCCAAGAAATGCAATGAAGGACAGATCCCTGAAGACATTAGCTGGGCACCACATTTGGTCAGCTCAACTACTAGATTTTCAATGACATGAACCAATACATACATCTTTTATTTACCCCAAGTTGTTTCCTATTTCTTTCATTGAAAACTAAATCATCTCTCTAACACCAAGATAATTCCTGAATGGAGTTTGATTGAACTATAAACTTTTTCCATCTTCAGTATATTAATTTACTCCAGGTGCTATGGGAGGAAAGAGGAAAGAACAGTTACCTTCAGCTGGGGAATGTACCCAAGGCTTCATGGAAGGGATGCTATTTCCGTGGAGCTAAGGTCTCCATAACTATAAAAGCAGAGTAAGGACATTTGGAATGAGGAACTAGAGTGAACAATGACAAAGAAATGTGAGAGCATCTGGTGCACTTATAGAACTCACTGGTTCAACATCGAATAGATGTAGAGGGATAAAGGGGAAGTTGAGGCAGGGAGCTAGATGATAAAAGATCTTGAAGCAGTTCAGACTGTATAAAATAAGCAAATAAAAGCTATTGGAGGCTTTGGAAGTAAAAAAAAAACACCTTCACAATCCATCCTATTTCTTGGTAAATAATCCTGATAACAGCCTGAAGAAATCATTAAATTAGGAAAGATTGGAACAGAAGTCAACCCAGGACCCAGGAGCAGACCTGGTAGAGAGGTGTTCGTGACATAGGACAGGGCCAGGGGTATGGATAAAAAGGGCTACATCCAAGAGACATTTCAGAAATAAAATTAACAGGGCAAGGTGACTAACGTTAAACCGTTTGAATAGTGTTCTCTGCCAATAGGGAGTTTTAAAAAAGAAATTGCGATCTGATAAAGTTTTGATGAAACAGTTTTCGATGGTTCAAACACCATCTTTCAGACAAAGTGGAACTAACCTTTGAGAAATGCTTCGAAATGATCCAAAACAGGCAGATGTACTACGCTCACTCTAGTATCAGGAAGTGAAAGAATCTTACTTCTAAGTTTGACTTTATAACACATTTTAAACTGCAGACAAATGAGCTGGCATAATGATAGAGTCACAAAATGAATTGCAAGTTGAATGTTAAATGATGCTTGCTTCCTTTGGGTTTTTGTGTGGTCGGGCTTAATCTCAGGACAGCAACCAAATGTGAACGCCATTTTCATTTCCTTCCATCCTTCACTTTTCTTCCTCTTTCTATTCTTTTTTTTCCTCTCTTTCTTTTTTTCAGTCTTTCCTCTTCTCTTACTCCCTCCTTATAACAATTTTTAGTGAGGCTGAGAAGGGAAATTTTCTTTTCATCATGGAAATAAATCAGTGTGGTATTTAAAAATGGCAAAATAATAATTAGAAACATTTTGTACAGTTTTAGGAGGGGGCCAACTTTTAAATTAGAGGCAACAAATACTGACTGACCACTTGCCACATGGTGAGCCCGGTGCCTAGTGTAATTTTCCACCCAAAATAGACCTTTTCTCCAAAGATGCAATGCTCTGGATCTTCGCTTGGAGAGATGTGACTCTTCTTATCTAATAATTAGAAATTTTCTCCTTCAGCAAGGTTACACTTGTAATCATAATATGAAATTTTAGGGTGATTTCCTTTTCTGGGTTGATTGTATTATCATTTGAATTCCAATAGGGAGTGTGGAGATACTCTAGAAATGTCCATAATAATTTTTCCTGAGGGGACACAAATGTTGATTTCAAGTTGTAACCCCTGAAGTGGGGGGAGGGGGAGTCCTCATTTCATGTTTTAACTTTCAGATGGATAGTAATCATTCATACTTAGTGAGATGTTGAACTAAGAGCAGACTGCAATATTCAATAATGAGTGTGAAATAATGTGTGCTCATGTCTGGGGAGGAGAAGCAGAGAGCGACTACAGCATGGTGGTCTTTGACAATGAAAGTAAGGTACAAGGCAGGGGGAGAAGGAAAATTGAGTTGTCAATGCCAGAAATCGGTTGGCAATGAGAGCATGAAGCCCACCATCCACAGAGGATCCTCATAGACATTTTTCTGAACCCCATATCAATACCATTAAAAAAGGAATCAGCATTATGTTTTTCTTAATTTAAAGCACATTTTCGTGTAAATAGCACATGCTGTTCGTATTACCCTAAGTAATAATCTAGGAGTTTAAACTGTGCACAGATAATTTCCTTCTCATCTTCGAAATGCAAAGAGGGGGAAAAATGAATTCTTGTGACCATCTTCAAATCCCCCTCACACAAAGAAAGTAAGAAGTTAAGATATAGGACAGGACAAGAGAAAAATCTTATTTTATAAATTAAAGATCAAAAATAAAGGCCAAGGGTAAATAAGGATCCCAAGGAGACGTCAGTCTTAAAATCAGTTCTGAGGAACTTGAACATGGTTTTCATACATATAAAGTTGAGCTCATTAAACTGTCTGAGCTTATTAAACAAGTTAAAACTATTAAAAACAATTTCTGGGGCATCTGGTTGGCTCAGTTGGTTGAGCGTCCAAATCTTAGGTCATGATTTTGGCTCAGATCATGATCTCAGGGTCCTAAGATCAAGCCCTGGGTTGAGCTCCACCCTGAGCATGGAGTCTGTTTAAGATTCTCTCTTTCCCTCTCCCTCTGCCCTTCCCCCCCACTTTACATGTGCTCTCTCTCTCAAAAAATAAATAAACAAACAAATAAATAAAACATAACTTCTAAATTCCAATACCATGTAGACAAATGTGTTAATTAAAAAAATAAAAGCTACATTTCACCAAATCAAGGCTAGCTGCTAAAGAAGAGTATGTTCTCATAATTTCCTTTTTAAACATGATCACCAACTAACAATTTAACAAAAGGAAAATGGAAAGAGAAATCTGCAACTTATATTAAGCTTGCACTTTTGTTAAACAACAACAACAAAAAAAACCCACACACAAAATGAATACATTTTTACCACATCTGCTTAACCTTGGAGCCTCACTGTGATGTTCACTCCGGCTCTGGAAGTTCTAAATGGCAAAAACATTCCTAGTTTCATTTGCAGTCTGAATGAGTAATTCTGTGATAACAGTGACATTTGAAATATTTGTGGTTTTGTGCAACATTTCCTCAGAATTATAAATAAGTCAAAAACATTGAATAGTGCAAAGAGGGCCCTCCTTTTTTTATTATTATTGTTATGTTAATCACCATACATCATTAGTTTTGATGTAGTGTTCCATGATTCGTTGTTTGCGTGTAACACCCAGTGGTCCATGCAGAACATGCCCTCTTTAATACCCATCTCGGGGGTAACCCATCCTCCCACCCCCCTCCCCCCCAGAACCCTCAGTTTATTTTTCAGAGTCCATCGTCTCTCATGGTTTGTCTACCCCTCCGATTTCCCCCCTTCATTCTTCCCCTCCTGCTAACTTCTTCTTCTTTTTTTCTTAACATATAATGTATTATTTGTTTCAGAGGTACAGATCTGTGATTCAACAGTCTTGCACAATTCACAGCGCTCACCATAGCACATACCTCCCCAATGTCTATCACCCAGCCGCCCCATCCCTCCCACCCCCCACCACTCCAGCAACCCAAAGAGGACCCTCCTTAAGAACCATAGAGGAAGACAAGATCCAGTGAAAAAAGTCATTTGTTTCACAGTGTAGCCCCATTTATAGCAAGACTTAGATGGCCCACACTTGTCTTTGGCCAATTAATTCAGTAATAATAAAGTTTATTAAACATCAATGAATTGTCGCCTAAGTTTCCACTTCTCAGCTAATAACATTTGTTTAGTAATGGTAAAATTCAGGGTTGTTGGGTTTTTTCTTTAGTTTAGACTTACGTAGTTTCTTTTTTCCTTTTTTTTTTTTTAAGATTTTATTTATTTATTTAATTGACAGGGAGAGAGAGAGAGACAGCATGAGAGGGAACACAAGCAGGGGGAGTGGGAGAGGAAGAAGCAGGCTTCCAGCTGAGCAGAGAGCCTGATGTGGGGCTCGATCCCAGGACCCTAGGATCATGACCTGAGCTGAAGGTAATCGCTTAACCAACTGAGCCACCCAGGCGCCCTAGACTTCCGTAGTCTCTACAGTATGTTTACAGAATACAAAATGGTTATCAAATAGATCTTTACATATACATTTTTTGTTACTCTGTTAACCAACATTTAAGCATAAGAATTGGGGGGTAGTATGTAAAAACCATAAGATATGGAAGGTTGATGTTCTAGTAAAAAGGATATTTCAGTAAACTCAGTCTAAATCTACTCGTGCTATACGGGGACATATGTTTAAGGTGTGCACACAGTATTAGATGATCTCCTAAACTATGTGTTTTTAGATTAGATAGCAAGCATTTATAGTAACTACAACAATGAATTAGCCAGACCACTGGCCACAATTCAAAACACTTTAAAAGAAACTTCACAAATATTAGTTGTCTCCTTTACTTCTGGCTAAAGGAAATAAAGAAAAAGGAAAGTAAGTCCTCCAAGCCAACACAAAGGCAGAAAGCAAAAGACTTCAGAAATCCAAGAGGAATGACACACATTTTAAAAATAATACTGGATTTTAAAATTAAAGTCTTAACTAAAGTGGTTCTAAAGATCAATGTGCTCTACCTCAGGGCAAGAGGAAAGAGTGCCAACACATTCTAAGTACACAGTAGGGACCCAATAAATCATTGCTGATTGATGGAAAAGTGATGACAAAAATCTCATGTTTTTCTAGAAATAGAGAATGAATCAAGGTTTTCTCTTTGTCTGGAAGTCCACTTTCCTGCATGATGCGGGTGATCCAGACAGTGTGTCATTAAAAGGGCAAGGAAGTTAGCAGGAGACATTTGTGAAAGAGACTTTAAATTGGCAAAGACAAGAAGACCTGCTTCTCACTTCCATACCGTCTCAAAAAAAGAAGAAGAAAAAGTTTTTCTAAACTGAAAGTATGTTCTTCTCTCCATGACATGGGGAATAAATCCGGGAATGGCCTTTGCCATGAGCACTCTATGGCCTCTCCTAGGAACACGCTAACCTCATTGTTCTAGGAAGTAGGTGGGGAAGAAAGAGATGGCTTCCACATATGAGTAATAATCAATTCCTTCGCCTCTCTGGATCCTCCTTAATATCCAAAAAGTAAACAAAATGAGGTGACAGTGGGACCATCTGGAAAACTCTCCACTGTTCTAATCTTCACTCCAATGGCACCTCATGGTGCCTGGATAAATATTATTGCTCCATGTGCGTGCTTTGGCTCTACGTACAGAAGATATAACCCTGAGAAGGCTAAAGTACAGAGAAGCTAAATGATGACTCTTCTAGACAACACAGAAGACTACAGGTGGTGCTTCCATATTAAAGAGGGCACGTACTGCATGGAGCACTGGGTGTTATACGCAAACAATGAATCATGGAACACTACATCAAAAACTAATGATGTAATGTATGGTGATTAACATAACATAATAATAAAAAAAAGAATCTTTTCTTTCAAGTGCACTGTTTAAGCAGGTGGACATTACATGACCATCCACTGGATTGTATGCAAAATCACTAGTGCTTGCCTATCTGAAAGCGTTACCATTAAAAGGAAATTCTACTTAGGAGAGAGCGCTGTGTGTATTTAACTTGAAAACAAGATTTGACAAGGTGACCATCTGTTTTCCCTTTCCCACTTAATTACAAAAGGAACGGTACTTGAAGCCAACCAAAATACCTGGAAAGGAATTGAGATTAGGACGTATTCGTTTTCTCTGCGAAGCGCAAATCTAGTACTCGCTCCTAGGGCTACTCTGAAGACCAGCAGAATTAGTGCCCTCACATCGGCTCTTGCATCACAGTCACTTGGCTGGAAGCCAGTCAACCTGAAAACAGTGACATCACTCAAACCATTGCTAAAGGCTTCTCTTTAGAGAGACAAATGCTCCATTGGGCGACACCTTGTTCCATCAGCTCCACCCACTGCCAGAGTTTCTACCAGCAGAGTTTGTTCAGTGTATATTCGTTTTTGAATAAAATATGCTTGAATACAAAAGTGGAAAAATAGTTCCTCGTGGAGGAAAGCACAACTGACCGGAAGTCCAAAGATCCAGGTACCAGCCCCAGGGTAAGTCACTCCTTACCTATGTGACCCTAGGCAAGTCACATAACCTCTCTGAGTCTCAATGTCCTTACCTGTAAAATGGGGTTAGTAATACCAATTCTCCTTACCTTATAGAATGTTTGGGAAAGTTTCATTAAGAGAATTGGAAACGGATAGGTAAGATGTAAAGTAGTTTACAAAGGTAAAGTATTAATAACAACATCAAGGAAAACCTGTCACAGTGAGCCTAAAAAGAATCCCATCAGAGACCTTTCTACATCATGAGTAAATCCCCACCAGTGGTTAAGATAGCTTTCCAGTTGCCCTTTTTTGTTTAAGCAGGAATTTGCTGACCAGCTTCCAAATGACCATGAGAACAGTCAGATTGTCTCAGAGAAGTAATTACTTCAGAATACTTGGACTTGTGTAGACATGATTTTTGCAAGAGTATAAGTGAACTCTGTGCCCCTTAACTCTTTGGTATTTTCCTGCGAATATAGTGACCTTCATTCTAGTGTTGCGTTTTCCAGTATGGGCCACCAGCTACATGTGCCTATTTAAATTGAAATTAATTAAAATTAAATCACATTAAATCTTTAATTGCTCCGTCATACTAACTGCATTTTAAATGCTCAGGTGGCTAGTGGCTAAGATACTGGTTAGCAGCTGGAGAACATTTGCATCACAGAAAGTTCTATTGGACAGTCCCATTAGAGCATTAAAAAAGTTAAGGGTTTACTTGAAGGGAGGTAGAGAAGTAAAGATAGTATGTGCTTTCAAGTTCCAGCTTTGACTCAATTCTGCCTTTTCTTGGGCAAATGACTTAACCTCCCCAAGACTCAGTTTTCTTCATCTGTAAAATGGGGACAATAATAGTACCGTTTGATAAAGTAACTATAAAAATTAAGTGAAATAATATAGGTAAAGTATCTAGCATATGACACACACTCTACAAATGTTATTTATTACTGTAGCTCATCAAGTCTAGGATGCAGAACTTTTCACATTTTAACATATCTCAAATTCGTATGTAATTTATAGTCAGTGCCAAAAGAAATTTGGCAGAGGACTTGTTATATAGATGTCAATGCTTGCGCAAATCAGCATGTGTATAGGAGGTTAGAGATTCGTCTGAGTCTCACCTAGGCTGAGAGATGAGCCTTGTTAACATGGCATGTAGCTGAACCTCCTTTTTAAATTTGGATCCTAATTGTCACTTATAATGGTTTTTTAAAAGAATTGATTAAAATTTAACAGAGAAACAAATAATAATTATCTTCGCAGAATATTGTCATGCTCTACACAATACAATTAAAGGCAATAAAAAATTGCCCAGTCTCTCAGAATAAGGCATGGCTTTCTTAAAATTATAAAAATTTGATGGTGTCTAGTCTTGAATCCCAAACAGGTACCAGCATCCATCTATCAGAAATCCCCCATTGAGGGCGCCTGGGTGGCTCAGTTGGTTAAGCGACTGCCTTCGGCTCAGGTCATGATCCTGGAGTCCCGGGATCGAGTCCCATATCGGGCTCCTTGCTCCGCAGGAGGTCTGCTTCTCCCTCTGACCCTCCCCCCTCTCATGTGCTCTCTCTCTCTCATTCTCTCTCTCAAATAAATAAATAAAATCTTTAAAAAAAAAAAAAAAGAAATCCCCCATTGATTCTTAAGAACTGTTTAAGGTCCAATATACCGTTCAGTGGAGGGGGAAAATATAATGATGACTTTAACCACACTGGAACAGTTCCTCAAGCCTGGAATACTGCGATATGCCTTGAAATTAGTCTTTTGTTCTGACATGTGCTGAAGAGAAAGAGATTAGAAAAGATGGGTCATGAGGTGCTATGGAGGAGGTCAGCATGACATTATGGGCGGTGTCCAAAAGAGACTCAGGAGAATATTTGGATTTTGAATGTGAAAAGGCTTGGGTTCAAATCAAACTTTCAAACTGAAGAATGTATGTCTATCAGAAAAAGAAAAAGAAAAAAAAATGCTGCATAAGCCCTTATAAATATGGGTGCTTTTTTTTCCCTGAAAAGCTGTTATAAAATTTATGGTGTATCTAACAACCTATGGTGTCTGGTCTCCTGGTATCAAGGAAAGGCAGGATTCTATGTTTCCCCCACCATCCAAGACTAAAGCATTTCTGTGAAACCTTTGGTAAGCTGAAATGGCATAAAGCAAGAGCATCCCTCCCCTTTCCACACGTTGCCACTTTGCTTGTCCAGAAGACTTGGTTTAGTACAGGAATGGCTTTTCTCCTTAAAGCAAAATACTCCTCAAATTTCTTTCACTTAGTGAAAAAGAAGTATTAATGTAGGTCTTTCATAAAAATGAAGTGGCCTATTGCAAACTTTCAAAGACCGGGGCATACCTGTATCAACAAGAAAAACCTTATGAGAGAGAAGAAAGAAAAGAAAATCCCTATATCTCCTGAACTTAGCTCTAGAGGACAGTTTTGTTTTTTTTTTAAGTTTCATTATTAGTAATATATTTCATCAAATCTGATCATCTCATTGAGAAACACAATTATTTTAAAAGACCCTAAGGGAGGGAAAAGAAAAAAGCCTTGCCAATAAAACTGATAAAAATAACTTCTCATTTAGAATTTTAGGTGTAATGTTGGTACCATGGTGACATATTTTTTTAAAGAGCCCTTATCTTTTAGGGATACGTGTTGAAATATTTACAGAACAGATAATATGAAATCTGGGATTTGCTTCAAAATAATGTAGGAGGGTAGAGGTGAAGGGTGGTGGGTATGTGTGATAGGCAGATTTCTAAAATAGTTCCCAATGATCCTCACCTTGGTAGATATGCCCTTCATAATTCCCTCCCCTGGAGTGTGGGCTGGACCTAGTGACTTATTCCTAAAGAACAGAATTCGTCAAGGATAGTGGGATGCCTCTTTTATGATTAGGTTAAAAAACACTGTGACTTCCCTTCTTGCTCACAAGCTGCCATGTTGTGAGACGATTTATAGGGATAGCCACGTGGAAAGGAACAGAGAGAGGCCTCCACCCAACAGCTCATGAGTCAATGACTCCTGTCAACAACCACTTGAGTGAGCTAGGAAGTGGATCCTTCCCAGGTGGGATCCGAGGGGACTGCAGCCTTGTGAGATTAGCCAGAAGATCCAAACAAACCTTATCTGGAGACCTAATCCATAGAAACTGTGAGATAATAAATACACAGTGTTTTAGGATGCTAAATTTGGGGTAATTCATTTTACCCCAGTGGATAACTAATATAGTACGCTACAAGACTGGCCACGGTTTGATGACTTTTGAGGTGAGTAAGAGGTGTATGGGGGTTCATTGACTATTCTTTCTACTCTCGTATACGTTTGAAATTCTCCATGACAATGAGTACTTCAAAAGTCATCAGTGAAATACGGTAATGACGATTCACTGCCTTTCCTGACTTCCATCATGGCAGTACTGATATTTTCCATATGGCCAAGTATTGTCTATATCTTCTGTTTTGATATGTTTCCTACTCTGATTTGTCTACTGGGCTCCATAAGACAGTAAATATTTAGTTTCTGCTAAGCGCTAATGAAGAAATGACCTAATGCACCCATTTAAAAAAACAAGAACTAAGAGAAAAGACTCTTCTTACCTTTGTGATCAATTTGGAAAATAGCAACAGCATAAGTGAAGGTAAGTAATGATTAAAAGAATATACAAACGGGGCACCTGGGTGGCTTAGTCATTAAGCGTCTGCCTTCGGCTCAGGTCATTGTCCCAGGGTCCTGGGATCGAGCCCCACATCGGGCTCCTTGCTCGACGGGGAGCCTGCTTCTCCCTCTCCCAGCCCCCCTGCTTGTGTTCCCTCTCTCGCTGTCTCTCTCCCTCTCTCTGTTAAATAAATAAATTTAAAAAAGAATATATAAATAAAGAAGGGGGGAAAGGAGCTCTGACATCGGATTAAGAAAACCTAGATGATGGCAAATTTGTTCGCTCATTTCCCAGGCTGCGCATTAATTGGTATCTCTGCTTTTGTTTTGTTCACTCTGCCTGACTTTTGACTATTACATTAGTCCTTAGACCTCAACAAGCAGGGCAAAAGGGGGGGAAAAAAAAAAAGAAATGTACTATTCAGATATTTCCCCTTGTCAACACTTGTAGAAAATGTTAGAGGTGATGGAAACAAATAGCAAAACTTAAATATTAAGTTAATTAACGCAAATTAAATATGGAGTAGGGATTTGATTTTCTACTGAGCATGCAGCTTGCCGATGCATTGGTCTTAAGTTTATAAGGTCACATCTCGATAAAATTTAACAAGTGTTTTAGAAGAGATATAAAATGTTTTTTATCAAACCCACGCGTAATTTTCTTATCTTCTTTTGACAGGGATAATTTTAAATTAGCTATTTGCCACTTTGTTCTCATAAAATGATTATAGGATGTGACTCACTGAGGCCTATGTGAATGTGCTGGAAAGAAATCTGCTGAGCATCAGCGGTTGGGGACGAGCGACAATTCAGTTCTTGGAGGAGATCCCCTTCTATTGTGATCCAGTCCACATAGGGAGAAACTCTATGTAAGTAATTAAACATCCAAATTCTTGGTGGGACCACCTGGATTTAAAGTACTGTTACTTACTAAGGGTATAAGCTTGGACAAGTTCTTTAAATGCTCTAAGCTTTTACTCATCTGATAAGTGTACTAATCTGATAAGAGACTATGATAATGTAGTTAATTTCTATATTTGTTAGAAGGAGCAAATGAAATGCACATGTAAGTGACTGAGCATAGGGAGGGGCACCATAATCGTCCCTCGATAAATGAGAGCTATGATTGCTATTATTACCAAAACCAACAGAAGACAGTCTTAGACCCTTAGCTACCCAAACCCATACTCTTAGGATATACGAATGTGAATTATGGTATAGAGTGCAATAAACCTCCCACTCCTTTTCAGTTGATGTTAAAATTGGGTAGGGGAGAGTTAGGAAGATGGGTTTATGCATATAATTTGCTTCCTTGTGTTATTACAATGTAACATACTTCTAGAATCATAGTATACCCCTAATTCAGTGTTTTTCAGCCAGGGGCAGTTGTGCCCCTTAGTGGGTCCCACAGGACAACTGGCTATTTGGGATCTCTGGAGACCTTTTTTATTGTCATCACTGGGAAGGTGCTACTGGTGTCCAGTGGATAAAGACCAGGGATGCTGCTAAACATCCTACAGTGCAAAGGACAGCACCTCCCCCCCCCCCCACCACCACCACACGAAGAATTATCCAATCCAATATGTCAATAGTGAACCAAGGCTGAGAAACTCTACCCTAGCTAAAGCCAAGAACAGAATTGTCCTTTTAGTTGGTCCTTAGAGGTTTGGAGCAAGTATTTAACAATAGCTAAGATGGCCTTTAAGTTCTACTTTCAACCAATGGAAATAGTCATGACTCTTTAATCATACTGACCAAGATTTCAGAAGGCCTCTTCCTGATGCTGTTAGCTAAAACAGACTTTACCTTTTGAGAAGAAAGAAGAAAAGAACAGATACGCCACGAATAAGCAAACAAATCTCCTATTGTTCCTCATTATTGTGACCCAGAAAAACTGATACATATTATATTATATATGTTATAAATATATGACATATAAATAATTAGGATGCACCATGTTATACTTCCCTATACCAAGAGTTGGTGGCCCAATTGACCCAACACCATTGTATGCTAAGGGTGGGTAGGAGAAGGTAGAAATTGAGCACCTGTAGGATTTCTCCAGTAGTTCTCACCTTCCAACCAACCCTCCTCTCCATTCCGATCAAAACCCTTCTAACAGTCTCTGTGGATATTTCTTCACCAACAACCAACAACAGACCCCCACCACCATCAGCTACCATGGCATTTCACACCACCTATTATTATTTGAAGAGCTTGAAACCAGAAGCGCTATTTTTCCACACTGAAAATATTTGAATGGGCTGTCAAAAAGACAGAAATACGCCCCATCCAACAGCAACAAACCCTGTGCAAACAAATCAAGTGGTGCAGAAATCCTTTGCACAAGATGATAGGGAAGGCCTCCATGCTGACACTGTAGGCGAGCCAAGTTTTCATGTACTTGGATGGCTGACCTCCAACTTCTGACATATTCATTATATTCCAGCATGTCGGCTGCAGATTGCATTGAAGTGATGACAGCTACAAGACAGCCAACGAGGAATATGGCCATTCTGGCAACAGGTGGCCTTTCACTTGTACTGGGAAAGTTAATCTAGTTTATCATCAAAGTATATTATGTTCAAGGAGTGTCATGTTTTGAGAGCTCTAGTGACAGATCAAGTAGAGAAAGCATTCTTCCGTGGAACGTGACATTTTGGGGCGACCAACCCTTTCAAACCACTTCATTGTTTATGCTTGATTCAGGTCTGTTAAGTTACTCTATTGTCCCAAGGCTTACGTTACAGTTTCCAGCTTATGGTTTTTGTCCCCTGTCAAGGGCTAATGGAAGTGTCCAAAATCTCACTTTAAATAATCAAATGCCCGTACTGCAAGGAATTTTTAATGGCCCTAATTTGCCAGTAGAAAAAAATATATTGAAGAAAAGGCCAGCAGCAAAGGTATGTATTCATACCCATGCAAACCGACCATCATATTTCCTGATGAATTTTCGAGTTATAGATGTTCAAAACTGGCTCTGCATACCCCCCTTCAGAATACAATTTTCAAGAATAATCACTGAAATGAAATCATATCTAAGGCTCATAATGGGGAAACAATGGCCCCTGGAGGGTACTAACTTCTCTTTGGGTCTAACCTTGGATTTTGGCAGGAAATTCCTCCCCAACCTCTCTCCCATTCCCACTAGAGCCTGAGATAAATGATGCTAGATGGTAATATTTATTCAGTCATCCCATTCCATGGCTGCCTTCCAAGTTGGATGATTATGTTTTGCTGCACTTTGGACCTCATTTGAAAAACTCTTAGTACTTCTAAAACATAGGGAGGCAATCAAAATTCTCATTTGCCTTGTGGAAAATAATTTTGATTTGCTTGACAGTCTTCTAGCTTATCAGGCCATTCTTTATGAAGAGTCTTATGGAAGGAGGAACCGAGTAATACTGTTTATATTTTTTTTCACTCTACATGAACTTCTTTTTGCCCAGGCACAGTCAAGACATTTAATCTCTAAAAGCAAATTAGTCTCTTCAGTCCACAACTACTTTTCTGCATTTGAAGGGGTGGCAGAGTGGTCCCATAAACATAAATAGAGAAGGCTATCTATTCAGAATACATCTCTCATGTTCTTGGACCCTACTGAAGAATCAGAAAGTGGGCATCAGCTGACTCATCTCAGATGTTGATGATTCTGAAGCATTAACCTGCCATCCTAGCAATCCGGTAAGTACTTCTTTGGCGATTAGTCAAATTGAGCACACTTCAGACAAACAATCTCAGAACACACAATTCTTCTGGATACTGAACACTTTAGAGGAAAAACAAAATATTGAGGAAACAAAGGTTACATGATTTAATTTTGTTCTATAACCATTCCATCCACCTATGACTTAAAATATGGATTAAATATTTTATTTAATTCAGATAATCACTTATATAGACAATATGTGCTAGACATTGTTCTCGGTACTTTCATATACATGAAAACATTTCATCCTCATAAAAATCTGCTCAAGTAGATACTATTATTACATTTTTACAGGTGAGAAAACTGAGACACAAGAGTGTAAGTGTATTCTCAAGACCACAAAACTAGTGACAGAACCTGGTCAGCCTTACTCCAGAGTCCATGATATTAACCACCATGTTATGTTTATCGCCACCAGCAACATAATAACAATATGAATAACACCCAAGATGTAATAAGGCAGACTGGACACTGTGTGTGTTATATTTAATCCTTATCACAATCCAATGAGAAATTATCATCCCCATTTTACACACAAGAAAACTGACGATTAGGGAGGCTCAATCATTTGTCCAAAAACTTACAGCCAGCCAGTGGTGGAGCTTGGGCCAGATATGTGGAGATAAAGAGATGAAACAAAATAATTCTGTTTCTCCAGCTTCTAATAGTTTATAAAAGGAGATGGTCATTGGTCTGGAAGCATGGGGACATTTTTAGAAGCATAATCTTTACTTTTCCTAGAAATGGAATGTGAACCTGAAACTCTGGTTTGCTAGACTTCCTCAGACATTATAAGTTGTATTCCTAAAGAACTTGGAGATTTAGTTGTTACTTCATTAGTTTAATAAAACCCTAAATCTTTAAAAATACCCAAAGTTAATTCCACTTCTAAAAGGAAAAATTACAAAAGTTGAATCCTTTCACGAAGGTAAAATTATATCACCTTTGACAATCTTAGCATTTGTAATTCTTCTCTTAAAAAAATAATAATTAGAAACATAAGGTGTTGACTTTAGGAAAAGTAAAGATATCAAGAAATAAACCATTCTAGCAAATGTCTTTGTCATCAGGAAGAATACAAGGATTTAAGGGGAAAAGTGATGCAAATAAAAAAACAGAATAAGATATTGTTTAAAGACAACACATATGCCAAAATAGTATGCAATCATTTAAAATGGTGTTTACAAAGTTTTTATTGTCCTAGAATAATGTTTATTTTTTAAAGATTTATTTACTTATTAGAGAGAAAGAACGAGAGAGCAGGAGCAGGGGGAAGGGCAGGGAAAGAGGCAGAAGAGGAGGGAGAAGCAGACTCCCCGCTGAGCAGGGAGCTCTATGCGGGGCTTGATCCCAGGGCCCTGGGATCACAACCTGAGTGGAAGGCAGACACTTAACCAACTGAGCCACCCAGGCGCCCCTAGAATCATGTTTATTTATGTCAATGAATAAAGTAGCATAAAGTCTGAATGTAAAGTAAAATCCAATTCTTTTTTTTTTATTTATTCATTTAGTCATTTATATGCATATAAATTTCAGGTAGTAAATGCACCAAAATATTAACAAAGGCTACTCCTAAATGGTAGGAGTATGAGTGGGTTTTTTTTTTTTCTTCTTTATACTCTTTGTATTTTTTAAACTTCTTACAATCCAATATGTATTCTGTTTATAATCAGGAAAAAATAACAGTAATTAGAAAACTGTGGGATAACTCACTGTCCTATCTGCACGGATCCCCATCTCCAACATCCATCATGAGCATGATACTTCCCTGGCCCAGGTCACAGCTGGACTGGAGAGAGGTTCTCAAACTGGATTGAAATACAGCGTGAGGCCCACATAACTGAGGAAACACACAATCTAAAGCAACAGTGGAGATCAATGCCAAAAGAGCCAGAAAAACAAATGAAGTCAATCGACGGATGTGGCAAGATCATATGTGGGAACACAATAGGGTCCATCCATGGGATATGAGGAGCAAACCCTGTAGCCTGGATGAGCAGCAGCAGAAGAGGAGAGCTCAAGCCTAGTGAAAATAAGTTCAAGAAGAGGACAAACCTTGCAGATACCTATAAGGCTTCCCTTCAGTGACTTGGGGCTTAGTCCTGAGGTGGTCCCAGTAGCTTAAGGAAGGCAGTTGAGGCTGGACCGGCTTGATTCTGGTCCCCTAACACAGCCATGTGAGCCAGCCACACAGTTGGGAAGTACCAGTCATGGACTCCTAGACCAGGATAACCCGAGGAGCTCCCTGTGTCCTGCCATAACATTAAATTCAGGGCAGCTCTAGCCTCCCAGGGACACACACACCCCCCCACCTCGATTCAGGCATGACCAGAACAAGCGTCATGGGCCCAACAATCAGAGCTACTTTCAAGACACTAAAATGATACAGATTATAGGACAACTCAAAAAAGAAAAGAATATCTTGAGATTTAGACATTCTAAGGAAAGAGTCGCCTTTAAGAAATTTGTCCAGGTTATAGGGAATCCTGGGAAGTTGCTGGTGAGAGCCAGAATTATCCTAGTTCAGGGGAACTCCTGACTAAGAACCAGGCAAGATATAAAGGCTGTCCCACAAGTGTAACCAAAGACACTGAGCTGGTCTAGAGGTAGCAGCTTGAGCTTCTCAGAAATCCTGTTGCTTGATATTTCTCCAAAATTCTTTTCTTTCCAGCCTGCTACCTTTCTTTTAGTTATCCTTCAGCTATCCTTAGTCATGGATATATTCCATGATTGTGCTCTGCTTAAAGTATGTGGTCTGCAGACGACCAATTCTTAAAATTCGTTGAGACTTGTTTTATAGTCCAGTAAGTGGACAGTTTTTATGAAGGTCACATGACATGCAGGCGTATACTTCCACAAAACAAAACTTTTTAACTGCATGGTTTAAATCTTTTATACCCCATTTATACCCAAAGATTAGATTGTAAATTTCATGAGCACAGAAATTTTTGTCTGTTTTGCTCACCAGTGTGTCCCCAAGCACCTAGAACAGACTCTGGCATAGCTTGGCTTTCAGTTAATGTTAAATAAATGAATGAGCACAATTTTAGGAACTCTATTATAAGAGAATACAGTATAGAATTATAGAATTCCCGGTGAGTTAAAATGGTAATGATTACGTAGTAACCCCTTTATCCCTAAAGATGCTTTTGGCCTTAAATTTATTTTGTCTGAATTAAATATAGCTATGCTGATGTTTGGTTAATATTTCTTTTTTTTTTTTTTTTTTATTTATTTGAGAGAGAGAGAATGAGAGAGAGCAAGCACATGAGAGGGGGGAAGGTCAGAGGGAGAAGCAGACTCCCTGCCGAGCAGGGAGCCCGATGCGGGACTCGATCCAGGGACTCCAGGATCATGACCTGAGCCGAAGGCAGTCGCTTAACCAACTGAGCCGCCCAGGCGCCCGTTTGGTTAATATTTCTGTGACATAACTTCTCCCATCGCTTCCATTCACCTTATGGATTTTAAGATTTCATTTAAATTTCAGTGTAATATTCGTTTCAGGTGTACAAAATAGTGATTCAACACTTCTTTACATCACCCGATGTTCATCATGACAGGTGTGCGCTTTCATCCCTATCACCTACTTCACTCGTCCCCCCACCCACCTCCCTTCTGTCCATGGACCTTATGTTTTAAAGATCATTTGTAAGCAGCTCATACCTAATGTAATATTTTTAGTGCAATCAGAAAAGTTGTTGACTTTTCATCAAATTCAGACCACTTACATTTATTTATTGTCATATTTGTATGTATCTACTGTTTTGTGCTTTCTATTTGCAATGTTTTTCCTGAATGTCTTCCACTGGTGCTTTTAAGAAGTTTGCTGACCTCCTGTCATTACTTTTTAAGTAATGTGTCTTTTCTTCCTGGCTGCTTTTAAGATCTTTCCTTTGAAGTGAATGTTTTCTGTGTTTTATAGTGTTTCTCTATGAAGTATCCCGGTTGTGGATTAGATTCTAGTCATTCTAAAGTTACTTATTTTAAAGCCTCCCTTTGCTGATTCTATTCCCTCAAATTCTTCAGAGTTTAATTCAGCTGTTTGATGAATCTGCTGATTTTTATTTTGGGAGTGTTTTCCCTTTCATATTTCATAATTTTGGATCATCAATGCATGTTCACTTAGACTTTACAGGTGGGACTGCTGGGGAGATGGGTTGATACTCTACCTCTCTGGAAAAATTCTGTGTTGCTTCTGTCAGGCCACCCAGAGAAATTACCAGAAACAAACCAAATTTTGGAGGGGATGCTACGTTATCATAAATTCTTGGCTTACAGATTACCAAATCATACAAGTAGTTTAACAAACCTGTGTACGCATAGGCTTATAATTATGGTATCGCGAGGGAGACTTCTCCCACCCGGAACCCAAGTCAAAAAGACCAATAAGCCTTCCCACCCCCCCACCCATGCTAGTAAATGGCTTTGTGGTACAGTGTTCATTTGTTTGTATCCCGCGCCGCCAATGCTACTTTCATTTAGGGTAATTACTTTTAGGATCCACTATATGGGCGTTTGGGGTAGGGTCATTTTCTTTTCTAAGTCCTCTCATTACAAAGACCAGAGAATCCATTCTTACTTTCTTCTTAATGACCATTGACATGTATGCCCATGGTCTTCAGAACCAGCATCCACCTCCGTCACAAGGCAGACACAAGTTAACGCTCATATTCGGCTTAGCTTCTCAGTTTCCTCGCCATCTTTGATCCCTAGGATTTCTTTAACTATCCTGAATGTTCTGCTTTGTTATATTCTACCAGGCCAATTCAGCAAGCTGTTCTATTTCAGTCAAGATTTTGTTGTTTCATGCCATCTAGTCTGACATATATTGCCACAAATTGAAATCCCAGTCGCCTCTCTTTAAAATATAATATTCCCCAGGGCGCCTGGGTGGCGCAGTCGATTAAGCGTCCAACTCTTTGATTTTGGCTCAGGTCATGATCGCAGGGTCGTGGAAGTGAGCCCCCTGTGGGGGAGTCTGCTTGAAATTCTCTCTCTCCCTCTCCCTCTGCCCCTCCCCCTGCTCACACTGTCTCTAAATAATAAAACCTTTTTTAAAAAATAAAATGCAATATAATATTCCCCTTCCCTTTATAATCTTGTGCTACTAAAAATCCAAGCACCCTTTCACATATAATTTACCATCAATCTTACTGTGGCTGGAGTTGGTACGGTCCACCTCGACCTTGATTTGGCTCCGTGCCTGCGATTTTCTCAGAGGCTCACTGCAGTCTGGGGCTCTTCCAAACCAATCTTCCTTCCCTCCCTTGCTCTTTTCATAAGTGTCAACCTTTATTACGGTCTGAAGGCTCTCTCCACCTAATCTGCTTCCTGTGCCTTCACCATTCGCAGACATTTCCCCGAACAGGTCTCCAGGATGTTCAATTCTGCCTTGATGTCTGCTTCTCAGGACTCAAGCCAACACATTCAGTGAAGATGAAGTCTGCCTTTTACAATTGTACGTCTTTGTATCATAAATTTCATGTTACCTTTGCCTAAATTGCAACAAGCTCTTTGAGATTTCTATATTTCTGTGAAGGTGGCCTAGCACTGTTATTACCCACTAACTAGGACTCCTGTGCTTCAAACTCTGATTTGAAGAAACCACTGCTCTTAAAATACTTGTGACTCATGTGATATTTGTGGGATAATCTTCCTGAATACTTGTCAACCTCATTTCAGAATTTTCAGGCTACGGCAACATTCTAGAACCATCTATGGCTTGGTAAGATGAAAAGTGATTTGGGCAGAACACCTGTCAAGGTCTGTCCATATAGAAGAGCTTTGTTATATACATTCCTCCCACAAATTCTCCACATAGCTACTGATTAGGGAAATTTTGATAGGATACAAATCTCTTTCTTTCAGGAATTTTCTCTGACACGCTCAGCCCACTCAAAGCAGTTAGGGTGCTTCTTTCACAAATAATCCCTGGAATAATTTCTCTGCATGTGTTATTTCTTTATCAAATGGCAACTTATCACAGAAATTTGATTACAAATTTGGAACTTATGTAGTATTACCTGTGATACTCAAATGGCCCAAGTCTGCAGTTAAATTGGGGTTCAGATAAAAGATTCAACTCTTTATGTTTATGCCTTGCACTTTTCTTTTTTTTTTTTTTAAAGATTTATTTATTTATTTATTTATTTGACAGAGAGAGAGACAGCGAGAGCAGGGACACAAGCAGGGGGAGTGGGAGAGGGAGAAGCAGGCTTCCCGTGGAGCAGGGAGCCTGATGCCAGGCTCGATCCCAGGACCCTGGGATCATGACCTGAGCCGAAGGCAGACGCCCAACAACTGAGCCACCCAGGCGCCCCTGCCTTGCACTTTTCATGTAAATTATTCTTTGAATGCAGTGAACTTACTTTGTATTTCTTTGTATCCCATACAATACAGATGGATCATTAAATATTATGAGATGTCAAATTAAAACCTAAGAAGGATTTACTTTCTCAGTGAATTCCCACACCCTAGACTTATTCACAAGATTTCTCAAAAATTTAACTAATTTTTTAAAAGAAATATATGGGGATGAGGGATGCCTGGGTGGCTCAGTCGGTTAGGCGGCTGCCTTCGGCTCAGGTCATGATCCCAGGGTCCTGGGATTGAGTCCCACGTCAGGCTCCTTGCTTGACGGGGAGCCTGCTTCTCCCTCTGCCTGCCTCTCCGCCTGCTTGTGTTCTGTCTCTCTCTCTGACAAATAAATAAATAAAATCTTAAAAAAAAAAATATATGGGGATGAAAGCATTTTTACTGAAAATATTCATAGATACCAAAAAATTCTGAAGTACAATTATTTTTATATTATAGATGATTCAAAATAGAATCTTTATTTTTATTTTTATGCAAATTGGTTTATATTTGAAATTACTCATTGATGCGATGATCTTTTGAAAAAAAATTTAATCCAATATCTATTAGTTAGCCGTTCAGAAATTATATTCAATAAAGTGATCATGTAATTGGGTTTATTTCTTCAATTTAAGGCGTTTCGATGTTAAAGTGCCATATTACCTAATTGACTAATCTTCAATTGAAAGAATGCATTTTTAATTGAATAAACAAGAATTCAGTTTCACCTACAGGCTCTATTAAATAGTAACACAATACACAAACAGGAAAACAAGATAAAGCCGTAAGTATTCATTAACCTTTGGTGTTATAATGAAGCAAATATTAGTTGGACTAATTTTAATAGCATAGCACCAAAAAAGGATTTATATAGACTTTTTTTTAATCAACAAAAAGGACATAATAAAAGGATCATGTGTTGATAGAGGCTTTTTGTAGAAAATTCTTCTTCTGGTATACTACCTTAATCTTAAATGCAGAAAAACTGTGTACCAAGATGTTCATAGCAGTCTTATTTATAATAATTTAATCGACTACAACCTAAATTTTAGCTATGGCTTGAAATGTTTAGCAAATTAACGTGGATGGAATGGAATTTAATCAGAAAAAAATATGTTAATCATATTCTAACCTATAAAATACAATCATTGCTACATTTGTGGGATGATCTTCCTGAAAACTCGTGGAATCTCTTTTCAGAATGACCAGGCTAAAGCAGCATTCTGGAACCTTCTATGACTTGGTAAAATGGGAAACTGATTTAGACCAGGCACCTTCAATGGTCCGTCCATGTAGGAAAGTTTTGTTCTATAAATTCTCAGAGCAGGGAGAATGCAAATGCTCTCTTATCACAGTAAGATCAAGGTCAGGATTATTAGTTCACATGGAGTAAAGTAAAAATATTGAAAAAGAGGAAAGAAAATGTGTCTAGTAGACCCCAGGGAAGTTTTGAGAATTAAATAAATTCTAACTGTAGTCCAAAGAGTCGAAAGCTCTTCTTCCTTCTGGTCACTGTACTCCTCGAGCCCTCTGCAGAGCTTGCAGAAAACAGTAGAGGTGGGAGATTTTTGACATTCACTGGGCAGGTAGAGTTTGTAAAGTTGGCAAAGCACAAGAGAGTTCTCTGAACATTACTCTCAAGGGGTAGCCTATTCCAGGAAATATAGGAGATGGGGAAGAGGAGCGATGAGGGCATCATAAAGGAACCAGCTATGGGTTGGGGAAAACAAAAGAGAGAATGGGCAGACTCAGAGAAGAAAATACGGGGAACTGTGCAATGTTTATTAGGTGCTGCCTTGAGTTGACACTTGCCTTTTGGTATTAAGACTGATGACCCAGATTGAATAGAAACCAGCTGTTTATTGATTCCTGGATGATAAACATAAGTCAAAAGGTCCTTTTGGATCTGTGCATAACCAAAGATCAAATTTTTTGTGCAATTCACTTCTGGAATTTTCAGACTCTTTCGCTACCATCTGGTCTCCCCACCTAGTGCTTAGCATCAACTAAAGTTCTTGTGTTGTACTGGGTAACGAGATTAGGGTGCGTACTTGATCTATGATCTACCATCCACCTTCATCCTGCCCCACTCTATCTCTACAGGGCTTCAGTAATTACTACTTAAATCACTGCTTTCAGGGAAATGCTGATGAAGAAATATCTGGCCCATGGAGAAGAATGGTCCCCTTGCTCGGGTGCCTGGATGGCTCAGTTGGTTAAGCATCTGCCTTTGGCTCGGGTCATGATCCCGGGATCCTGGGATGGAGCCCTACATCGGGCTCCCCACTCAGCAAGAGCCTGCTTCTCCCTCTTCCTCTGCCCCTCAGCTAGTGCTTGCTCTCTCTCTCTCAAATAAATAAATAAAATCTTTAAAAAAAAAAATGGTCCCCTTTCTCCATGGCAATGGGTAGATTATTGACCACACCCTTGGAAAGAGTTAAGGTGTTCATTTCTGTGAAGACCTGTGTCCCTCTGGGTATTGAGAAGTCTCTATCCACGGTCAAAAGACAAATCCACAGCAAATACAGTAAACTCAACATTTCTGAACTCCTCCTTACCATGTCTTCATAACTCAATAACTAGAAATAACTCTGAGGGACAAAGGGGGCAGGAGAGTAAATGAATTACAAATACCAACAAAACAAAATTCCTACTATTCAAAGACATCATGTTCAGTCAAATAGCATAATATGTTTATTTATAAGCAGGGTATGTCTTCCCACATAACA
This sequence comes from Leptonychotes weddellii, assembly GCF_054177405.1. Classification (NCBI taxonomy): domain Eukaryota; kingdom Metazoa; phylum Chordata; class Mammalia; order Carnivora; family Phocidae; genus Leptonychotes; species Leptonychotes weddellii. Next base: position 18,124,918 of record NC_138382.1, on the reverse strand, counting down.
GAAGTATTTTCAGACACACCTTCTATGTCAGTCCACAGCTCACTCTCTTTTCTTTTGTGTAATGTCAGGCTACTCAGCCTCATGGTCAGTACCACTGAGAGAAGTGAGAACAAAACAGGGAAGCCTCCCTAAATATCTTTGTTGGCCTATCTAACTAAATAGTTGGTTATACCATTTCCCCTTAATTTCTTCTGGGTCTAAAGGTTGGGGAATAGAAGAACATTAGCAGACCTGAATGTGGTTTTCCAGTAGGCTAACTGCCACCTTCTCCCCTTTCCCACTTGAGACAGATGAAGAGCGTAAGATAAATACAACAGAATTGCAGGGAGCTCCTTGCGATTTTTTTTTTTTTTTTTTTTTACTTTTTAAACAAATGACTCTGTTTAAGTGTGAATAAGAAATGAGCAAGAAGACAGAAAACAAATCTTGGAAAAAGAGTATGGCTCTATGTACATGGTATTTTAAAATACCTTACCTAGAAAAAAAAAGACAGGAAGGAAATACATCCACATAACACTGGTTTTCTTTAGGTTTTCTTTGTGTTTTCGGACACTGAGTGGCCTTTATACCTTCTTTTCATTGTTCTGTGTCTTCTAAATTCCCTCTGATGAGCAAGTATTACTCAAAGGATTTAATATATTTAATAAAATGTAATAAACACTTGTTTCAAAACTAACCTATGTGGTGATTTCCATAGTCTTTTTTAATTGGCATTTTTTTAAGACTTTATTTATTTGTCAGAGAGAGAGGGAACACAAGCAGGGGGAGTGGGAGAGGGAGAAGCAGTCTTCCCACCAAGCAGGGAGCCCCGTGCGGGACTCAATCCCAGGACCCCGGGATCATGACCTGAGCCGAAGGCAGATGGTTAACCGACTGAGCCACCCAGGTGTCCCTAAATTGGTATTTTTTTTAAAATGTTTTTCTTTCTTAATAAGCAATGTAATTTTCATCACAATTTCATACACTCAGAAGAATTCTGCCTCTTGGAATGAACATCTTTGCAGTTTAAACTGGACACTTCTGAGTGTAATATACTGAATTTTTTTAGCACACTTGTTTTACTTCGTATATAAGTGCACAATGCAGTGAAAGAGGAGTTGCTCGAATTACATGAGAAGGGGTACTTTCTGGGAATATAAGTGTAAGCGGGATTTTAATGGCCTTGAAGACAAATGGTGGTGGTGATCCTACCCATGAAATGCCACAGCTTTCCCATAGACTTTCTCAAGAGTGCCACCACTGGGAGGTCGTGACCCATGTGCTGCTCAGGTGTCACTGTCATGGGGACAAAGGAGCTGTTACCACCAGAATGCTTTTTTACAGCAGTATATTAAATACCCAATCTCTAGAATCCAAATTTAATTCTGTATTTGGTCCCAAGATTGGACCTTGGCTTTGCTTTAAGTTTCTTTCTGTCCTTCTTGCTGTAGTTTTAATTCTTGGAGGTGTTAAGAGGATTCAATAAAGCAAAGGATATTTTTGGGCACCTGGGTGGCTCAGTCGGTTAAGTGACTGCCTTCGGCTCAGGTCATGATCCTGGAGTCCCGGGATCGAGTCCCACATCGGGCTCCCTGCTCAGCGGAGAGTCTGCTTCTCCCTCTGACCCTCCCCTCTCTCATACTCTCTCGCTCTCATTCTCTCTATCAAATAAATAAATAAAATCTTAAAAAAAAAAAGCAAAGGATATTTTTTAAAAACAGAAAGGCTTTTTTAGAAAGACCCCAGAGACCCCCTGGAGCACAGCCTCTCCCTTTTTAGATGTTGTAGATTCCCTTTCCGGAAGGGTAGAAAGGGCAAACACCCAGAAGTATCCAGAGCAGTGATTTCAGCACTATTGTTTTTATCTGCAACATTCAGGAGGCAGAATGGAAGGATTCTCTAATTCTTTTAAGTCATTTCGTAGAATTTTCAGTAAGTTGTCAAAATAGCAAATACTAGTGCAATATCCCAGAGTAGATTTTTTTAAAAAGATTTTATTTGAACAAGAGCACAAGCAGGGGGAGGAGCAGAGGGAGAGGGAGAAGCAGATTCCCCGCTGAGCGCACAGCCTGACAATAGTGTGGCTCCATCCAGGGACCCTGAGATCATGACCTAAGCTGAAGTCAGACCCTTAACAGACTGAGCCACCCAGGTGCCCTGCAGAGTGCATTTTTAAGAGGAGTGGCAAAAGGAACATTCTAAATAGCCGTTATAAGACTAAATATACAAATGGACAATGGCCAGACTATATGTAAGAACAGAACTCTGACCCACAACCTTCAGAAACCTGCCCAGGAAAGCAAGCCCTTTATCTCCAAAACAAAGCCCAAGAAACCCACCTGCTATGAGACTTGCAGCAAGTCAGATTGCTACCTCTAGTAACAATCCAGGAAGCTAAACAATAACTTCTGTAACAGTGAGTCCCAAATGGCCAGGATTCCATTAGCATCTGACAGCTTGCCTAATCACTGTCCCTGCTTCCAATTCGGACCAATCAGAGAAAGTCAAATATGCACCCACAACCGGTCACAGAGGATGCCCACCTTCTGATTATCCTGTCTCCCATTCCCCCATGCCAGCAGCCTCTGAGCAGGGCTCACTCAAAGCTATCCCTTTTTCCCAGTCTCAAGCATTCCCACTCCTCTGCCTGCCTTTGAGTCTCTGCCAAATACAAACTAAAACAGGTCCTAAATAAATAGCCTCTGCTTTTCTCATCTGATTGGTCTTCATTTATTTCCACACCATGAAAAAACAGGGAAAATGCTGTGAACGACTTGTGGAAGAATTCATAAAATAGCAGAGTAATTTAGTTACTGCAAAGTGTGTGTCATGGAATTTATACCTAAATATGATATACAAGGTAATAAACACAGCTAAGCATTAGGGAGCACCCTCTTTGAGAATCTCTGCTGCATCTTTTTCTGATCTACCTGCTCACACACAGTGATCTCCAAGCATTCTTAATCCTGTACACCATTAATACATTTTGACAAGCATTCCCAAAATACAGATACCTATTCGTACATTTTATACATGTAGAAAACTCAGACAATTTGAAGGATGAGATAAAGTGAAATAAAACTACTTTTAAACATTCTGTGAATCATGATGACCTCACACTGTCAGCAGCTAATCCCTGTTGGAAGTGTAAATTCACATGTGAAAAAGCCTTCTTGATCATTTTTAAGCCTTATGTGCACTAGTTAGATGATTAGCTTGCTATTGTTTTTACCTCTTACATGGTAACCAACCACTCACATGAGGGTGAGTGAAATGTCAGCTCTGCCACGTTCTTGATGTTTGCCCCTGCTCAATCACTGATACTATGTTATCTGTAATGTCTTTCCAGGAATTTTTATTAGTTCATTTTCCATTGAAAGATCGAGATTCAAGCAAGATACTACCTTCTATAAAACCACGTAAACAGACCCATATGGTCTATAAAAAGTTTGCAGGAAGCTGAAAATAAGCAAGTGATTAAACATCTACCAAGACCCAATCTTTCTGGAGTGGAACACTCCAAAATAAGGATGCCAGTGTCAATCAATAAATCAAATATTCATAAAATTAATTTATTTCTCACTTTAGATAACATGTTTATAGAACTAATTAATAGATAAGTAGAAGTTCTAATATTTCCCTGCCACATCTCAGCAGATACTTCTGTGGAGACATGCTTTGTACATTAGACATTCTACTATATTATTTCCCTGCATTTGATCAATGAACCAACAATTATTTTTTTCTCTTCTGGAATTTTTTTTTTTTTTTTGGCAAATATAGGGGAGGAGGAAATGAGATGGCACATGTCGTTACATTTTGTTAGCTTAAACTCACATGACATAAAGAATTGTGCATAGCTCTTTGTGACTCTTGGCCTTCTGAGCTAAGGGAGAGAGATGGTCAATCTGAAGAATAAAATCATAGAAACCTCAAATTCTTGTTATTCCAGTTTCCCTGCTTTCCTTCTTTGAAAAGTGGCAACTCTAGACTTCGATGTATTGAGAGATTTAGTTCATGTTAAATCAGCACAATTATCTTATGAAAATTATGCATCCAAAGTGGTTTGTAAGCACATTAGCTAATTCTCACATTACTCAAAAGGAAGTGTGTCAACCAGATGTACTGATAGATCTACGTTCAAATTTTCCAAGTACAAACAGTCACTTATCTGCATTTTTCATAGCCATGTTTGCAATTTTCTTTATTACTCATTAGTGATCTGAACTTCCCTTCTTTATGTCTCCTGGTAATGAAAGAATTTAAACTCCAATATCTCCACCATTATGGAGTCATTCAGAGTATGCCTATCTCTACTGACGACTGAACTTTTTAAAAACTTTTATCTATTTCTTCCCTGATATATTTGTGAAAGTCCCATTATCATTATCCCCCTCTGCCAACAAACTCCATTTGCTTTTTGGCTATTATCTTTTCCTTGTCAGTCATAACTAATGGGGCAGAATCTTGTTTAATTTTTTTCTCGTCTATTCTATTCCTGTCATGCTTTTATTTCCCCCTACATATAGATCTTAAAATAAGTCAAAGGAACCAGTTCATTAAAAAATTATTTGAATGCTTCTCACAGCACACAGGCTTTCATTTGGGTGTCAGTTTAAATTCTTCATCTCATTCTTATTCTCCCAACTGGATCTTTCTCCCAGCACAGAGTACCAGGAATCTCTTTAAAATGATCGTTCTTAAAGTCTGATACCCAATGTTATGATCTGTAAAACCAATTTGAATGATGGTCAGCCTTCAATTAGCCATGGTAACTGGGGAAATATTGGCCTGTTATAATTAATTGAGAGCCCCTGGAAGGAGCCAGAATTCACATAAGGCACAGCTGTTTACCCTCCACCAAACCTGTTCCAAATGATCTGCATTTGAGAGGAGGTATCCTAAACTTTTCCATCTATTTTCAGTAGGCATGCTAATTAATACACAATAAATTAATCAAAGGGAAAGTGTTAGAAACAATAGCCAAAAAAGCAATAGAGAGTACTGACTCCAATTCTTAAAAGTGATTACTTCTTGGAAGGCATGCAGGTTGAATGGGAGAGAAAAAAGATGAAAGGACCTCAATTTCTACTGCATCCCCCTGTGTACCAACTTAATATTTTATAGCAAAGCATGTATTTTCTATGGATTAAAATGATATATAAGAAAAGGAACCATATGAAAAGTAATCACCTGTTTAAGTTAACTACCTATAGAAACAACTGTAAAAATGAATTAATTAATTGCCTATATAATTAGCTATTTCCAGCAAAACTATATATATCATCTAAAGTTATGGTCAAAGCACTATTTGTTCCCTGAATTAAATACAGATATAATATATTTAAAATATATTAAATTTACATTTGTAATATATGAAGTATACTTAATATATTAAATATATGTGTTTTTAAGTCAAACATATCTTTTATACATATTGCGTATTATGTTTTAGGACCTTTTATGGTTGAAGTCTGAAGAGGCCATCAGCAGATTTCCAGATGCTGGTTCTACCCCAGATGTTTGGTTTCCACCTGCTCCATCTGAAAAAGAATGAACATGTGTATGCAGAGCATTTAAACCAGAAGCTCTGGACTTAGTAGTCCCAGGCTAAGCGGATCACTGGGATCATGCAAGAAACTGAAAAGAGGGATATGACAGTGAAAATGTATAAACTAAACAGAGATCTTCCAGTCCCTTTTCTGGTCACCTTTCAGAATGCTGGCAGGCAGACTCCTAACCTGCCCCATGTTAGCAAAAAGATGGAGAAATTTAGATGACCCAGCAAGAGTCAGAGAACCCCTGTCAAGGGCCACTAGTGGACAAAGCCCCATCACAACCACAGAGCTTCCATCGATCTTGAGTGCCTTGTTCTCAAATATGACCAGTTTAGTCAGAGATCACCAGGATTCACAAGGACAAATAGGAAAGTCCAAATTCAAACAAACAGATAAGAGAAAATTTTTTTCTAACAAAAAATAGAGAACACTTAAATAACCATAATAAATTTTTAGGACATTATAGAAATTCACATCCATAGAATAAGAATAGAAAGTTATTTTTAAAAAAGAAATGAGAGAATTTTTTAACCTTATAAATTAAAAACGTGACAGGGAAAAAAACGAGTGATCTAAATACTTAACCTCCTGTGCTCATTTGCTCAGAAATCAACTGGATGATATATTCTACCAAAATGAAGAAATAAACTAAAAATGAAGAGTACCTGTCAGATCATTTATTTTTGTCCTGACTTACATCTATTATCTATCTATCTATCTATCTATCTATCTATCATCTATCTAGTATTTTATATACTACCTTGCAGGAATGATGTTATACTTTCCATACTGTTTGAAAACTCATTTCTCTGGGTGCCTGAGTGGCTCAGTCAGTTGGCATCTAAGAGGGTCCCCTGCTCAGGGGGGAGTCTATGAGAGGATTTTTTTTCTCTCTCTCTCTCTCAAATAAATAATAAATCTTTAACATAATAATAATAATAAAACAAATAAGTAAAACTCATTTCTCTCGGGGTGCCAAGGTGCCTCACTTGGTTAAACGACTGACTCTTGGGGCGGAGCAAGATGGCGGAGGAGTAGGAGACCTGGATTTCGTCTACTCTCAGGAATTCAGCTGGATAGGGATCAAACCATTCTGAACACTACAAACTCAACAGGAGATCGAAGAAAAGAAGAGCAACAACTCTCTCATCAGAAAAG
>NC_138382.1:18028859-18117723 GCF_054177405.1 Leptonychotes weddellii | reverse complement strand
GAAGGAGGAGGGAGAAGAGAGGAGAGGAGAAGGGAGAAGAGAGGAGAAGGGAAGGGAGTGAGGAGGGAGGGGTGGAGGCAGGGGAGTGAGGGGGAGAGGGGAGGGGAGTGAGAGGAAAGGGAGGGGAGGGAAAAGAATGAGGAGAGAAGGGAGGAAGGAGGGAGGGGTGAGGAGGGAGAGGTGGAGATGAGAGGACCATGCCTGAAGCAGGTCAGAGCTGAAGGAAGTCAGACAATTGGATGCTGTTATGTTCCAAGTTTTGATTAACATCTGCACCATGACATTCTAATTACTGAATGGAGATTGTGTTTGCAACCTAAAGTGACCTTGGAGTATTTTTATATAAGATTGGAGGCAAAAGCAGTAAGATCCAGAGTTGACATCCTGGGCAGGAGACAATTAACGCCACTGAATCAAGCTCAGAGCTTTGTTGGTGGAAAGCCCGTAATGCTGTGTTTTGTTTTGTCACAAAACTCGTTAAACTCACCAGTTACGCATCATCGAAGCCGTGTTTCCTAATCTTCCTGACTTACTCACGCTCTTTCCAGCATCTTGCCCACACTGAGGAGTAGGTGAGATTCTTCTGCTTTCAGTTACTGGGTCCGGGTTGTGATCACAAAGAGCCTGTAGAAGATGAGAATTGTTGGGGTCTGAAATGTACCCAGTGTACTGTAAGGACTAGGAGACAGCTCACGCCTCTGTCCGGGTTTCTACTGACCGTGTGGACTGAAGGGGCTGTGTCTGCTCTGGTCACCTCCCTCCAAAGACCTCTCTTCTTCTACATCTTCCACAACCCACCTGGCCCAGCTGTGTCTCCAGGAGCTGAGGAGAAACCCTTTGCCCAGACCCTCAAATTTCATCCCCGTGTATTTTTATAAGATGTACCTACTACAAGAATTCTGTTGAATAGCCAAAAGCCAGGCTCTCTTGAGAAAGTAGAGATGAGACAGTGTCCAGATTTAGAGACTGTCATTGAGCTAGGGGCCCTTACAGATATAGAACATTCCCTGGATGTTAAAACAAATGGCAAAAAAATAATAACAATTAAAACATTAGGATAGAAAGAGAAGAATCACTGTGTTCATTTATTTTTGAAGTATTGAGCCCTATCCTTTAACATAGACAGAATGATCCTAGGTTAGTATTTTAAAACAGCAATGGCAAGCTTGGCCTCGGGGCTGGTGAGGCTCATCCTTAGCCAGTTGATATAGAAGGTCAATTATGGCTTGACATTCTCCCATCACCTCCTGGGGCTCTCTGAAAAGCAAAGGAGATGTCAGTGAGGCCTTCAAAGCATGCCAGAAAAAAAAAGAAGCAATTCAGTTAGTCTCTGAAAAGCAAGAAGGACAGAGACCCTTCAGGAGAAAACAGGAGAAGGGTTGATGGCTTAGGGAGGAGACAGATCTGGACTGGCTCAGTGTAGAAATGTTCAGTCCCTGCAAACATCTCTCCTCCCCTGGACAGCTCATCTCTTGCCTCCCCAATCCATCCCACATGTTTGTAGAAACAGGGGCTATTCTCCATGCAACCGCGAGTGTGGAAGATCTGTAATCGACTTCAATTCCACAAGAGGTTATTAAGCATGTACTTTGTACGAGGTACTGTGTGCAAGGTGATACAGAGGCAGCGATGATGAACAAAACGTTGAGTCCTGCCCTCAGGGAGCTTTGGGTCAAGATGAGACATGGACACAAATAATAAAGATAAATACAAGATGGTTTCTTGTGCACGCTACAATACAGAACGCACCAAGGAGGGCAACCTTAAATCCAGCTCCAGACACTATTGGGGAGGAGGGGAGGGCTTGTAGAAAAAGCATCCTCTGAGGTGTGCATTGAAGGGTGTGAAGGATTTTAGGAGGTGGGGAGAGAGGGAAGCAGGAGGAGAGAGCCAGTCAGATTGCTTGGCTTTAACTAAAATGACCGGTATTTCCAACCTGCACTGGACTAACCCATCCTAAGAAGCCAAATGGACAGGATGCCTGAAGATCATGGTGTTGGGGGTGGGGGGATTGGAAACACAGTGTGTGGTCACTAGGGTCACTGGACAAGAACAAACAGAGACTCGGGGCCCTGCTCCTACTCCACCCTTATAAATGTCAGCTGTCCTGGGTAACTAAGCACTTTTTCGGCGCATGATGAGTGGATCCCACGCCATCCAGCCCAGTTTCCCAGTGGCGCTTCACCTACTACGACAGCAGGTGGCAGCTACTAGAAGGAAAGCACGGTGACAGCCCATGGGGCTAATGGCCTAAGTTTGCAACCACTTGCCTTCATCAATTTCCCCTGCCCTCCACATTTGTCTCCCGTTACCCCAGTTTTCCAGTAACTTCTGCCAGCAATCTCCTGTAACCCCAGTTTATCATTCCACTGTGGTGCAGGACGTGTTTGGGGCCATTGCAGTTTGACCTGGGCCTGGCTCTGGGCCTCCCACCCCAGCATGCGGGCAGTCAAATTTCATACAAGATTCTGCTGAGTTCAAAGGGCAGGAGGGGAGGGGGTCTCAAAGGCAGAGTGAAAGCTGCTACCAGCCTGCCCAAAGGACTCCTCATTGCCAAGAGAAGAACCGAGGACATCACCCCATCGTTAATCTCTCTTTCTGTGTTTTAAGGTGACCATTGCAGATGATACGATGTGCAATTTGGAATTTGCTCCACAGTGGTATTCAAACTGGACGGGCTATCAAAACTCCCGTAAACAGTCACCTGAGAAGAGATGCATGTTGATGCCTTTGCTTTGGAAGGAAATGTGGGATGTTTTCGAAACCACTGGCCTAGGGGCAGCTCAGTTGGTTAAGCGTCTGCCTTCGGCTCAGGTCATGATCTCAGGGTCCTGGGAAAGAGCCCCACGTCAGGCTCCCTGCTCAGCGGGAAGCCTGCTTCTCTCTCTGCCTGCCACTCCCCCTGCTTGTGCCCTCTCTCTCTCTCTCTGTCAAATAAATAAATAAATAAATAAAATCTTAAAAAAAAAAAAAGAAAAGAAAACCACTGGCCTAAGGTCAGAGACCAACAAACAGATCTGAAAACTACCAGCGTCCCCTGTGAGCATGATCATCTAGGCCACCTGCCCCGTGGTACAGAAGGGTCTAATATCAGTGATACCACCCCCATAATATCCTCTCCCTCGTTCTGTCTGGGTGGTCTGTCACTGTCTGAAACAAACATCTGAAGTGCTCAGTGAGCGAGTGGTTCCGGCCAGATCATTCAAGAAAAATTCTCTGGAAATTGCCACCTTCAAGTCAATAACTATATACCGAAAACAGTTCCTAGTAGAGAGAGCATGAAGAAAGCTTCACCTCCCTCTGCCTCAATTTCCTCCTTTGTGCCGTGGGGATAAAAGTGGTGCCCACCTATAGAGATGCTGTGAGGAATAAATGAGTTAAGACCAGTAGAGTGTTAAAAAGCAATGTGTGGTACATAATAAATGCTCAGTAAACGGGCCCACGGATGACTAAGAGGCCAGCCAGCCATCTGTCCGTGGCAGCCCTGGGTTGGGAATTAATACCCAGAGCGCTGCAGAATCCCCTGCCTGAGCGCACGGCTTGGTGGAGGCTGAGCGGGACCCTATTCTCATCTCTCTGCTGTGAAGCGTAAACCACACACCGGGAAAGATGGGGAGGCTTCTCAAGAAAGAATTCCTCTGGGGCGCCTGGGTGGCTCAAATGGTTAAGCGTCTGCCTTCGGCTCAGGTCATGATCCCAGGGTCCTGGGATCGAGTCCCGCATCGGGCTTCCCGCTCCTTGGGAGCCTGCTTCTCCCTCTGCCTCTCTCTCTGTCTCTAATGAATAAATAAATAAAATCTTTAAAAAAAAAAAAAAGAAAGAAAGAATTCCTCTGTAGTCATGGCTTCAGCTCCCTTCCATACCCACAGCCGCTCCACGGAGACACTGTAGTCTCAGCCACAGGTGTGGTCATGTGGTTTTTCAAAAGACCACATGTCCCTCCAATCCTCTCCTTGGCTTAACCGGCGCCTTGGGGGAGCGCGCGCTCCTTGCTTCAGATCACAGTCGATAAAGAGACACCGGAAGTTGGGAGAAGCTGCAGGTCGATCCACTTGCACACCTGAACCGAATGAGTTCAGGGAGCTTTAGCTTCTGCCCTTTCTGCTTTAAGGGAACATGCATCAACAAGCCTGCTCTGTAAAAGCAAATGCAATGGTCTGAACGTCTTCATGGGGATACGGTACGTTTCATTCCCTCTTCCCTGAGTTCCTAGAAACTCCTGCCCCAGATCTGGAGATGAAAATGGGTCATGGGGAGGAGAGAAGAAAGCTCACCTGTGGGGCCTCCACCACGCAGCCAGCTCTGCTGAATTGTCTTCTATTAAGTAATTCAACTAAACTTCACAACACTCCAGATTTGCATGCTAACTTCTATTTCTACTTTCTTAAAAAGCAAGTCTGGCTTTTAGCTATTACACAGAACACATGCAATAAATCTTCAAAAATATAGATATGGAGACTAAGTCTGAGAGGAAACCTCTGGGGAAGGCGGTTCTGTTGACTCCTGCTGACTCAGCAGAAGCATGCGGATGTCCACTTTACAGGTGAAGAAACTGAGTCTCGGTGAGGTTAAATGACCTCTCAAGATCACACAGACACTAAGGTCTCGGGCTACAAGGATTAAAACTGCTACCTGACTTCAAGTTCAAAGCTCTGTCCCTTCCACTCCCCTGTTCTCCACTCCCAGCAAGCGTCAGTGGTTCAGGCAGGAAGTAAACAGAAGGCAGAACAGAAAGTGGTTTCGAGGGCTCGTATGCAGGGCTCTGCTGGGCAGAAGGATGCAGGCCGGAAGCACCTGGCCTGTGGTTAGGTGGAGTTGGCTGGTCATTTCTGAAGCAGAGAGGGGAATGGTTTGAAATTTTCTGTCTGCCTCGTCCAGTGTAAAGATAGATGGAGACCGGAGATGAGCCAGTAACTCAATGGCAAGACGAGAAAGCACAGCAACACTTTCGAAGTGAATCCGAGCGGAGGTCTCTGCTGCTTTCCTCCAAGTGGGGTGCAACCACCACGGTGAACCCAGAAACCAGGCAAGCAAACTCCTCACTGCAGACGTCCGGTGGAGTGTTGGAGAAAGAAGTCTCCCGGGGGTTCTGGCCACATTAGAGCTGGAAGTGTAACCCCTCAAATGAGTCAGCCTTGGCTGGGGAGCCCTGGAAGGGAGCCTCCTGCTTCCCAGAGGCAGAGTGAGGGGAACGGGCAAGAGGGCAGAAAACTGCTCACAGGTGTAAGAGTTGTCTGTCTATTCATACATCGTCCGTCTCTACATAGGGTTTTCCCTCTGCTAACTGGATTTCTTTCTATAAACTTGCATTTAGAATGCTGATAGACTTTCTAATCCCAGCCTATTTGGAGAAGATACTCCCTGGGAATGGGAGAGAAGATAATAAACGGGAGAGCCGTTCTGAATTGTTCACTTGTCCTGCCATAATCCAGTGAAGATGGTGCTCAACACTCTGCAAACTCTGATTTCCTTGTTTGGTGTGTGGCCTTGGACACTGGCCAGGGCTCTTCCTCCCCAGCAAGTGGCAGCTGAAGCTGCAAATGGAACTGTGGCTACAAAGCTTGTGAGGTATATAACCGACTGCTCACAAAAAGTGGACTTCTCCATGGAATCGTGGGTGAACAAAGACGCCGCATTCAAATCCAGAAAACGTCCCTCCTAAAAAGCAGGGCAACAGACCACGAACACAGTTTTTTGTGTTCGTTTTTTTTCTAGGAACTCATAATGAAAGACAGCTCAGATGAAAAGCTGGTTTCCCCTTCTAGGTACTTTTTCTATTTATTCCTCTGTGTTATTAGAGGTTAAAGCTGTTGGATATGAAAGCCAGCCTGCTTTAAGAGCTGGAGGTCTTGCCTTCGAGGATCATAAAGCTAGTTCCAGCCTTCTGTGGTAGGATAGCTACAGTGGAAGAAGGGAAAATGCCTAGAGTTGAGACTTTTTAATGATATTAAAAATATACAAAGTATAAGCTTTATAAAGTACACAAGGTATGAATTCTAAAATGTAGGGGGAGGGGAGTGTCTAAACTGTGATAAAAAGTAACAGGAACAAATGGGAAGGCTTGATCTTGTACAGACTGGCCGCCATTTTAATTCCTTTACTATGCCTTTAGGTAACGTTTCCTCACTGTTAATGTCAAGGCAGTAACATTGGAAAAACAATATTACATGGATGAATTTCCATCTATTTTATTTAGACCCAACACGGGTGTTTGAGCTGATTATCTCACTTTGTGTAACAGAAGGATTATGTGAACATTTGAAGTAATTTGGGCACAGTATTATAAATGTGTAAGGAAATGTCGCTATTTAAAGGTATTTAGATATGCAGCAAATTATTAGGTGGACCCACCTCTTACTCTGCTTACTTTGTAAAGGGATCGATCTTTTTGTGGAGGCATTATCACTTTTAATATATCCGAATTTTCACATACCGAGATTTCCTACAGCAAGGCAGGACTGTGTTTTTTCATCTTATTACTTCTGATTGGCTTGATTTTTTTTTTTTTTAGGAGTCTTATACAATTCATATTGCTAGTATAAAACTAAGTATACGGGGCCTGACCCTATAAGCGTGAAGAGAATAAATTGGAAGCCACTGGGATACAATTTGGTATATTAACTCACCCCGATCGAAATTTTAGCCTAATGGAATGAAGTCACAGCTGGGTGGAGAGAGGAATGGTCTCCTGCCAGTCAGTGTAGCTGCTGAGTCAGGAGACAGAGGGACCCCTCGCTCCCCGGTGGGCAATAACATAGGCAGAGGGTAAAAGTTTCTCCAGCTCCCACACAGTCACACACTCATGCACACCAGACCAATTGCATCACTTAGAATATAGGTTTACTTGTAGATAACAAAGATCCAAAATATTGGGCGTTTTAAGAAAGAAATTTGTTTCTCACGTGTAAATGCATAATTCAAGACTGTCTGGCAGCTCTTCATTTATCTGGGACTCAGGATGCTTCTAGATCGTCTCTCTTCCATCCCTGGGAAGTGGCTCCCGCCCTCCCTGGTCCAGCATGGGGGACCAGCCATCATTCCATTTTCAGGGAAGTATTCTAGAAGAATGCCTGTGGAAGGAACTGCAGATTGTTGTCTGATATCTAATCTCCCTTTCCAAGTTATAGAAGCCACATGGCCATCTTGGAATAAAAAGTCCATCCTCAGTCCTGCAGCAGCTCAGACTTCGGGCTCCTGGGAGCTGAGGGAAGGAGGGACATGAGACGTCCCGGTTGTGTAATGGAAGGTAGTGGCAATGTACCACGTCTTACCCCCTTTCCTCCATCTTGAACAATGGGGTCAGAGGCCTCTGGGACACAATGGCACCACTACTCCAGATGCCCGTTCAGATTTTTACATGAGACAAAAATAAACTTCTATCTTTTCAGCCTCTGTCATTTCAGTCTCTGGTAAATGCTGACGACAGTAAAGCCTACCTAATACACCTAGCCTTAGGGAAATTTCATGGAGGGATAAAGGTCAATATTTTAGTTACTCGGGTCCAGTGGTTAGCCCCAAAGCCTCACCACTGGCCTTTGGCATTGGCACATTTAAAACCATTTACCCAGCATCCCCAATCTCCCAGATAGTGCTCCAGGCCTTAGGGCAAGGCAAAATGAATGTGCCCTGCTTGCTTCCCTCAAGGAACTTAATAGCAAATTGAGGAAAGAATGAAGAGAGCAAGTATTACTGGATGCTAGTCATACGCCAGGCACTGCTCTACTTGTTTGTACGTGTCATTCATTCCTTCACTTGCCCCTCACAGAATTTCTGTGGAGTCTTCATATTATAGATGTGGACACCGAAGCTGAGGGTCGTGGCACATGCCCAGGGCTGCATTTACAACAGGCAGTGGGACTGCGATTTAAGGTTTAGGTTTCTGACTCAGGAGTTAACCCGTCCCCAGGCTGCTTCGTGGACATGTATCCGAAAAGCAAGAATGCCACCTCCGTGTGACAAGGGCGAAGCACTTCAGATGCCTCAGCTGATGTGTCATTGACTCTTCTTAGGAGGCCACCAGCCATTGTAGTTTTCCCAAGGTCACTATGGGACTATGAATAAACACAGGCTTATTCTTCCCCTTCTGTAAGGATGAGTAAACCCACCTCAGGCCACCACCACCTACATCAAGGGCACGAAAGTGTCACCTCACAGATCTTATCACTATGACAGCAATCTGCGTTTTCTTTTCTCATTGGGGAAAAAAAAAAAAAAATGTTCACCGGACAGCTCCCTTTCTGACCCTCACTTTTGCCTGCTTATCTACTTTGGACTCCAGTCTTTTCCGCTCTGGGCATTTCTCTCTCCATATTCCACAGACATGAAATAGCACTTGGAACCTGTATTCCCCTTCATTCAGTGGGCTTATTATGCCTAACTGACCCTAAAGCATATAAAGCAGCCCATCCAGACATTTATAGAATTATTTTATCATCTCTTAAATCACACCACACCTTCTGCTAAAAAATACCCAGCTCTTAAATCATTTGCAGAGGTAAGTCAAGGTTCAAAATCCCAGACAACCATAAAGTCTGAATGGGATGAAAATTTCAAAATCACTTGAGGAATTTATATGTGCTCAAATTATAATATCAACTCTGAATGAGCACCTAACACATGGGTAAGACCTGGCTTGCCTCCCCATTTTGAGAGTAGTAAGAAAAGATGACAAGCCTCTCTCACATACCAGGAGAACTCATTCCAGAGAATTATCTGAATTCAACCCAACAGAGATCTTTGTCAGCAGTAGCTTTGAAGAAAGGGGCTGTGGTCCCTTATATTATTTATAGTAAAGGAACACTAGATGATAAAACTAAAGACCCCCAGACCTTACTGGTTTCACAAAATAAAAGCTTATTTCTTTTTTCTTTTACTTTTTTTAATTTATTATTTATTTGAGAGAGAGAGAGTGAGTGAGAGAGCATGAGTAGGGGGGAGGAGAAGAGGAAAAGGGAGAAGCAGACTGCCCGCTGAGCAGGGAGCCCAACGCGGGGCTCGATCCAGGAACTCCGGGTTCATGACCTGAGCCGAAGGCAGATGCTCAACCGACTGGGCCACCCAGGTGCCCCAATAAAAGCTTATTTCTTGCTCACAGCAACATCCCATTGGGTTTTCAGTGGCCAGCCTTCAATGAGGTGATTTGGGGACCCAGGCTCCTACCATCTGCTTGGCTCCTCAGAATGGTTCCTCTGCGTTTGGCCCAAAGACAAGGGAAGTGACAAAGTATGAGATACTGTGCTGCTATTTTATGGTCAGGTCTGGACATCACATCATGTCCACCATGATCCATTATCCAGAATCCAGATTCCATGACCCAAACCTAAGTGCAGGGGAGGCTGGAAAATGTAGTCTTCCAATGCATCCTGGACAAAGAATTAGACTGGAGCATAAACAGCCAGTCTCTGCCCCACCCCTGGGGGGCAAGACATTGGCAGTTGGTTTCGCCACCCATGTCAGATGGTTGGTACATATTTTCTCACTCCCCTGATTGCCTGGATGCAGATGTGTCCGATGCCTCTAAGGGAGGCATCAGGAACTCTGACACAAAGGGAGGGGCAGATCTTGGCCATGAATTTGCAACTTCCAGTTGCTGCGTTTTCAAATCAGCGTGGATTTCTGTTGGTATCTGCCACCCCCCACCCTCCTCTACCCACCCTCGCTGCCACCCCAACCTGCCTTTTCCCAGTTCTGGGAAGTGGAACACTGAGTATCTTTGCCTTCCATCTCCACAGATAGCAGAAAAGAAGAGGCTTTTACTCCAAGGATATGGCTTTTGTTTGGAATAAGAGCATCTTATCTCCAGCAGGGATTCTCTCCTAAGACCATCAGGAGAGACCCCTTCCCAATTCAGCACTTTGTATCCTTATCAGAGGTGGAATGACAACTAAGCCTAAATGTGTGTTCTAGAGCTTTAGATAGGAGAAGCAGCAATGAACTCGAAATTTGGCTTATTGTCATATTTGGAAATCATTATGGTCCTCAGGTCTGTTCACAAATAGTCACGTTCTTTTTTCAGAGACATAGTAAGGTTGCACTTTCCTGATGATTTTGGCAGGTGTTAGCAGGGCCAGAGGGCTTTACTTCATCAATGAAATGTGAGTAGAAGTGATGTATCATTTCCAGATAAGAATTTGAGGAACCAATGCTTGACGTACTGTGTTCCTTCTCCCCCTCCCCCCAACCCCTCTGTAGGTGATGATCTGGTGATAATTTTTCCCAAAGACAATACTCATAAGGCTCTTTCCCATAGGAGCTCTGTCAGCCTGGGTCCCCCAATTACCACAGTAATCAGAGGCCCCTGATGACTCTCGTTGGACACGTAGCCATGAGAGAAAAATAAACATTGCTTCACTAAGTCAGTGCGAATTTGAGATGGCTTGTTACCCAGAATAACCTGATGGGACCTAGCAGATAAAGGTCTATGATTTCTTTCTAGGACCGAACCTTTTTCCATTGACTTTTATTTTGTTATGAAACATTTCATGCTTGCAAATTACATGTACCAAATCTGTCTGATTTTTTAAGTGCACCCATGTAAACATCATCCAACTTCAGAAATAAAACATGACCAGTTCCTTCAAATTCCACCATGTGACTCTCCTCCACTGATTGCCCCCCACCTCCCCCCAAAAGATGACAATTCTCTTTTTTTTCCGTTAATGATTCACTTGAGTTTCTTGATCATTTTATCTCTCAAGTATATTGCCTACTTTTGTACATTATGGAACTTTATTCAAATGAAATCTTATTGTAAGTATTCTTCTGGAACTTGCTTTTTTACTTCACGTTATGTTTTTAAGATTCATCCACGCAGATGCGTGTAGCCATATTTTATTCACTTTTGCTGCAGTTGTATGAATATAACAATATGAATTTACCCTTCTCCTAGCAGATGGCCATTTGAATTTCCCGTTGGGAATTTCTGCTATTAGAAACTACACTGATACGAGTATTCTTGTGTATATCCTGGTGGGCATGTACAAGAATCTCCATAGGAGTGCACCTAGGAAGGAAAATGCTCTACTTTATTCTGTAAAACCAAATTGGTTTCCAAAGTTGCTGTTCCAATCTCACACCAGCTTGTGAGACTTCCTGCACCACATCCTACCAACACTTGCTAATGGTGGCCTTTTTCTTTTGTTCACCACTGTGCTGGGTGTCAAATGGTATCTTATCCTGGTTTTAATTTTATTTAAGACATACTTCCATCACAGGTGAATTCAAGAAACCAAGAGGAGAAACTGCTCAAAACGACTTGGCTTGGGAATTCTTAAATTAGATGAACTTCACAAACCAGGCCCTTTCCTGTAGAAGAGGTTGTAGTTGGAAAAGACACAATTATTCATTTTGGACATTTGAAAATACCGAAGGGTTTATACTACTGTTTGTGTTGTAGGTTAAACAGCTATTTCTTAAATGGCTTCTTTTAGGGGGTTAACAGTATTACATAAAGCAAATACATTGCAGGGAAAACATAAACATTTCTTTTATCTTACCAGATAAAAAGATTTAGTATCAATCCTAATGCACCCACTTGGCTGTACACAATTTATAGCAGATGAAGAGTTTGAAACACTTTTATGTAAACAATCATAGATTTTTTTTTTTTTTGGAAGGTTGCTAAAAGGCCGTTTGACACTCTTTGTAAGTGGGGACCATCTCAGAATAAGAACCGGTTCTGGATAATATCAGAATTCATTTCCCACTAAGCATCTCCATTAAGCACTTTTTTCATCTCTGAAGCCTTTACTTTTATGTAATGTTTACATCATGGACACCTCCTCTTACTGAATCCCTAATATAAACAAGGTACGTAATAAGCCCTAATGTATTTTAACAAGATTTTAAGAGATGTGGTTATGGAATGAGAATAACCAAATGGGGTACAAAGTAAAGCAAAATTTTTACAACACCTCAAACTCATCTGACATTGACAACTCTGTACGTCTGGGAAAGAAACATTGTCCCTGTGTTTATTCATCAATTAGAATTTGATGGACTCCAAATATTATCTGACCAGCCAAATTCTGTAAGACAGCCTTTCAGCAGAAGATTAGAAACTCGGCCCTGTTTGGAAGACAGACATGAAAATAAATTTACTTTCTCCCTATCTGCACACTCACGGCAATGGGGAGTTTCATGAACCACAACAGCAATACAGGAAAAGCAAACCTTCGTAATTCACCATCTTAATCCAGTAACATAAGAAGGCAGTCCATCCAAGACTAAAATTTTGCCTGATCTGTTTCAGCTGAAAGTGAGCTTAGTCAGTGTCTGAGCAGCCTAGGTGGAGGGGCTGGTTTCCGGTTAACTCTCATCTCCATGATTTTGTCCTCTGTGAGGCTCCGAGGTCCTCCGTGGCAAAGGTCAGTGAGGGCCAGGCAGCAACAGGGATCCTTTGGGACTGAGGAGAGCCAGTGGCCTGAAGAAGTACGGCTTAGATGAGTGCTACTCACCGCGGGGTCTGTAGACTGGTGCGAGTCTGCGCGCCTGTTTTTCCCAATCTCCAATAAGAAAGGTGGACATGTTGAGAGCAAGTCTCTAAAACTTCTGTAGCCGCAGATGCTGCTACAGCCCCACGGGTGAGAGCTGACTTTATCCCGCTGAAGGACATGTTTTACAAAAGAATGGGCTAGCGACAAATTTCAAAAAAAACAAAACAAAACAAAAAAAAACCCCACAACACTTGCCCTTCACCACAGAAGGTTGGAGAAGCGTCGGTCTAGGGGTACGGTTAAAACTCAGATTCTTGATCGCCAGTCCCAGAGATTCTGATTTAGTGATCTGAGTGAGGTCGTGATTCTGCATTCCTAACAAGGTTCTAGGTAGTTCTGCCGCTGCTGGTCAGGACTGCACTTGGCAGTAGCCGGGGTCTAGATCCAACTAAATACAAGATGCTCCCCGCTATTTTTCACCAATGACTCACAAACCTGGACATTTTAATTTTGTGGTGGCAGAAGGTAACACCTTTTAGATATTTGTATTTGGCACCTTCTGTGTTTTTAGGAGAATGTGGGAGTTACCATTTGTCATGCTCAAAGTGTTCCGCTCTTCAAGACTTTTCCATGTTATCCCTTCTCCCCTCTTAGAACTGGCATTATGGTGACATTCTCCTGAATTTTTAGAGCTTCCTCTTTCACTGTTTGAAAGCTTTGCCAATGTGTTAACAGCATACACATGCTGGGTCTCGTAACCATTGCAGACACTGCCTTCTGGAAGGAGATGGGGATTATAATTGGCATCAGTACTGGCCTGAATTTTAAGACATACTCATAAAAGAAGGGAAAGGGTACTAAAAACCCACATTGCCTACCATCCAAGCTGCTCAAGTAACCTTTGAGGACTCACCTGTTTCTTTGTTGCAGTTTCTAGAACATCCTCCAATCCTAGGTCTCTTCAAAATGAACAGAGCCTGGCACTTAGGAAATTAACTACCTCTGAAGGCAGTCGTCACCTTCTCTCCTTCTGTAAATATCTAGGAAGAACAACCCGGAGCAGCTCCTGAGCCCCTTCAAGACTTCCATCAGCATCACTGCTAGAGAAATGCAAGAGCTTTCTGCAAGGCAATTCCACAGCTAAGTCAATTATCACAGGGTGTGGCAGGCTTTTAGAGAGATTAAACTACCCTTTCTACTGAAAGAAAATGAATTCTCAGATGGGACCCCTCTAATAATCCATTTGCTCAGCTACATTGTACTCCTATCGGCCAATTATCTAGTTCAATGCCCGTTGTTTGAACAAATGTCTTCGAATTCTGGGAAAGATGTATGATTCGGAGAGTTGCTTGTACAGAAAAAGGGGTCAGTGTCGTCCTTAGAAGAAAACGTCCTCGAGAGTCTGAGAGATTGAAAGCAAATCTGTAAATAGAAGCCACTTAAGGGAAGTTCTGAAAGAGCCTGTTTTAAATTCTGAGTGTAACCCAAATGTGGCAGTTTCTTTACTTTGATTTAGCTGCTGCTAAATGACCACGTGGGCACCTCTGTGCTTCCATCCCATCCGCAAAATGGGGATAATGACAGTACCTACCCCAAAGGGTCGTGGTAAGAATTAAATGAATTAATACATGTCAAGATCTGAAAATAGTCCCGGGTACATAGTAAACGCTACATCACATTTCCCAGGATCTCACTATTATAAAGGGTCTTGGTGACTTGGTGCACTCCCACCCCAGTCCACCCCAGCCCACACCCGCTCCTGGCAACTCGCATCCCCTAGCATGAGTACCAGTATTACCCAGGCTGGTGTAGTCTGGTATAAGCAGAGACCAACTCCATCCAATAGAAATATAATATGAGGGGTACCTGGGTGGCTCAGGTGATTAAGTGTCTGCCTTCAGCTCAGGTTGTGATCTCAGGGTCCTGGGACAGAGCCCTGCATCCAGCTCCCTGCTCAGTGGGGAGTCTGCTTCTCCCTCTCCCTCTGCACCACCCCCCACTCATGTTCTCTCTCTCTCTCTCTCTCAAATAAATAAATTTTAAAAATAAAAAAATGAGTTATACATGCAATGTTAATATTTTTTTAAAGTAAAAAGGGGTAGAACTAATTCTAATATTTAAAAATATAACCCAATACAACCAAAATATTATTTCAACGTTTCATCAATTTAAAAATGATTAATGAGATAGTTAACATTCTTTTTTTCACAATAAGTCTTTAAAATGTGTCTACTTTTACACTTACGGCATACTGCAGTTTGAATGCTACATTCCCACTGGGAGTTTTTGCTAAGTATTAGGTTTCGTAAAATTTGCAGTTGAAAAAGTAACTGTACTTACCCAAAGTTGTCACAAACATACTTGAAACTTTTCCAATAACTGAAGTGAGTTTTCCAATCACTGAATTAAATATCAGTTTTCTAAGTTTAAATTAAATAAAATTATAAATTCAGTTACTCTCAGCCATATTTCAAATGCTCAAGAGCTACATGTGACGAATGGATACCATTTAGGATGGCACAGATGTAGACTGAAAACACACAGGCCTGCCACGTCATGATATGGTCCCCGACAAGTTACGTGACTTCTCTTAGCCCCAGTTTCGTGATTTACAATTTACAAATTTACAACAGAAGAAAATATAATAAATAACTTTATTAATAAATTTAGTCTTTTTAGTATTAGAGGTAATATATCTAAAACACATAGCACAGTGATGAACAGATTGTAATAGATCTTCAGGGAAGAGGGACTATTTTTTCCTTAACATTTGAGAAAAAACTGAAACATCAGAAAAGCTGTACATCGTGCAGTGAATCCCCACATACCCACTACCTAGATTCTCTAATTGTTAACATTTGGTTATGTTGCTCTCTCACATGTCTGTGAGAAAGGACATTGACCACCTCCATCCTGACCTCAAACTTTCTAATTGATTAAGTTCTTTCCTGCTAATCTCTTAACTCAGGCAAAGACCCCGTGGGCAAAGAATCCCATGATGAGAACCAAAACTCACTCCTCAAGCAAGAGACTGCCAGCAAGATCCCGCATGATTGACCCCAAGAGAAAGATCCACCTGACCCTTACTGCCCACCTATCCATCACCACCAACCCCTGTCCCACATTTTCCTTATGTGAAGTATTTTCAGCACTTTGGAGACCATCTTTGAAGAAACGTTCGTTAGTCTGCTGTCTTCCCGGTGTTGGCCTCACTGAAATAAATCCCTTTCTTGTTTCACCACCGCTCGTCTCTGCCTTTGGATTTTTGTCGGCAACAAATGGCCAAACCTGGTCTGTTTGGGATCCTGGAGCCAGCCGCTCTTGCTTCTTCTCTATGCCGGGGTTCCATCTCCATATCCATTCATCAGTCCATCTGACTTTTCATGTAGTTCAAAGAAAATGCAGGCCTCGGCATACTCCACCCCTAAAATTCCAGCATGCGAATCATTAACTAAAATTCAATATTTGTCTTTCCTTTCTCCCTTCCATCCTTCCTTCCTTTTTCTTTGACTTCCTGTCTTCCTGCCTTATTTACTTTTAGGTGAAAATATACATGGTGAAATGCACAAATGTTAAATGAACCATTGGATGAATATTGACAATGCACATACCTGTGTAAACCAAACCACTATCAAGATACAGAACATGTATCATTACCATTTAATGTATCATACATGTATCATTACTTTCATTACCCAGAAAGTTCCCTCACACCCCTGCCTCACTAGTCCTAGCCCTTACTGTTCTGCTCCTGGCCCCAGGCAATCACTGTTCTGGTCATCCCTGACAGATTAGTTTTGCGTAATCTAGAATTTCAGTCACACAGTATATGATAGTTTTGTGTAAGGCTTCTTTCATTCAGCATAATGTTTTTGAGATTCATCCATGCTGTTGTATATTTACTCCTTTTTATTACTGAGTACTAATTGTGGCTATTTTTAATCAAGAAGACACCTGCCCCTCTCCTCCAAGCAAACCATTCCATTTCTTTACTATTCAAAAAAGTCTGCACCCTGTCAATCCAACATGGATCTCTCTAAGGCTTTTGATGCTAGCTCAACCCCTTAGAATTAATGAAAGAAAGTCTTCTTCATATGACATCCTTTAAAATTTATGTACAGTTGGAAAGTTCTTCTGAGCCTTCTATGGAGAAGGCAAAACCTTTCTAATTCCTTCAGTTCTTCATCCAATGATGTTTTTGGTTCTTTTAATGTCCTGGTCATTCTCTGTGTTCACTCTCTTAGCACAATTTATAATTCAGATTTAATGGTTTTCTTGTTTATTGAGTCTCTCCCCTAATGAGCTGTAAGTTCCACTGGGCAACATCATGCCTATTTTATGCACGTAAGTACACCCAGCCCCTACTATCATGCCTGGTAATCAGAAGGCCCTCAACAAATATTTTTTGAATGAATAAGTGTCTATATAAAGAAAGACCTCACCTTTAAGCATGTTTAATTTTGCCTATGTGTTAAGTATATATGGGACATCAGGCAGGTTTTGGAGGGAGGTGAACATTGGAGCTTGAGGAAAACACTAATTTCCAAGAGACACACCTCAGGGAAGGTGCTGGCCAAGGGCACTGACTCCTTTCCTGGCCAGAAGTATGACCTGGAGTCCCCGTCTCCATCTTTTCTCCAGTGAGCTGAATGGATAGCTTACACCAAAATCTGAAACTTCACTTCCAACCTAAAATCAGTCATTATTAGCTGGGCCCCTGCTTTTATTTTCTAAGTGTCCTTAGATCTCCAGAATTAAGCAGACACTACACTCTTGCCCTCATGCCCTAAATCCAAATGTGTGAGATAATTTTTTTAAAATATTGATTTGTTTTGCCATTCCAGTATTTTTCTTTGCCCTCTTCCAAGCAGATAGACAGGACTTTGTGTTCAGTTCCTTGCTTTAGAGGAGTTTGTAATTCATAAAAGCAGAAATTGCCTTTAGACGTCTTGACCCTCGGGCTTGTTTTTCCAAAAGCATCGGGTTCCTGAAGGAATCATCCTGGGGGTGCAGAGGGAAGGGGAATTGGAATGTTGCTAAAGGAAGCAGGGATATTTCCCCCGAACTGGAAAGGGGCTGGGGTTGGTAGACCCCTCAAAGAGTGTGACCCACACCCAGCTCTTCCAGCACCCTGGAGGGGGTTAGCACCCCAGAAGGGAATGGCTGTGGGACCCTGGAGAGCCTGGACTCCAACCACCAGGGTCCCCAAGAGCAGTGCTGACCCTGGGTCCCAGCTTCGCAAGGAAGAAGCTGCAGAAATACCCACCTCTGGTGAGTCACCCAGCTTGGGACACCAGACGTCAGGGGTCAACATGATGTCTGAGTGAGAGGGCCTTTTGACTGCTGTATAAACCTTCCGATTTGTTATATGGCCCTAGAAAAAGAGAAGGGGGGAGAGAATTCCATCCTCACACCCTTCTCCATAACGACAAAGATTGGATTTCTTGCCGTCAGGGAGTGATGGGGATTCAGGCACGGATTTGATTTGCTTTCAAAAAAATAAAGATAGCACTTATTTAAGCACTTGAGATTGCGCATAAGATTTAGAAGGACAAAGAGGAGAGAAGAGAGGAATAAGAGGGAGAAATTATGTTATATCGAAGGGAAGAGAAAGGAAAAGAAGGGAGAAAATGAGGGGAAAGAAGGAAAAATATGTCGAGTTCGTTCGAATGGTAGCCCATAGGCCATAGATCGCATTAATTATAAGATATAAAGCAGGTTAATGAACTGTTAAATAGTACATATTCTATCCACTTCCTTGACAAATAAACATTCACAATGATAAAGTGAAAACTCTGTTTAAAGCTTGGGTTTTTATATGACTGAAAGTCAACAAACTCTCAAAGATGACTGGATTTAATTATATTGTGCATGTCTGAGTGTTTCTTTGATGGGCTAATGCTGTTTGATAAGTAATAAAATAACTCCCATTAATTCACAAATATACTCCATAAAATTTGCTTTTCTTGCCTTTGTTTCAGCAAAACACGAATTATGTTATAATCAACACTTGCATGTATTTGTATCCTATTGACAGCAATGCTAAAATAGACACATTTCTTGAAATATTATAGTTCTAAGGTAATTTTTTATTATTAATTCCTATTCAGACAACATTCACTCTGCTAAAGCAGTAGTACCTGAGTTGTTAACAGAATTCCTTTCTATATCATGCTCAAGCATGATATTTGGACTGTGTATAATAGATTATTGTTACTATGAAAATTACAAAATACTTCCACTTCAATATATACATTGTCATATCATGATTTTCACCATCTTTCAAAGCAATATCTAGAACCATGCAATAATGTAAGCAAAATACTTTTCACATCTAGGCAGATTTAGTAGTAATTTGGATTATTTAATTTTAGAAAATGTTCCTCAGACTCCATGTGCTAGTGCTCTGAATATTGTGCTAATTTGTAAATACCTCTGGAACCACAAAGAGGAATAAGAAAGTGTACGTTCAGCACTAATGGGAAATGATATTTGATCACACGAGACTCTATCACACTCATGCTATCAGAGAACAATGATTTGACAAGTTAATTAGTTTGTCTTTTCTCTTACCTAAGTACCTCTGCCATTCAAATCTTGTCACTAGCTCCAAAGTAATATTTGTTTCTGATATATCATAGTACAGCCCGGAAGTCTTTATGGCATTTGGATGGAGTCACCTTTATTATTTTAAGGACAAAGGGTAAGGATGGAGGAGTATTTCCCTGGGGGCTGAACAGCATTAATTCTGAGTGTAGATGTTTAGAGTTACACCGCCCCAGCACTGAACACTGGATCCCAAGTGACAGAGGTGCCCACATGTTCTTTAATTCATTTATGTCTCTTTGTGACAAGTAGGGTTTTCTAGAGTGTGAGGCCAGGGAAGGACCCCTCTTGTCTGATGTAAGCTCAGTACTGAGAAGGAGAAGGGGAATGAAGAGAGGGAAGGAGACAAGAGAAAGAAAGGAAAATAGACGAGAAAGAATCTAAGTAAGGCTAACCTCTCACATCACCAAGGAATTAAAGCCTCTGACCCTTAATGGTCTCCGTCAAAAAGACTCCTAAGCACTAGAGCATCCAATGAAAAATCTTCAGCTCACCTACATTCAAAGAGCCTCTATAAACAAATGTATATAAATATGTAAATATATGCTCTATGTAATCTTTACAAATTACATGTAATTTAAATATTATATCTTTTTCTGTTTTTTTATAGCAGTGGGATTGTTTTCTTCTTTCCAATGGTTTCTGCTTTCCCCGTCCTTCTGAGAATCTCTCTGCTGATGGAGTTTGGGAGATGCTTGTGTAGGATGGTGGAGATAAAAAACATCATATATGGCATTACTGGTTGCCAGATTGAGGATTTCAGAGAACAGTAGGAATTTGGTAATTTGGGGAATCCATGTGGAATTGACCGTTTGCTGAAGGGGAGGGGTAAAATAGGCCATTAAAAATAAACATCAGCCCTCCGTAATGTCCATTGATTCAAGAAAGATGTTTCTAACACAGGTACACACAATCATGAAGAACATACACTTAGATGAAAGACTACTTTAAATTGGCTAGTATTTTTAAAAACTTATTTATTGCATCTGTTTGTTCAAGATCTGGTGAAAGTGGGGCGCCTGGGTGGCTCAGCTGGTTAAGCGTGTGACTCTTGGTTTCAGCTCAGGTTGAATGATCTCATGGTTCATGGGATTGAGTCCAGCACACAGCAGGGTGGGGGTTATCTGCTTGAAGATTCTCTCCCTCTGCCCCTCCCCCGACTCATGCAAATGAGTGCCCTCTCTTTTTCTCCCTTTCCCCTCTGTAAAATAAATACATCTTTAAAAAAAAAAAAAGGAAAAAATCTGGTGAAAGCTTCTTCAGGAACATGATCTGATCCTCGGACCAACTTTTGGGATCCAGTGCCTGCATGTGTCCAACCAAGCTGAGTGAGTGAAGCTCTTGAAAGATCTCCACGGAAGGACACAGCAGAGGTGTGATTCTGCAGGACACGTTGTCCGTGCCCCGGCTGGTGAGAAATGTATTACCAAACTGATAGAAGTCTGGAAATCACTGAATATTATTCATTGCATTGGCTTCAAAGCATCCCTACGACAGTGGTCCTAAAGATGTTTGGGGCTTACTCACACTTGAAGCATAAGAAAAACAATAGGATATATCCATCACAACTGAACCAGAGACCAGGGATGAAGACACACACACACACACACACACACACACACACACAGCTGTTGCTGTGAGAAATACGGCCATGTGCGCAGCACAAACTCTCGCACTTTCTAAAGGTCCAAAAGGACAGCTGGATGACAACAATCCCAGAGGAATAAATAAGGACTTTTCGCTTACCTTGAAAATGGAAAGGCTCATACAGTGTTGACAAATGGCTTTAATCCCCTCTGTAAAGCAGGCCTGGTGTTGAACTATAGTTTGTGGCTCTCGACAGAATTGCCAGAGTGGCTGGCCAGTGAGTCCACAGTTCCTCTGTATGAAGGCAAAGACCTAAGCCATAGCCCAGGTACATGGCAGAGGCTCACTGGTCTCCTAAGATAATCGGCTCTCAGTGCAACCCACAGGTGTGCCTTTCTCATGTGAGGAAAAGGTAAACCAGTTGACCATGGGCTGTCACGCTCAAGTTGGGTGGATTGATCACACTGCTTCCTGGTTATAAACGGGGCCAATCACTTCACTTCCCTGAAGCTCCATTTCCATGCATTTAAGTCGGGCTGATGCCGCCTACATAACTATGTTATGGTGGGAATTAAATAAAATGTTGTAAATACAGTAACCTATTCAGCAGGTACTATTACCTCTTTTCTAATGATGTTGTTTTCTTACCTGAATATGAGCATCCCATAATTCTCCCCAAATTTCTGTAGGCCCATCATCTCATAAAATGGCTACCACCATCAAAAGATGAGGAGGAGGAAGAGAATGGCTGTTCCCTGGGAAGATGAGTTGTTGCCAAATAGCTAGTGGGGGCAGCTCTGAAAGCCCTGAGATGCTCCAGAACTCCCAGGGCCTCCATTGCGACACTCCCGCCAACCCCGGAATCCTAACCCAAGGCTGAGGATGATTGCAACAGGGCACATCCCAAGTCTTCAAGGAGCACGTTCAGAGAATGGCTATTTGCTGGGCCCTTCTCCTCCTTCCGTCGCTACCTGCCAGCTCACGACAGCTGAGCTGCCCCATCGAATATACAGTACCCGCCTTCACCCACATGCAAAAAAATCAAACAGCAGCCCCCCCAATCCCATAGCATGAGCCCCATTCCTTCTATTTATAAGCAGCCGCCCAACAGGCAGGCTTCATTCTGTAACTCACGGTTCTCAGCAAGCTGCACCAGAATAGAGATGTGTTCATACTTTCCAGTCCCCAGATTGCCACTTCAAAAACAGAGTGATAGACAAATATGGTGCAACCCGTTTATAACATTTTCCCATGTTTAACTTCCAAATCTGAGAGTCTTAAGCACAGTTGCCAAAAGCAATTTTTTCTAAATGCAATATTTTTTTTTCTTGGTCTCTTAGTAAATGGTAAGTGAGTTTCCACCCCCCCGCCGCCCCCCTACTGTTTCTTCTTAGAGGCCAAGAGTTTTTCACTCCCGGTCTGCAATACCCTGCCTGGGCTATCACCCAAATGGCTTTCACACTTAAAGTGAGAAAGAATTAAGTACTTCTGCAATTGAAAAATGGTTCTGTCTGCCTTGGAGTCACAAAGCTCTCTTTACTGAACTATTGCTTTGAGGCTCCAAAGCTAAGTGTACCAGTGACCCTATGCTGGCGCCAAGAAAGTACACAGAGAATGAAGAAAATCCCATCATTTCTCCATCCGGAGCACATCCAGGTGTATCCACCTCGTGTTTACCCCCAGATGTTTGGGGAGGGGCATTTGCACAGCTGTTCTTCAGTTTCCCTACAAGTGAGTCTCGTACAGCCTCCAAAGCTCCCATCTTGATATCATTTCCACGCAGTAAGACTCTACTAAGCTGTCTGCTGACCACATTTTCATAGTGAGTTAATGACAAGGAGATCTCACCTGCGCTTCTAACATGACACTGAACTTATTTTAATAGCAAGGAAGAGCAGTTGCATTGATCTCCATCAAGGATTATTCCCTTTGGAGGGCTAAACAAGTCTCCTTGTATCTCAGAAGTATGTATTATCCTGTAATCCGTGCGTATCTTTCACAAAGCAAGCTTGCCAAGGGGAACAAATATTCGAATCAATTGGCCTTAAACATCTTTAACTATTTCACGAAGCATTACTTATTGTTATGCCCCTGTAATGGTAAACTTATACATTCTAGGTTTTGTTTAGGGCCAAACTTAGGGCTGCAGAAGGTGGCGTAGCAAATCTGTAAGAAACTCCAGATTTCAAGTCTTTGTTACCATGTTTTCTTTTTAAAAAATTAACCGTAAATGTTCAAGTCATCATTTCCTTTAAGTGTTTCCCCTTACATAACGTCTAAGCAAGCTTAATGATGTTTTTCGAAAGCAATTTAAAAAATTCAGCAGGGATCAGTGAGGCCATTGAACAGTAAAAACAGTAGAGATCAGGACTATATTTGAAACTGAGGAAGGGACAGCCCTGAAAATCATAGTGTAGTCAGTTTAGTGTTCATAGGTGGAAAATACTGGAACAAATCATCAAAAAATCAATTTGCAAACACCCATATGATCACAGAATACTAGGTAATAATCAACATTGCTTTGTGAAGACCAGTCTTGTCAGGACCATCCAATTTCCTTCTAAAACACAGTGACAGGCCAGGAAGATCAGAGGGATGAAATAGATGTAATGGAGCTTGAATTTCACAAAGCTCTTGGTTCTGTCTTCCATGATATGCTCATCAATAGACGACTTCAAACCAGAAGGAATTTGCCATACAGGTTTACTAAACAGCACAGCTCTTAGTGTTTCCCCCTGAAACGGGCGGGTGGGGGTCTGGGCGGGTGATGTCTGACACAGGATTGAGTGGCTTCTGGACACGTTAATGTGCTCATCAGTCCCAAAGCCAGCCCTAGCACCTGCACAATGGGCACTCGGGCAATGCGAGAGGGGTAGGACAGCTGCTGCTTGGTGAATTGTCAGGACTCTCAAAGGAACAGGCGGTCAGAGACCAGCATATTGGAGACGAGCATTTCCCTCTCTCTATGAAGAGCCAGCTTCCTAAGGACGATAATAGGTAAGGGATTGACATTGTTTGGGGGAGATTTAGTTACAGATTACTTCTTCAGAGTAATTTTATAAGTATGCAAAAATAATGGTTTACATTTTACTTTGGAGAAAATCAGTCTACATAAACTCAAGCTTTCGGAAATGCAAAAAGAATGGTATACAGAATGCAGGGGTTTGATGAAAAACACGCCAAATCCTTAAAATATCTTTGGGGTAAAATTTTGAGAAAGATGAGGTGATTTAAGGAGCCAGCACATAGTAGTCAGAGTTTGAAAACTGATTTGACTATTTACTAATTGTACTACTTTGGGTAATTTATTTAACCTTTCTCAGACTTCCAATGTCCTTATATATAAAACGGGCCTCCTAAATCTTCCAGAGTTGAAATCAGAAATGAAATTTCATCGTATCATATATATTTATGAATATGACATATGAATATATGTCATACATAGTCACATATACAATGTATTTAGATATTTCGGTATATAGGTACTTTCTCCAGAGTTAGGCATACTGAGGCATGTAATAAATATTAGGGCCTCACTTCCATTCACATGCTGGGAAGTCCGCCTCAAGAAAGTAACTTATAGTAGGAGATTCAGTGATACACGTATCAACTTCTTGTCTTCTGCCATCAATCTGAAGTCACCAATGGCTGTCTGATGTTTACCCCATGATTCTCATTCTCCATGCCCAGTTTCCATACTTTAGACAATACTCCATCTAGTATTTGGCTTATCATATGGAAAAACCCAAAAATTTCCAGGGGATATCTGCAGAGTTGCCTGCCCAGTCACTATACCCCTCCCCTTCCTCCAAGGCTGCATGGCTATGGCAGAAACTGCTACGTGTTCTCATAGTCTCACCATCTTGGCCACACCAACCCATCTGAGTTGGGTATCTGCATCAGTGTAGGCCAATCCTTGGGGCACCTGGGTGGCTCAGTCAGTTAGGCGTCCCACTCTTGATCTTGGCTCAGGTCATGATGTTGGGGTCATGTGATGGAGCTCCGGGCCGGGCTGCACATTCAATAAGGAGTCTACTTGGGATTCTCTCTCCTCTCCCTCTGCTCTTCCCCCTCTCACGCTCTCTCTCTCTCTAAAATAAATAATAAAATCTTAAAAAATATATATAGGCCAATCCTCACCAGTGCAATTGCCAATTCCATGGGTGAGCTTCTGAATGGACCATCAGAAGCTTTCCACAGAATTGGATTTGCCCTTGAAGTCAGAGAATTTGAGATTAGTCAGCCTCTCTTTTGTTAACAACATCCATTGGACCAATGGAGATGTTTCCCACCATGAGAAAGATCCAGTCTGTCCTAAAAATAAGAGAATGCTCAGAGAACAGCAAGAAGAGTGATAGGGCAAGACCTGTCAACATTCAAACCCTGAGTCCAGTTGTCGCAGCTACCTCCCTGCCTTCTGTGACTCAGTTCTTCAAACTCTTGGATTCCCCTAGCCTATAAGCTCTGTTTTTGCTTATGCCTCTTCAGGTTGGGTTTCTCTCCTTTGTAACCAGATTTCAAAAAATGCTGTAACTCAAATCCTTTTTTAAAAAATCTTTGATTATACCCTCAGATATTTACTTACAGTAAAATCAGAGAAACTGTATTTTTGAGTCAAGGCTTATGTATGTTAGCAAGATGATGGAAGGACATTTCCAAAATGTCTTTCAGAAAAGATTTTTTTTTTCTTTAAGATTTTATTTATTTATTTGAGAAAGGGTGAGTAAGAGAGAGAGAAAGAGCAGGAGGAGGGGCAGAGGAAGAGGGAGAAGCAGACTCCCCATGAGCAGGGAGCCCCGTGTGGGGTTCAGTCCCAGGGCCCAGGGATCATTACCTCAGCTGAAGGCAGATGCTTAACTGATTGAGCCGCCCAGGCGCCCCAGAAAAGTTTTATTAATTTCAAATCTCCTCTGCAGTATTTGAGAATGTCTGTTACCTATGCTTTCCTAACACTGGATTCCAAAAAAAATTAGTTTTGCCAGTTTGAAAGGTGAAAAATGGTATCTTTCTCTAATTTGTATTTGTTCAGTTATAAATTCTAATAGCTATATATTTCTCATCTTTGCTGAATGCCCATTTGTGTCATTTGCCCAATTTTCTATTAATACCTTTTCTAATTGATTTGTAAAAGCTATTTATATGGAAAAATAGTAAAACTTTGTCATATGTGTTGCAAATATTTCATGCTATTTTGTTATTTGTTATTTCTTAGGGTGAGTTGAAGGTTAAATAAAGAACTACATCCCCCTTCCTTTTTTGAGAAATAGTACTATACTTGCTCTTTCAGGGAAGTCTCCAAAGCAATGATACCCACCAACTTTTTATTATCTTTAAATCATTTGAGTATAATCAGAATATAATCAACACCTTAAAGTTTTCATTTGCTACTTAAAATCTTCAGGATTTCTTTTCTCTTTCACCCTCCTAGGGAAAAATAATGCAGTTGCCCTTTAAGAGTTGACCATTTTTGCATGAAGGAAAAGCTCACATACAATTAGCAGGGCTCTCTCCAAGTTCAGCATCTTTCCTTCTTGACAATTGTTCTTCCCTTTTTCTAGCGGTCAATTTCCTTGTTCCTCTCTTTTCTGCACTGTAACTAAAGAAATTCTTCTTTGTATAGCTTATTCCTTAGATGTTAAAAAATCTATTTAACCAATAAAAATCCCAAGAAGTTATACTTATAGGACTATTAAGGTTACTGAGAAAAATAAATAAATATGGCTACAAATGAACAAGTGACCCTGAAAGTCATTATTGGTTTAATAAAAATTTGAAGGGAGATTAGACATAAAATGTTATACAAAGAAAACCAAATAATAGAACTGAATTAATGTCAGAGGAAAAACATTGACAGGATCCAAGTTACCCACCTCACGCCTGTCAGAATGGCTAAAATCGAGAACACGAGGAACAATGTCGGAGAGGATGTGGAGAAAAAGGAACTCTCACGCACTGTCGGTGGGAATGCAAACTGGTGCAGCCACTGTGGGAAACAGTATGGAGATTCCTCAAAAAATTAAAAATAGAATTACCATGTTATATTACTGGGTTTTTACCCAAAGAAGACAAAAACACCAAATCGAAAGGATATACCCCTTTGTTTATTGCAGCATTATTTACAATAGCCAAATTATGGAAGCAGCCCAAGTATTCATTGATAGATGAATGGATAAAGAAGCTGCGGTCTATATATACAATGGAATGTTACTCAGCCATAAAAAGGAATGAAATTTTGACATTGGCAACACCATGGATGGATCTAGAGAGTATAATGCTAAGCAAAAGAAGTCACTCAAAGAAAGACAAATACCGTATGATTTGGCTCATATGTGGATTTTTTTTTAAGACTTATTTATTTGAGAGAGAGAGATAGCACACATGTGGGGGTGGGCAGAGGGAGAGAGAATGTTAGGCAGACTCTACACTGAGTGGGGAGCCCGACATGGGGCTCAATCCCACAACCCTGAGATCACGACCTGAGCCAAACCAAGAGTTGGACGTTTAACCGACTGTACCGCCCAGGCGCCCCTCGTATGTGGAATTTAAGAAACAAAACAAATGAACAAAGGAAAAAAAAGAGAGACAAACCAAAAAACAGACTCTTAACTATAGAGAACAAACTGATGGTTACCAGAGGGGAGAGGGGATGGGGGGATGGGTGAAATAGGTGATGGGGATTAAGAGTACACTTATCATGATGAGCACTGAGTAATGTATAGAATTGAAACTAATATAACACTGTATGCTAACTATGCTGGAATTACAATTTTAGAAACTCTAAGTTACAGAGAGCTTTGTGTTTGATATCTATTGCTATATGACAGATTACCTCAAAACTTAGTGTTTTAAAACAGCAAAAAGTTATCATCTCATAATAGCTGTGGTCAGAAATCTAGGAGCAGCTCAGCTAGGTGATTATGGTTCAGGATCTGTCATGAGTCCAGAAGCACTGTGTGACCTGGGGCTGTAGTCACCTGGGCTTGACCAGGGCTGGAGCATCTGCTTCTAAGCTCAGCCCCATGGAGGTTGACCAAAGACCTGAATTGCCCATCACGTGGGCCTCTCTGTGCTCACAACATGGCAAAGGGCAGAGTGAGAGATCCAAAAGGGAGAGAGAGAGCAAAACAAAAGCCACAATGTCTTTTTTTTTTTTTTAAAGATTTTATTTATTTATTTGAGAGAGAGAGAGAGAGCACATGAGAGGGGGGGAGGGTCAGAGGGAGAAGCAGACTCCCCGCTGAGCAGGGAGCCCGATGCGGGACTCGATCCAGGGACTCCAGGATCATGACCTGAGCCGAAGGCAGTCGCTTAACCAACTGAGCCACCCAGGCGCCCAAGCCACAGTGTCTTATAACCTAAAATGCTATCACTTCTGCACATTCTGTCTGTTACATACATCAATTCCAGTCTACACAAGGGGGTGAATACCAGGAGGCGGGATCATTGGCCATCATCCCCGAGGCCGGCAAGGACAGCCCAGGTCAAACTTACTTTACCTCTAATCCCTCTTAGGTCTGCCCAGGTGAATTCTGAGGATTCTGTCCAAGCCTCTCTTCCCCACATACTACACACTGTCCTTATACCCTCTCTTCCATTCCCATGGATTTTACAACCATGTGAGGGCTGGGGACTATCTCCTCAGCCTGGATATCGTTCTCTTGGTTCCAGGCTTGTATTTTCACTTTCCTGCAAGACCTCTTCATATGTATGTCCAATACTAAATGCCACTCCCCACTCCTCACTTCAAACCTGCTCCTTTTCCTGTCTCAGAGGATCATACCCCCATCCACCCAGTTGCCCAGGCCGGGACGTGGGTCTAGAGTTTGACTGCTCTTACTGCCTCCCTCCATATCGTTGGGGCCACTGCTCCGGTTGGCCCTGCTCCTCCTCCTTCCAGGTCACTGGTAATAGAACATGCCAAACCTGGCTGCATGGGGTGGGCGGGTGGGGTCTAAGCTGGCCCCTTCAGATTTTCTCTCCTGAGACTTTGAATTCTAAGAGAATACACCTGATAAATTAGAGATGATTGGAACCAACATGTTTTATGGCAGCACTCTAGAAAAAAAAAAAAAATGGCTCCTTGGGCTTTGGAAGACTCTGAGGAGTCAAAGTGCTCTGTTTCCTAGCCCCCCAGGCTGCTTGTTTAGCTTGCTCTTTGATTTTGTGACCTATCCTGATAGCCTTCCGAGAAATCCCACTTTCACTTAAGTTGGCCAAAGACACTATGTTACTTGCCCAGTAGAACAGGAAAACAAACATGAAAACCTTCATTCAGCACGCATGAAATCACCCAGTCCTGGTCAGTTCTATCAGTGACATCTCGATGTCTCTAGAGCCCCTTCACATCTCCACTGTCAGTCTCTGTCCAGGTCATGATTATCTCTCACTTGGATATCTCCCATATCTTCCAAAGTAGTCCCTGATGGCAGTCCACTCTCTTTCTGGTCTATTCTCTACATATGGTCCTTCCCAGATAAACACCTGGCAATGCTACTCCTCTGCTGAAAATCTTTCCTAGATCCTCCTCACTGGCTTGAGTACAAAGTCGTGAATGCTTACATGGCTCACAAGGGCCTTCACGGTCTAGCTGCCGTTGGTTCTTGAACCCGAGCCCACTGCACTTCAACTACCAGCCACACCAAAGGGCTTTCAAGTTTTTTGAAATCCCCATGCTGTCACTTCTGGGCATTTCCACTTGTTTTTTCTGAATTGAGTGTTCACCCATATACATGAACTCCTTATCTGACCAATCCCTACATATTCTTCAGGTTTGGGCTTATCTGTCACTTCTTCTGGAAGCCTCTGCTGATCCTACCTTCCAGAATCCTACCCTGACCCTACAAGTCTGGGCTGTGTTCCCTTCCATGTGGTCCTAGAGTGTTCTGAACACCCCTAGCATACTATCCATCCAACTATGTGGTAGTCACATAATGGCTTACATGAAGTCCTATTTCTTTCCTAAGCTCTGTGAGGCGAGGGACCATCTCTCTTCTGTCCATATCTCCAGGGCCTAGCTCAGTTCCTTAAAAAACAGAGGAGCTATGGAATAAACATGTGTTGAATACATGAATGAATGTTTAAGTCTTCTCAAATTTGTTCTCAATCATCTACCAACTTATAGTAAAACCTAATCATCTTCCCAAGTCCCCATGATGGCAAATACATATGCAATAGGATTTTTACAACTCAGCTTCAGCAAGCTTTCTGTTTTAAACTAAGACGTTCATTTGAGCCACAAGCATAATGCTAAAAACAGAAGCATCTCTTGTAAAGAGAGTGGCCTCTGAGTGAGAGACAAATTTTCCCATCAATATCCCTTTAATATTGGGAGCCACACACATGTGATGGGGTGTGCATTTACTTGGACATTAAGGTATGATCCTAGTGGAATAAAACCCGGATTCTCTTTTTAATAAGTTTCCTCCAGCTGCATTATAAAAAGTTGTACAAATTTTTTTTGTTCAACACAGTTACCAAACTGCTTGATTATTGCCACCTTTTACATGGCAACTTCTATACATATAAGTTAGTCAAATAATAGTCCTGAGAGCGAATACCCACCAGAAATGCTGTCTTATCTAACAGCGTGAGGGAAGTTGGGTGAATCAGGAGGAGAGCTACCATTTATTACTGCCTGCTGAGCCAGCCACCAGCATTGCATATAATCATTATCTCCAAAGAGAGAAGTGAGCAAGGCATCTGTGTTCAATTCCAGATGGTGATACCTCCCTGGACTGTTGGGGATTTCAGGAAAGACCTTCCAGGGACCACAGATGAACAGGATTATAGTTTTGCAACATCCCTAAAAGACTGATCCTGAAAACACTTAAAACACTCCTCGCTGCCCCATTCTCTTCTGGGAACCAATTATGCACTTGTCCAGATAGCTGTGCATCCCAGCCCAGACTCTGGCAGACCTTGTTTTTCACAGGAAAGCAATTCAGATAGTCACTTAACTGGTCCAAGTTCCGTGATGAAATCTTAATTAAAACTCTACAAAATCACCTCTCTGAATTCCCCAAGATTTCTTTTCTTGGCGGTTGAGAGAAGTGAGCTTTTTAATACAGGTGTGTGATATTAAGCACCCAGAGTACATAAACTGTCCCCAAACTAGAGCAATAGATCATAATGCCTTTTTGGACCCAGAATAGTGGCTCCCAGGATTTCCAGCAACCTGTGTCCTTTGCCCCACAACTCAGTCTATCCTGTGAGTAGGACCCCTGCTATCTCAGTATAATTTTCACATGACTGTAAACAATTCTGCTTTAACCACCATGGCTGGGCCTTTATGAGCTCAGGAATCAAAATACATACTAGTAATCAAAGAAAATCTTCCGACGTGGCCCACCTTTCAAACAAGACTATTGTGCCTACCATGAAGTGCTTTTTAAAAATAAAAGAAACAAGGCAAAAAAAAAAAAAAAAAAAAGGAAAAACCCATACTACTTTATCAAGAGTAATACACAAGAGTAGTATCAAAAGTAAAAAAAAAAAAAAAAAAGTAACCACATTTAAAGTTCGGAAGATTAAAAAAAAAACAAACAAACATGGATTAGGACACTTACAATCAGAAAATCTGATAGATACTTTTGAAGCCACATGGGTTTTGCTGATATTTTTGTTACCATTAAAGTGTATTGCTTTTAACAAGGCCTCTCATCTAAAATCAGACTTTTAGTCACAAAGAAAATAGCATCAAACCAAGAAGCAAACTTCTCAGAGCTGAGGGCACTGTAGCAAGCTCAGGCTTCTTTGTTTTTGTTTTGTTTTTGTTTTTTAAGAAAAAGTATGGGATTTTGCTTGGGCTTCACAAGAGTCATTTTCAGTAATCGATCTGAAGAAGGGATGCAGAGAGCATATAAAACTAGCACAACCCAGGGGACATTCTGGGCAACCCTGATCTAATCACTGATGTGCTGACAGTTGGGGAGACATGAAGGACACTGGCTCTGGTGTCATTCAAGTCACTTAATCTCTGTGGATCTGATTTCTCATCTGTAAAATGGGGTAACAGGTCCACAAATCCCTTACTTCCAATTCCAAGATGGAACATCTGAAGAGTATCAGTTGTTTGGGTTTGTTTTTTGTTTTTGTGATGCATTTGGGGCAAAACTGCCCTGAACTGAGCTGTGGAAGTTTCTAGTCCTCATTTAACTCCATGGAGTATGGACATTCACACTTTGCCTAGAAATATGAATGTGCTTGACTGTGTAGTGTTGCTGGGTAGGATGTCACACATGGCTCGTATAACATTTGACCTTTTCAAAATCCAAAATCGATCTCTATTCCCAAATACGCATGGACCCAAGGATTTCAAATCAGTTTTGAGAACCCATGCCTTTACTTCATAGGGTTGTTATGCAGAGAAAAATGAGGTTAGTGGGGGTACCCGGGTGGCTCGGTTGGTAGAGCATGCAGCGCTTGATCTCAAGGCTGTGAGTTTGAGTCGCTCGTTGGGTGTAGGGATTACTTAAAAATAAAACGTTTAAAAAAAACAGTAAATGTTAAAAACAATGAGATTATGTGAGTAAACCATGTAGGATCATGGCTGGCATGTGGCAAGAGATTCATTTCATTTACTCTGGTTTTAGTAACGGAAATACCAAAGAAAGCATTAGCTGTTATGTATGGCACCACAAAATAATTGTTCTTTTGACTTTCTGCCATCAGGCAAGTTTATAGCATCTTTTGAAGGGAATTAAAGGCAACAGAGAAGTTCGATACTTTTAGACATTTTTCTGTCAAAAGGTTTTTTTTTAAGTTTTGTTTTTTTGGTTTTTTTTTTAAGATTGTATTTATTTATTTGAGAGAGAGAGAGAGCAGTGAGAGAGGGAACACAAGCAGGGGGAGTGGGAGAGGGAGAAGAAGGCTTCCCGCTGAGCAGGGAGCCCAATGCAGGGCTCAATCCCAGGACCCCGGGATCATGACCTGAGCCAAAGGCAGACACTTAATGACTGAGCCACCCAGGTGCCCCTAAGTTTTGGTTCTTAAAGGAATAAACATCAGTCATTTGGAAAATTAAACAACATGGACTTTTTCATTTTCTGAAAATGCCAGCCGACTGAGGTAAATCATGATGCAATAAAATCATTCACAGCAAAAAATGGGAAATTTTTAAATCTTTAAAAAGATAAACCTTGGTAGAGTGATGTCAGTGAGGTGGCGGAAAAAGAAGTCCCTCGCTTGTATCCCACCCTCAGCAACAATGGGTAGGCGTCTATCCATGGACAGAAGTGCCTTTGTGGGGGTTTCGGGGTCCAGGTAGGAGCCTGGGATACCCTGGAGCAGCCCAAGACCGAGGAGAGCCATTCTGGACCCCTGGGAACTCAGCGACAGCACCATACCATGTGTTACCTAACCTTATTGTGGTCATCATTCCCCAATACAGGCATGTATCAAATCATCAAGTTGTAGATCTTCAACGTACACAAGGTTCTATGTCAATTATCTCTCAATAAATCGAGGCAGGGGTAAGATAAACCTATATAAGTTCAAACACCAACCTGCCCTATCTTCTTCGCACCTGCAGTCAGGTTACAAGCTCACATGAGTTTTGCAAACCTAATAGCAATCAATATGAGAAAACTCCATAACACTGTTCTCTGGACCTCCTATGAAAACAGATCTTCAGCAAGGAAAGCACATATTCAAGCAAACACAGAAAGCCATGAGATGGAAATGCTGTCTGCCAAAAGTCTGAAAGAGTTGAACTCAAGTTCATTTGGTACTCCTGGCTCAAAGCTGCCCACACCGGGGCGGGGGGGGATGTCGGCAAAGCCACATGGGCCCAGACCAATCACCTCAGCCAAGCCCCTCAATGTGAAAGCAAGTCCGTCCCTGAGGGATTCATGCCACGTTCTTCACTTTTAATCAACTCGAGTCACCACTACAATTCTCATTAGGGGCGCTTCATTTATTATGCTTTATTTTTAAGACCACAGCTCAGGAACAAGTGTCTGTGAACCAGGGCTTTTGTCCTCAGAGTAACCTTCACAACCGGTTTATGCCCAGA
Organism: Leptonychotes weddellii; assembly: GCF_054177405.1. Classification (NCBI taxonomy): domain Eukaryota; kingdom Metazoa; phylum Chordata; class Mammalia; order Carnivora; family Phocidae; genus Leptonychotes; species Leptonychotes weddellii. Next base: position 18,084,084 of record NC_138382.1, on the reverse strand, counting down.
AGGCTGTTCTTGTCCCACAAAAACGTTGAGGCCTAAAGATGTATGTGCGGCGGGGTTGACTGATCGTCGGTGTGGAAACTCTTGTTAACTTTGAACTTCCTGACTCAGCCATAAAACCTGAAATCACATTTCATTAACAGTGATCATCTACTTGGAGGAAAAACAAAAGCGGCTATTAATATCTGAAGGAGAGTTGAGAACAAAGTTTAACTGATGATTTCTTCAGTCACTCCAGACACTTGTTTTCGTTCCCCTGGGAGATACTAACAGACTTTGGGGGAAGGTGCTTTGTTCTCAGCCCCACCAGACTTCTCTGCGTTAGATGCATGATGCTGAAAGCAGACTTCATAGATGTTGAGATGGATTGTGTTTAAGCTCAACTCCTGAGGTAAAGAGGCATCCGACTGAAGTTCTTCAAATAACAGGAAGTCGTCCTCAGGAAAACTCCTCTGCTCGATGCATGGTGGTCCAGGGGTCTCACTCCGTCCCTGACAACGACTCCTGCTGGTGCCTCTTCCTGTCCCTATAAGGAGGAAGGGCAGGCACATGGTTGGCCTGAGTTTTCTCTGCTGGAGCCCTCATGACACCAAGGCCGGAAGCATTCTCTTTGACCAAGATCCCACCATGACTCATTCTTCTGCTACCTCCCAGCCTCCTGGGAGAACAAAATGTCCAGCTCACCTCATACTTCCTGCCACATGACACTACTACCTCTGATAGTATTTTTTTGGAAGCAGCTGTGGAGATATCTAGTAGGTTGGGAAATGGCCAACTAGGTCTACCTACAAGTCTCTGTGGAGAAATGCTGGGTGGCTAAAAACCACTTGGGCATTAGTTTGAACACCTAGAGTCCAAACACCTACTGCCTAAATTCTCAAAATCCAGATAGCTCACAGGTACCTTCTGGTGTGTGTTAATTAGGCTGGGCTCAAGTCAATTAAAGCATGACATTTAGGTGAATTTAAGTCTTCCTCCAAAGTAACATAAAGCTTGTTAGTTATGAATGTTCTCATCAAGCCATGATGTCACTTGAATGGGAGAGGCACTAAGACGCCCAGGGTCACCAAGGTCCTGAGGGTCGCGCTTGGGTAAGTGTACGTGGCCGCAAGTGGGCTTTTGCCTTGTATGTACCACAGTCCACAGTAGGCACACACGTTACAGGGACTCAAAAGACGATTCGTGATTAAGTTCTCAAGAGGTTCTGTGATGCTGAAATCCCAAGTCAGGTAGCTTGCGGGAAACTGACGGGCAGAGAGCAGCAAGGTGGGTGTCTGTAACGCTCCCAAATCTGCCCTACTGGGCAGATGGCACAGAATTCCAACCCCCAAGTCTGGAGTCTTGGGGTTCAGATCAGCTTGTCCTCTTTGGGAGATAAGGGATTTGGGTAATTGATTTTCTTCTCTGATCCCGTGTGCATTTTTGTGTAAATTCAGTATTTTGGCACCCAGTCTGTCTATACTGCTATGAGACCAAACAGGACAATTTTTTGTGAAAACACTTGTACTCTTGATTTTCTTTTGGACTAAAGGCAGCCCTGCAGGAATTCTCCTTCCCTACAGGCCAAACACCTAAGATCCCAGTGGAGAATTTCCTTCCCTGGGGAGAGGTGAACCAGAGACCAGTTCCCTCACTAATTCCTATCTGGGACCCAAAAGAGTCTGTCACTTGCTGCCAAAAACCCAAACAAAACTACAATAAGATGTTGATAGCAGCTTATAATGAGTGAGAGTTCCTACCATTATGGTAGCATTGTTGTTAAAAAGTGTGATACACCAGAGGTTTTCTGATGTGCTCGGGTTACCAAAACGGAGCCATTTCCATTGTCAGCTCTGAATCAAAGTTGTAATTGACAGGCAAATGAATAGTTAGATCAGAAGAACAGGATGGTTGAGGCGCCGCGTCTACTGCTGAGGGACTGCAGGACCCAGAGCTCATTGCTGAATGCCACGCTACAGGTCCAGGAGCTGGACAGCTACGCATGTGAGCCTCCAAGAACATCAAGGCTTTTTTTTTTTTTTTTTTTTTTTGTACCAACATCTTCCTAACTTTGTAATTTCTTGATGCTGGGCAAGGAATCCCAGTACAAATTTCCTTACAACTGCCAAAATTACTGAATGACAAATACCCTAGTCGGGCTTTTTGTTTCCGGGTTATACAGCTCTGCTGAGATCATCCAGATTGAGGATGCAAACAGCCCAGCTGATAGTTGAGGGTATCACTGATGGTCTCGCTGCTCACGTGTGCACGTCTCAGTCCAGAACACTGCCTTCTAACTGGGGGGGGGCATCAATCTCCCTGCTTTTGGCTGTAAGGTTCCAGAATTTCGTGGCTACATGAGATGGTTTAAAACGGAGTTTCTCCGTATCTCGTGGCTGCATAATTCCTACCCCCTGCAGGTATTACAGGCTTGCAGTTAGTTTCAGCATACACCCTCCAGGACAAGGCTGGACCTCTGGCAGCTCACTGGACGTGAAACCACCCTGCTGTAAGTAGTGGCCTGAGGGAGGGTGTATGTGTAAAAACTTGAAAGATCTTGGAGTTTCTCATTCTACATTTTATCTGCCAATCTTAGGAAAGTCTTGATGGCTTCTTCAATCTGAGTTTCTATTTCTTGGTAGTTCTATGTGAGTCTGTCTTCCGGTCCTACACCACTGTTCTTTGACTGGAACCAAGTTGTCTCTGCTCCCAGGTGATTCCTATCTTTGTTGTTCTTTAGACTCTGAGAGACCATACTTGGAGCAAAAACTATGGTAACAAGTTATAATTACAACATCAAGAATTCTGTGTAGATCAATCTAGGTCTGAGATTTATATCAAAGACATAAAAATCTAATCTGATAAAACCTCAGCAGTGAGAGGAAATTGATGGCCATTAATTTAAGAAAGCTAGGTCTATATATGCATTCATCTCAATGGCCAATGTTGGGTCTCCCTAAAGGGACTTGACCACCAGGCACCAAAGGGGCATTCTATCTCCTTAAGGCAGGCATGTTCTCCTTCTAGAGGTGTAAACACGGTATGGGTGTCATATTCTTTGTACCAAAACGACTTTTTTACTCCAAACCTCTATATTTTAAAAGATATTTTAGTAAGGATGCACAGATATTGAGTTAAGAATCCTTTAAAATGTCATCGTCTGGAGTAGTAGCATTCACAGTACTCACATCTGAAGTGCTGCTTCCAACCCCACTGGTGCACACCGCTCAAGTTGGGAATCTGAAGAGTCAGAATCTCTTACAGCTGATCACTGAGCACACACTCTAGACCACGGCCCCCAACCCCAGCCTTCTTTCTACCCAGTGGATCCCTTAAAAAGGACAGATTTTCGAGTCTCGGGAATTTAGAATTCTCTAAGCACCTTCTTATGCTCAATCTTCACACACCCCACCAGCAGCAGACCAATGGGCTTCATGCTTTCAACGACTCCTGTGTATTACACTCCACATGTTTCCCAAACCCAAATGGCTGGAAACAGTATGTGTAGGCTAATTCTAAAGCAGCGCTGGTCCCATGGAACTTTCTGTGATGCTGGATGTGTTCTATAAATTTGAGTAGTCCAATATGGTAGCCATTAGCCATATGCAGCTACTGAATACTTGAAATGCAGTTACTGTGACCAATCAACTTACTTAAAAAAAAAAAACAAACTAATTTTAGTAGAGTTAAATTTAAATAGCCACAAATGGCTAGTGCAACCACATTGAACAGTGCAGCTCTAACGCACCTGAGTAACGTGACAACTTTTTGACAGACAGGATTTTTACAAACCAGAGAGGCACTCGATAAATATTTACTAGCAACCGGTCCTTGATAACCTCCATCTGCTCTCCCTTCTAGTTCTTGAAAATAAAAACAAAACTAAAAAAGGCAATAATAATAAAGCCCAAGTGACTTTAACACCAGTCTCCCTTGAATGAAACTAGTAATTTTTAGTATATGGGAGTGGCATAGTCAAAGACCAAAAATAAACGAAAGCCAGCCAAACAAAGAATTAGAAATAAGCATTCTAGAAGTTATTTATGTTTAATGCTTAAAAGTCTGAATGCACAAACAATCTACCATTATAGAAGTACTGGTGGTCAATACGATGCATTAGAACTATGTACAATGCACAGTTTAGTATCAAAATCTTTCTACACTGTAGAGTTTTACGAAACTGTTAATGACATCAAACACTAAGCACTTAAGACACCGTTTTTTTTTTTTCTGCTACCACATTAGGAACGTCAATGGACAGTCCATTTCAACTTGCAGCATCCATCCATTTCTAGTATGAAATTAAGTAATTTGCTACTTATACAATAAAGTTTATCTACACAGTTCTCTTGATTTTGATCCATAGCAGCAAAGGCACTGTACATCAGCAGATCCACAGACTTAGAAGATTTTTAAAGCATTCAAACAAAAAAAATAATAAAAAAAGGAGTCACATATCATAGTTGAACAGCAACAACAACAACATAAAAGGTAACACAATGTTTCTGGCACAATAGGCACAGCCTGTGTCCATTTCGGGGACATCCAACTAAGACAGGGAAAGAACCGGAGGTAAAGAAAGCAAGTCCTCATCCCAGGTGAGAGTCCATTCTTTCTGGTTTTCAGAGGGAGGTCCTTGCAAATCTCCTCTGCTGTCCTTATTTTGTAAAAGGCTTGACTTGCACAGCAGGAGGACTCCTCCCCTGAATCTGCGCAGTTCCCAAAGAACATGCCAAAAAATAGCCCATAATTTCTCGTAATGACAAAACTGCCCAAAGGTATACATCTCCCTTTGCAAAGAAACGTGGCAAAAATATCCAGAAGGGATTAAGTTCTCTCTTTAGGCCAAATTTAATTTGTTCATCTGTCTATAATACAATAAAAAAAAGGAATTAAAAACTTATTACAAAGACACTTGTCAACAAGTCAAAAAAGAAAAAAAAGAAAAAGTCCAATTACTTTTATCAAATAGAATCTAAAGCTATAGATATATTGGTTAAAGTTGTCCAAATAGACTCAAATGAATACGACGTGGCCTGTCATGTTCTAATTGTTCAAATTTCCAAACATTTAAAATAACTAGAAAACAGAAACAAAGAAAATCTAACAACACAGCAACATATTGCTTCCATATGTAATTATACATTTCACATCTCTATACAGTCCTTAGTCTACATTTAGTGACATTTTTCATCAATTATTTTAAACCTTCCTTTCCCCTCCTTTGCAAAAAAAGGGGGGGGGGGGTATCAAATACAACGCATCTTCATTATCAATGCAGGAGCAGACAGCTTTATTAAGTCAAAGTTAGAAAGCCTTCTTTAAACAAAATAAATATATTACAGCTATAATACATAATTAAAGATTCCATCACTGTTAAGTATGGTTATTCCATGTTCTTCCAAGTAGAGAGCTGAAGATTTGGTATCACAGGTTCTTAATGAGTATTCACAATTCAATAGCAAGGAGGAAGTGGGGGTGAGAGACGGGGTTAAACTCCACAACTGCAATGAGTATTTGAAATCCTTGGTTTTAGATGCAGGGGGAAGAGGATGATAGAACAAAGTGCTACAAGGAGAAGGGGTCCAGTCTGCATGAAGATTTGTCCTTAATAAATAACTTCATAAACCGTGGCCTTCTTATCCCCAGAGCCAGTGACAATGTATTTGTCATCCACAGAGATGTCACAGCTAAGCACCGATGAGGATTCTTTGGACTAGGAAAGAAACAAACACAAATGTAAACTATTGAAAGAAAAACCCATGAGGCGGGGCTGGAAGACACAGAGCAAAGACAAGCGTGAACGTGTCCCGTTGTCCAAACAGAAGCAGCCAGCCAGGCAAGACAGTCCCGGCACTCGCTTAACATGGGGGCGGCCCAGAACACTGCCAGGGACCCCTCACGGCGCTGGGCCACGGGCTCTTGTGCCCGGGACATCAGGTGGCAGGCAAGCCGGCTAGACAAGCACCTGTGCTCTCAAGAAGCAAGGCCTGGTTTCTAATCCTCTTCTCCGGACAGGGAAGAGCAGAGAGATTGTTCTTAGCATGAACCGTCCTCCACCTCAGTCACATGGCCGGGATGGAGGTCGAGCTGCAGATCACCAGACACGTCACTTCACCTGGGCGAGCCTCCCACCTTATGAACAGGTAAAGACCTCTACCTGCCTGCCACCTCAGCAAGTTGCCTCCAAGTTCAAGTGGAAAATGGCATGGAAAACACTACATTTTTTGAAATTGGGCATGTAAAACTATTTCTAATAGAAAGCCAAATTTTCTCCTGTGTGAAAAAAGGATGCAATCTCCAAGTGGGGAGGAGTTTGACAGTTAGAGAAATGTTCCATACTTAAGAGTTCTGGATACCATGTTCAACTACACCAACTACAAGGGGTTCAATGTCCACTTTTAACTGAACTGTACTCAACAAACTAACGCCGCAGGATTTTAACCAGAACTCTGAACATTTAAAAAATTAATGCCTGACATGCAGATGCTAACCCACTACCAGTGTTTCTCAAACTTCTTTGACAGTAACCTGTAATTAATCCATTTTATCTCATAACCCAGTATACACATAAGATACAACACTTAAACTTACTATAAAAGATCCAAACTTACTATAAAAGATCCACTCTAAGATTTTGTATTTCTTTTTCTTTTTTTTTTTTAGTCCTGGTTGGAACCACCAGAAAGGTTGTGACCCATAATACCAAGAATATATGTTGTATTCAATTATAAACTTCATGACAGCAAGAATCAACTATTTTTGTCCTACTGATTACCTTGCACAGTATTTTCACTCAATATATGTATTTTTGGATTTAACTGCATTGACCTACTCTGATGACAAAATACTACTCAGTCAAGAAAACTGCAAATCTGTTGTTATTCCTTACACACACACACACACACACACACACACCAAAACACACCTAAAAAAATAACATCTGAAGTGTAGGTTAAAAAAGAGGAGTGTTCTTTAACCACATACCAGCCAGAGAGCACAGAGACTGTGTGTGTGCGCATGTTGATCACGTCTACCATTTGGTCCTCCTACAAGTAATCTGACGCATTACACGAAGTACCACTGAGTCAGTAAGAATAAACGTTTCTGAAATTAATCAAGGTTTGCTAAACTTTTCATTAACACTTCTTTGGAAAGAAAAATCAAAGAAGTAACAATACTAATAAGAGTATTTAGGCAAAACGCTCAAACTTTTTAAATAGAAGCATGTTAAAGACGTAACACACACACACACAAATCACAGAGGACGTAAAACCTCTAGTGTATAAATGGGACTGAGGCACGGAGAGCTGGTTAATTCAATGGGCAGTGTCTTGGCTCTGGGCTCGAAAAGGGGACCACCCCCCAGCTCTACGGCATGTGGCTGTGACGTTAGCCTCTCTGAGGCAAGGTATTCTCTCTTGCCCTACCTCCTCGGACACTTAGGAGTCTTAATAACCTGACAATACACAGAGAGAGTTTGGGTAAACCGCCACCATGCAGGGAGCATGCAGTAAGTGGGAGCTGAACAAGGCAAGTGTTACCTGGAATATACTGGCCCCATAAGGTGTTCTCCAGGCATTCAGGAGGTTGTCCTTCCCAGTGCTTACAAACCATTTGCCTACAGAAAGAGAGTGTGGAAAAAGGTTTTGTTCGTGGTACTCTGTCAGACCGGAGATTTGCTTTACAGAGCACCAAACTATTCACAGAAGACTGTTCTAATTTGCAACAAAAGTTTCTTTTCGCTGGAAACATAAAGCTCCCTGTCCTAGATTTAGTGAGTCATTTATCCTTACAATAAGAGTGAGTGGACTGGCACACGGCATTAGTGACGCAGAGACGTATGTACTTTCCAAGAGGGACACGCTCCCAAACCACAGGAGCGGCGCGCAGACGCACCCGCGGGAGGGCAGACGGAGCGACTCTCACGGACAGGAAATGGACGGGGGCGACGGCTTACCGCAATGGGCAAACTTGAGCGACAGGACGCAGCTCTCGTGGAGATGCAGCTGGTATTTGTCCGGCTTGGTGACGTGTAGCACTTCCACGTTACTGTTCTCCATCCCCACGGCCAGCCACTCTCCGGTAGGGCAGTAGCCCAGAGAAAAGATCTACGATTAAAACAGCTCAGAGTGAGGGTGCCTACAGAAGACACACTGCCTCTCCCTGGGAGGTACTACTTCTTGTGGGATACTACTGAAATTGTGAGGGAAGTCCGGATGATTTGAACTGTACAAGAAGAAATCACAGCCAAATGGGTGATGCCAAAGTAACGCGATACATCTGCACAGTATCATTTAATGGTCTTTGAAGGAAAAACCTGCTAAAAGCTTATGATAATTTTTTTAATCCTTTAATACATATTACTGTGTTTTGACAGAAAACAATACAACGTCCAGTTATCTAACCTAGAGTCAAAAGTGACTTTGTTACATGGTAACGTCTGTCATACGTGTCACAAACCCGTGTCTTCCGAAGCGTCCCGGGCCCAAGCCCGTACCTGGGAGGTAAAGTCGTGCTGCTGCAGCTGCCGCCCCTCGCGCAGGTCCCAGGACCTGACCGTGTTGTCCAGGCCGCCCGTCCAGAGCTTGGTGCCGTCGTTAGAAATGTCAATACAGCTGGCCCCGTCTGTGTGGCCCTGGAATTGCCTGAAAATGTCAAAATGGAGGGCAAACCTTTGAAAAGTTAGTTTTTATGTGAACTCAATTCCGAGTTCGTTGGTTAGCCACTGTGGAAAACAGTGTGGAGTTCGTCAAACAATTAAAAGTTGAATTACCATATGATCCTGTGAGTCCATGACCGATATTCACCCGAAGAAAACAAATACACTAATTCGAAAAGATGTATGCTCCCCTATGTTTATAGCAGCATTATGTACAATAGCCAAGACATGGAAGCAGCCCAAGTGTTCATCAATAGATGGGTAAAGAAGATGTGGTATACATATACAATGGAATATTATTCAGCCATAAAAAAGAATGAGTCCTTGTTTGCAACAACATGGAGGGATACAGAGTATATGCTAATCGAAATAAGTCAAAGAAAGATAAATGCCATATGATTTCACTCATCTGTAGGAATTTAAGAAACAAAACAAACGAAGAAAAAAGAGACAGACAAAGAGACTCATACAGAGAACAAACTGATGGTTACCCGAGGGGAGGTGGGTGGGGGGATGGGTGAAACAGATGAAGGGGATTAAGAGTACACGTATCGTGATGAGCACTGAGTCATGCACAGAACTGTTGAATCATTATCTTATACACTTGAAACTAATGTAACACTGAATGTTAATTATACTTCAATAAAAAAAAATTTAGAACTCAGGGATCAGTTTCATTGCAGGCCTTATTTATAGATTTCACTTGGGTTTACTGTTTTCTAATCATTCAAATAACAGAGGATACACGTAGAGAGATTCAGGTTTAATTGAGATGTTGAACTTCCTGCACTTTTTATTTTTGAACACTTAGGAAGTACTCTGACTCTCATACCAAAAAACGACTGATATAACCAATGGAAAAAAAAAATCTCCAACTGAAATAAACAAAAGAAAACACACAGCTGTATGTATATGAACTAATCAAAAATACATCTAAGACCTATTTTATCACTGTAATACGAAGGAAAGGATTTGAAAGGCTGTAAGGCACGTTATATTCTCCCTTCTACAAAAGCTATGGGGATGCGCACGGGAGCAGCAGAGCAGATTTCGCCAGTGCACAGCAATGCAAACGTAGCAGGCCGTGCAAGACAACGAACAGGCCACGCTCTCACGTAAGGCACATGGAAAGAAACTCAGTGTGGCTCAGCTGCCCCAGGAGCTGGGAGAATGTACAAAAGACACTGGGAAAAGAAGAGATTAGAAGCAGTTCCTTGTAAGAGCCTTACCCAAGATGAAACAAATGACGACTACTTTGTTTTTGGAATCGTACATAGAGCTCAGTCCTGCAAAATATCTGACAGATGGCCAGCAGAGGCCTCTTCTCACATACTCCCCTTGACTTGCGGCTAGATTTGATTACAACCTTCTCACACCCTTCAGCAGATCATCCCTCTTGCTTCCTGCTCTCTCAGGTGCTGACATTGGGAGACTCGTTTCAGGGCATTACCTATCAACACCGATCCCATACAATTTCACTTCTAAGCAGACATCTCAGTGCATTGACCCATCCTTAATGGTGGGATTACAGATAATCTAGACCATTTCAGAGTAAAGCACAATGCCTGGGCCCGTGGCAGGGGTTCAGTGATGATCTGCTGAAGGAAGACACATGTGGGATACATGTGGCACAGAAGACAGTGCCCTGTGCTATCAATCTTCTCGGTGAGTGTCTATCGACAATGACGGTTGGTTAGCAAACACAGATGGCAAATTACAGACGTCTAACGAGCTCATGAGGTCATGAGAACACAATGTACATTATGTAAAAATGACCTCATTTTTTTAAAAACCTAAATTGATGATGCTTAGGATAATGTCCAAAAAAAGCAAAGAAAGAAAACAACCCCTCATTTGCTAAGTTCAAAAGTGCAGAAAGTAAGATTTTACGTTAGTAATTTGTTGCTAGCACCTTTAAAAGGAGCCTGTCCCTAACACTTCTTAGTAGGAGAATTCTATTTCACCATTTTAGACAAACACACAGCTCCTTGGCACAGAGCGGTAAAATCGGCTCCCCTGCGTGCCCTGGGCAGGGATCTTGCTGACCCACCTCACCAGCGTCTGGTTGTGCAGGTCCCAGACGGCGATGTTACCGTCACTGCAGCACGAGAAGCAGACCTTGGAGTCGGGGCTGATGGCCAGGGCGTAGCACGCGGGGGCCGAGGACGTCAGCTCCGCCTTGATGCGCGGGGTGGGAGCCGCCAGGTCCCAGATGGACAGAGTACTGGCCTCCCCTCCCACGATGAGGGTGCGACCGTCAGGGAGCAATCGGCAGGAACGGATGTAGTTATCCCTGTTCTGTAGAGACAAAAACCATCAAGAGATCACTCATGAGGAAAGGAAAACAGCATTAACATGAGAGCAGAAATCCATAAAAGTATTGTGTTCCCTCCTTGTTTTAATGAGCCATTTTTACTTATGACAATGATAAAGTGGATTAATGCTAGAAAATTACATGAAATTAGGGAAGTACTTAAACTTGATCTACAAATTTAGTGCTGAGATATTTAATCTTAATTAGCATGAAAATGCAAAGATCTAGACCCAACTCCCACCACCACCACCACATCACCCGGCTGCCTGACTCATTTGTGCGTGCGCGCACACACACACCCACGCACGCGCACGCACCAACGCAGGAGCACGCGCAGTCCCGGGCAGCGGCGGCTGATCAAGCAGCATCAACTGGAGGCAAAACTTGGTCAAGGAGTGTTAAGGGACGGGGCGGGGGGAAAGGCCCTCCCAGCTTGTGAGGATCTGGGCAAGTTGGGTACATCAAGTATGTTAAACTGACCTAACACCGTGCAGCAGCAAAAATTCCACTGCTGGTCTAAGGAAGAACGTCCACCTGAATGTTCTGTAAGTGACGGAAGGACAAATGCCCAAGACACAGCCAAGGGGATAGTCTAGTGTCTGCCCGCGAAGTGTGACGTTACTCTGGTCTCACCACGTGACAGACTGAGAGTCAGGTGCACTCTCACAGAAACCCTCCTGGGCTTTTACTTTTCTTATCAGACAGGAAAACAGGTAGCGAGCCTGGGCCCAGGCATTGGGCATGGTTCAGGAAAGCTGCACTGGGGCACGTGCATCAAGAACGGGATAACTCTGCCTGAGGAAATGAAAGACATGCCTCCTCATCAGCGCTCTAAGTCTCCACGTGAAGGGCCACAAACCACCGAAGACAACTACCCACTTGGGATCAATTCCACATGTTGCTTGTCCAACCAAGTCTCTCACTATCCCATCCCATTTTCTGAATGAAGGTGTAAGCCTTGTTCCTCCATGTTCGCTCACCAGACAGTCGAGCTGAGAGACGGGGCTCTTGTTGCCGGGGTGGCTGATGTCCCAGACCTTGACGCAGCCCTTCCCGCCCGTGTACACGTGTCTTGTGGGGTTGCTGATGGTCACGGCGCACACCACCTCCCCGTGGTTCAGGGTGTTGATCTGGCGCGCGTGCCGGGGGATTCCAGGTCCTATGAGGGCGTCGGGGGGGAAAGGGACAGGCTGCATCTGACCGTCTGCAGTAACGTGGAAGGAGTATGCTCTAAGGTAGTGGGGAGGAGAAAAAATAGGAAGAGGGGAAGGTAAAAAATGTTAGTTAACTGATCAGTGTAAGGAGATGAAAAAGAAAACATTTTCAGTGCTACTTATGATTTGCAAATAAGTCAAATTTACCTGGTACAGTAGAAAGAACATAATTTTCAGAGTCACAGAGCTAGATCTACGATCAAGTGTCAGGTCGACTCTTCACTAACCCCTGTGTGACATAAGTAGTTATTGAGCCTCTCTGAACCCCAGTTCTCATCTTTAAAAGGGAGAGAATGTTACCTCTATTTCACAGAGAATTACATAAGATATCCAACGTCTAGTATAGTACCTACTCCTTCAGGGCACTCTGCAAACTTGCCCTGTTTTCTACTTTGGGTGACTCAGAAGCCTGTGATGAGATTTCCACCTGTATATGAATTCACCCCAATCAAGTGATTTACTAATGGAGATCAATGAGTCAAAATGATCAAGCTTTAAGGAGTTAAGAGTCTCTAGGCCTACATGGTGAAACGACAGCTGTGACCCCCGCACACACACCAGAATAAGTCCTATCAGACTTGACAATCACTAATTCAAGTAATTCCCAATGAAATTAAGACCTGTAAAAGGCATCCTGTGGGACTACCCCAAAGGCCCACCTGTGAGTGCCTATCATCAGCTCCAACTTCAGTTCATCTCCAGGGAAAGCTCTACACTTATGAAAACATTTGGTTCTAAAATGCAACTTCAGTTTAAACATCTCCCTCAAGAGATCTCTATTCTCAGGGCGCTGAAGTCAGGAAGGGCACATCAGTGAGAATATGTGATGCAGGGGTGGGGGGAGGGAGCTGGGCCTGTCTTCTATCATGGGCAATAGCCCATTTCAGAAATTATGTCATTCTGCTTTGGCATGAAGCTTTGGAATGTGCTCTGTTTATAGGACGAAGTTTACGAAAGACATACCAAGGGAAAGCATCTGTGGGTACACAAAGGGTTGGAGCTTGGACCTATCAGGGAAGTTTTAGAATCAAAACAGTTTATGGTTCCTTAATGCAAAAAGCTACAGGCTAGCCACATTCATCAAAATTCAGCCCACTACTGAGGGGCCCTCATCACCCCGACTGTCCCCAGGAGGGGTGACGCAAGTATGTGGCTGGGGAAGATGTGGTGGCAGGCAGTGGAGGGCTTTTTCTTTCTCCATCAACAAGAGAGAGAGGCATGGACCCGGCCTGCAGCAGAAACACAGTATGCCGGATGGCTGAGGGGGAAGGAGGTGGAAGCTGGGGAGACAAGAGGCAGAAGACATTTCCTCGGTCCAATCCATAGGACTTGGAGACACACTGGACATGTGACTGGGGGAGAGGCGCGGAGGAGGGCTCTAAGGCTCAGGACCCGAGTGACTCAGGTGGACCACGACACGTTAGTGAAGTGATGGGGACACGCGACCGCAAGGTACGCATGTGAGGAGCTAAATGGTTTGGTTTTCTTCAATTTGAGGGCAGTCGGGAATCCCAACAACTCAACAGGAAGCTGAGTGCTGTGATTCAGGTGAGAGGGTAGGTTAGAAAGACAATGTGTGCTTATCGACTAAGAAGTGACAGTGGAAGCTAAGGGAGCAGAAACAATAATGCTGTAGCAGATTATGCAGTGAGCAGACTAGATGCAGGATCTAGGGGACCGCTAACATCTAAGGAACCTCCAGCAAGAGCAGTCAGACACGGACAATCGAGAGTGACAATGAAGTGCAGGGATGGGGGAAGACAGTCAATCGCTTGACAACTTATTAAGAGATTCAACCATCCAACACGTAGTTCTTGGGTACCCCCGAGTGCCAAGCACCGTACTAGCATGACTGGGGTTACAACAGAAAGAAAAAACCCATATCCCTGGTTCTCCTGAGGTTACAGCCTATGGGAGTAGGCGGCAGGTGGGTAGAGGGGTGGATTCACTAGTGAGATATTCACATAAATAAATATAAAAATGTCAGACGGTCAATGCGATGAACAGCGGACATGCCTGGTACTGTGGGATTTGACAGAGTGAGGCAATGGGGCTTCGATAGAAAGACGAAGATGGTGTGAAGGGGAGGGGTATGGCAAATATGAAGGCCAGAGTGAGACAGAATGCTTAGTATCCATTTAGTCAGAAACTATTTATTAAATGCCTAATATGAACCAGGTACTATTAGGTGCTGGGGAATCAGGGGCGAACAAAGTAGACGAAGTCCGTATCCTCCAGGGCCAACATCTAGAAGGGAAAGCAGATTCCATATATAAGCAGAAAAGTAAGTAACCTCAGATCCCCATCAGATGCCGAGACACACACACACACACACACACACACACACGGTACACAGGTCTAGGCACCACATGAGCGGAGCCAAGGAGAAAGGATGCAGGCCCTGCACACATCGAGGGGGGAATGTGGAATGTGCCAGGTAGAGGAACAAAGCAGAGTCCCTAGAGCAGAACCAAGAGAGAACGGAAATGCACACTCAGTGGAGAGCGGCAGCCTGGAGACAGACGGAGGGCAGCAGGAAAAAGGGCCTGGCGGCCTGAGATGAGGAATGTGGATACCATCCTGGGTGGAATGGGAAGTCACTGGGACTTCTGGGCAGGGAGGGACAGGATTTGGTTAATGTTTTCTAAGTGTCATTCTAGCTGCTGGGTGAAGAATGGGTTCTAGGTGGCAGAACAGGAAAAGGATCACTGGACAGGAGGTCTGTGCAGTAATCGAGGGGAGAAGCCAGGGGCTGGGCCTGGGAGACAGTGAGACAGCTGAAACAGATGTGCAATTTAAAAGCTCACTCCGGCTGGGTGGAAGGAGAGAAGGAGAGAAGGCTGCGCTGGACGGGACATCGGGGTTCTGAAAGTGACACAGTGAAGGGCGGGGATGAGACTTTCCTCGTGAGCCTGTGAAGAGGTAACTGAAGGCAAGAAGGACAGCTACAGTCGACGTGGTCCAAGCCCCAAGACGAGGTTACTGGGGGCTGACCTTGTGAACACCAGAGTCACCCAGAATGATGGCAGGCTCTGAGGGAAGGCAGACCCTAAGCCAAGTGTCAAGGCTTTAATAAGCGGGAGATCCCCCAACAAGGTTTGTAAGGATGGGTAGAATCCAATGACACAAGCCTGAAAGGGCAGAGTTTTCACAAAAATATTGAGGAGTTCAGTTCTAGGAAAGACTGGTGGCGGTGGGGAGGGGATGATACAGCCTTTATCACTCCATCACTGGCCCTGAGGATTTCAGGATATGAAACAAATGAAGGGGCACCCCCTCAGAGAGCTGCAGGTGGAGGGGTCCCCATGGGGGAAAGCCAGGTGTCAACAGGCAAGGAGGGGAAAGCAGCAGCGCCCGCAGAGAAAGGCTGAGACTCTGAGGGATGACGATGGAGGAAAAGGCTAATTGATTTAGCAATTAAAGAGGTCATGAGGACTAAATCTTAAAGGAAGGAAGAGGAAGGTTATTCCAAGTTTAGATGGTGTTATACATTCTTAATGATAATTTACTTGAAAAGCCATCCCTCCTCTCTAGTATCACTAAGTGGTTTTTAAAGAGCATTGAGAATTTAAATAGTTAAGAAACCAGACACACGATTTCTTTCGAGGTTTTTGGTATGGACATTCTTCAACTCAACCACAACCACTCTGTGAGCACCTACTATGTTCCTGGAACTTCCTTTAACAAGAACGTCAAGAGCCTACTTGCATTAAGGCTATAACGTGGTCCTCTGTTTGCTATCGGTACATGTAAGATACTCAGGACTGGAAAAAATAAAACTCTAGTAGATTATCAGATCTCAACTAACTTTGATGTGTAGTTGGCAAGGTGTACTGGAATGTGTAACGAAAGCCAACCTTTCTAGAAATCAGAAACCCAGGCTTGAAGAACTGTTCTTTTTCTACCAGATTAAATGTATCAGTAAGGCCTCTTAGCCACACGCTTGGATACAGACATCGTGCTAAGAATATAAAATGAGGTAAGGCACTGGCCTTGCCCCCGAGTGGCTTCTAATCTAGGAAGTGTGATGAGAAAAGCACAGAAATGGCCATGGTACCAGGTGGAAGATGAGAAGTACAAGTTCTGTGGTGGTTCAAAAAGAAAAGACAAAGCTTACGTTTCAATAGTGACATGGTACTAGAGATGGGTTTTGCAGAATGGAGGGAATCTCACCGAAGAGGGCGGAAGACGGAAAAACAATTCCGGGGTGGGGGATGCAGAAACAGCAGAGAGCAAGGGCTCTATAAAAGGATGGGGTACGATAATGGAAATTTCTGGACTGGTTTTGATCCAAGGATTCATTTATTCAATAACAACCCTGTGGTTAAGTGGTTAGAGGAGCTGGCCTGAGCACAGTCTGATCAAATGTATCAGGAATATATACATTTATACTACCCGCCCACCCCCCCCACACAGATTGCTATCTATCTGCTAGAGAAGGGAGGGCTGTAGAAAGGGAGGGCCTACAATGCCAGCCTGAGAACTCCACAGAATTCACTAAAAGGTTTTTGGAGGGAGAATAGGTAGGACACTACTGGGGCAACTGACAGAATACATTTGATCGCAAAGAATACAATGGGTAGGAGGAGAAAGAGACCATTATTCCAATAATCGAGATGCAAGGTAATGGGGGACCTGAACTAGGCTAGGTCAAGGAAGACACTAAAAATTCTGCAGGACTTAACAAATGAGATGTGAGGAAGGAGCCAATAATTATTGAGTTTCTGAGCTTAGGAAACAAGGACGAAAATACCAATAGTCCTGATG
This sequence comes from Leptonychotes weddellii, assembly GCF_054177405.1. NCBI lineage: Eukaryota > Metazoa > Chordata > Mammalia > Carnivora > Phocidae > Leptonychotes > Leptonychotes weddellii. Next base: position 18,067,151 of record NC_138382.1, on the reverse strand, counting down.
GGCAATGTGGGAGAAGACCTAGTCTGGGGAAGAAGCATCATGATATGATGACTCTGAAGTGCAAGTAATACACACTCAAGATATCTGAGATGTCCAGCAAATAACTACTATTGTAGGGCTAGAGAGAGAGGGTGCAGGGAACCAGAGAATACAGTGACGTGCACTCTTCCAAAACACACACACACACACACACACACAAGCACAAGCACAAGCACGTGTGCGCGCAGGAGGTGAAAGCACTAAGAGCTCTCTAAGGAAGATGGTAAAGAGAACAGAAACAGCTAGGACTCTGTGACAGAACTACACTTCAAACAATCAAGGCATCTGCAAATCGCTCTTTTTAAAACATGTGCCCTGAAGATGCTATTTTATCTGAATCATCCTCTTTCGATGAAAACTCAGCATATTTAAAGAAGGTCCTTGGCCTTCCCACCCCGACCTCATTTACCCGCTCTAAAAGGCCCAGTTCTGTAATACTGCACTCATCTTTCTCATACTTTGCAACACTTTCTCCAAAGTTTTCAATGTCTCACGAGATGGAACTAGACCCTGAATTCACAATAAAAGGTCTGGCCATTGTACTTTATAAAGTATGCTAGAAAATCAGGTTCTAAGTAGCCTATGAACCCACTAGTAGGTCAGCCAAGCAACAAATAATTGTTAAGGGTTTGCTGTGTGTCAAGCATTGTTCCTATTTTGAAAAATCCTGCTTTATAAAAACAAACAGAACAGGGAAAAATTTCGGAATTGTGAGCAGCCCCAAACCAACAAACCTGAGCTCTTCTGTCACGGCTGCATCCATATGCCATGTCCCATAATATAATCAGTACTATGGTTTTAATTGGATAGTTTTACACTATTTATAGATGTCTCATTAAAGTAACAGGTGAGAGAAAAAGTCCATTTTGGGCTTATGTTGAAATTAAACTATGCTGTCATTCCAATTACAAATTGAGTGGAACTCTTGCTAATTCACCAGAATAGACAAGAAGCCCCAGTGTGAATTATTAAATAAACGCTACTTTATTCATTAGTTGGTTGACACGCATTTAATTATAACTTTTGATAACATCTAGCAATTCATTCTGTAAAAATAATTAGGACAGAGATACACAGCTGTTTTAAATCTTTCTGGAGAAAGGCAGTTTACTTTGTGTATGTAGTAGGGGAAGCCTTTAGGTGATTTTGTTTTATGTTCTAGCACAAAAAAAATAGTTGTTTCTGTCAAAACACGCACAAGATGAAGTTTCACAATTCTGTATCTTAAGATCTGAAGAGCCACCTAACTGTTATAATCATTTCTGAAAAACCTGTAATAAAAATATATTATCCCTATATGCATAAATGAATGTGAATTTACATGTCTTGACGCCCTCTTGTATAAGACACACCAATGACAGGAACGTTGGAGACTAATTTACTCAATCGAATTTTCTTGGGTCCTTTCTGCCCACTACAGAAATGCAGTTCAGTTCAGTTGCGTAAGCAGTTGAAAACCTGATAATGAATGCCCTGGGGCAAGGCTAAGCTGGAAATGACGCTGCGGTTACCTAAAGAGCCTCATACACCAAACACAGGACTAAACATGTAACATCTTATCTCACCCTTACGCCCCGCTTGTCAGGGAGGTGCCATCCCTGGTTTACAGATGAGCCAGTTGAAGCTCACAAAGTTAAGAAACTGTCTTCTAGTTGTCAACTGGCAGAGTAAAAACTCAAATTTTGATCTGTCACACTCCGGAACTCACTGTCGACCACACCATGCTCTCTCTGGGATTCCTAATGTCATCTGCCAACTGCACGAGATGTGGCTCTATCACTCCCGGAACGAAAATTTGCCACCATCCTCAAACCCATCAACCTTCCCCAAAGGATCGCAACAATTCTATAATGCTAAGAATCAAGACTAGGGGTACGAAGGGAGTCCAGCTCAAGGCTCAGAAGTGCCTCCTGAATCAGACCAGCTCTAACTCGACAGTGGTTCAGTTGGCCCAAAGCTAAACCAAGACTGTCATTCTTCTTCACAGGCACCTAACACCCCTTCACCTCTCTTCACCCCTTGTGCCCCCGAGCAGTAGCTGAGATGAGAAGCACCAGCTCTACCACTCTAGTGCTTATACCAGAGCTCTGGTGCAAACAGCTAGTTAACCAAGTGGTAACTAGGCAGTACCTGAACATGGGATAATACCTTTTCCCTAAGGAAAGCTCTCCATCCCCACAGGTTCATATGGAACTCATAGGTATTTGAGTTATTTGATTAATCCTATGACCTTGTTATTTAGTCACTGCCTGAAAGAGACCAAACTTTCACCTTCAAATACATCAGAGTTCTTGGTCAACAAGACTTGTAAGTCAGTCAACAACTATTTGCAGAACACACACAAGTACACAGAATTTTATGGTAATGGGTATTTATACCTTCAATTCTCAGGGAACTTAAAGTCTAATTTGCCTTGCCTCCCTTATTAATCAGTCAAATATTTACGGAGCAACTTGGCTATGGAGCCAGCATTGTGTTTGATGCAACAGGGAAGTTTAGCATAGATCTGTACAGAAGTAGGTTACCCAAGAAGTTACACATAAGAAATAACACGGTGACAACTAAGCGCCTGAGTGTATAGCAGTGAATAAATAAGCAGTGGGAGATCAGAGAAGAAAGAGACTGGCTGGCCCACCTGCATGCTCTCTCTACCGTGCGTGCGCTCTCTCTCCCTCTCTCACTCATTTAAAAAGTATGTACTGTGAGCACCAACTATGAACCAGGTACCACTCTAGGCAGCGGAGCTACTTCTATAACTGAATAGCAAAGAGTTCTGTTCTGTGCTCTCATGGAACTTACATTCAAGCAGGGAGAGGCCGATCACGGCTACAGACAAGTACAAAAAAGGCAGGCAGCAGAAGAGAACAATAAGGAGAGGAAGGGAGAGAAGGATGCTCTTTTAGATAGGGCTGGCAGGGAAGAATGCTCTAATAAGTGACATTTTAGCAGACACTTTTGAAGTGAGACAATAAGCCACAGAAAAAGTACTGCAGGAAGGGCCAGTAAGAGCAAATGCCCCGAGGCAGCCAAGCCACCAAGGAAGCGTCTGGGGAAAGGGACTTCGAGGCTACTGAGGGTCAAGCGTGGGTAGCAGAGGGCTGGGAGGAAGCACCAGCCTGGAGAAGCAGCGTGGGTACAGCATGTGTGGTGACAGGATGCCAGCAGAAAGAGCCAGGAGCATAAATACACACATGTGACTAGTAAGGCAGGGAGGGTCTGCGGGATGCTTCCCAAACGGAGGAGAGAGGAAGCTGGGATTTTAAGGGAAGAGCGGGTTATTTTGTAGTCAAGTCTTTGTATCTGGGAAGATGAAGCCAGAGAGCAGAGAGAACCGTGCATAGGTAGTAATAAAAAGGTGCGCTGGACTGAAATGAAGGATGTGGAATGAAATATGGTGAGAGATTAGAATGTATAAGAAGTGGCTGGAAAAACTGATGTGTGCATCTTGTCTTCATAACTCAAGGGGACTGTGAATGCAGATGCTCCAAATATCCAGCTCACGGGACAAGAAGCCAAATGAGCAAAGCCACCTTTTCCGCAAACACAATTGAGCATAATAAGACCACACTTCTTTCTTCTCACAGCCTTTGAAGTTTGGCACGTCTTTTCCCAACACGCTCAAATTTTGAGCATCCAGGTTTGCACATAAGACGGTTTTTTTCAAGGCAACAAAAGAATTCAGTAACAGACGTAGAGAAGACCTGACTGCTGGAGATGCCTCAGTAATTTGCATTTCCATATTAGAAGCTCAAGATTTTAAATTGAAAATACAAAACTCCACCTCATTACTTCTTTCCTTGTGTGAAGAGAAAATGGAAATTCTTTGCAACGAAAAAAAAAAACCGTTGAGCTCCAGGAACTCCCCCCCCGCTGCCTAGCAGTGCTCAGCCGAAAGGGCCGGCAAGGGCCCAGGGTCTGGCACACGGTGGTGAGCATGAGGCTCAGGGGTACTCACGGTTTTCCTCCTGGAATGCCTGTCAGGTTTGGAGGTATGGCTGGCACGCGCATGTGATGGTGTGGATCAAATCCAACCTACAATTTTCCCAAGCAAAACAACAAAAACATATGCAGTTACATTAACTCATCTCAGCCTACTGAATACCTCTCTAGGTCTTGGGAGAACACAGACCTTAAATACGGTTTTAGAAATATACAGACAGACAGATCTACTGATGAAAAGACAGGATGTTTATGATTTTCGGGGTAACATACACGAAAAAAAATTATCTGTATAATTTTTGAAGCTTATAAGGGCAACACAGGGTTCACTACATTCATGATCGTCCGCTCTGCTCTTGTAGGTTTAAAATTAAAAGCAAACCTAAAATAACAAGGACATTTCCTCTCCTTAGAAAAGGAAATGGATCTCACCGTACAACTGTGTGTAGTTTAATTTACAGATAGGATGGGTCCCTCTACAAATACCTCAAATTACATATAGTACGTTCAAAAATACGTCTGGCGATCCTGTGAGCCACGGGATGGGCTGGTTTCTCGAAGGCCCACAAACGTACCACCGGCGATCTCCCGTAGGCGGCAGCCGCGGCGGCGGCGGCGGCGGCCGCGCTCATCTGCGGAGAGATGTTGTGTAGCCCAGCATAGGCGGCGCCGGGACTGGCCAGCTCCCCGTTCATCCCGGCGTGGGGCACGATCCCGAATGGGGTTGGATACGGACAAGGGACTGCCATCGGGGTCCTGAGGCTTGAGGCTACAGACCAAAATGAAAGGAGAATAGAAAAACCAAGAACTCGGGAGACAATAAGGAAGTAAGGCGTTAACATATACCTTAAAGAAAAGTAGTGCCCGGGGCTCAAATTCGCTTTATGTAATATTCCCAAAAATCATCAAGGCGTTTGGTTCAGGTTAAGTAAGTAACTCTAACAGCTTTACAAGGCTGGTTATTACTACTCTTACGGTAATGCACTGCTTAAACTGCTTTCATGTCTTTAAAACCATGAAGCATAAATACACAGAAAACCCTTCTTACTAACCCAAGGGGTCGACTCCCGGTGGTTTTCCAGGCACAGGCCTCAATCCGGGAGTGGAGTTACTGCCTGGAGTGGGTGCATCGGTTCGTGGAGTAGGGGTATTGGACTTTGAAACAGGAGTAGTAGATTTTTCATTCTAACAAGACATGGAAGAGAATAGAGTGGCAATCAGAACACAGTTTTAATAATGATATTAAACATTTAAAAAGGCAAGTCAATGGCGCCTGGGTGGCTCAGTTGATTAAGCAACTGCCTTCGGCTCAGGTCATGATCCTGGAGTCCCAGGATCGAGTCCCGCATCGGGCTCCCTGCTCGGCAGGGAGTCTGCTTCTCCCTCTGACCCTCCCCCGTCTCATGCTCTCTCTATCTCATTCTCTCAAATAAATAAATAAAATCTTAAAAAAAAAAAAGGCAAGTCAAAAGGAAAAGAGAAAGAAATGGAAAAAGTTCTTCAGGTTGGGCCTTTATTTTCCTAATTAAAAAGAACAAACCAACAAACAGAAAGAGTTCCCTGAGACCACAAAACCAACGTTCAGGAGGATATAAACTGAAGCAGAATTTAGCGTAGAGTAAATGATTTCCAGGAAACTGGGTCTGAGTCAGACAGAGGCTGACAAATCATGACGTCCTGTGACCAAACACTTGCTGGTTGCTTTGATTTAAGGCTGCTTGAACTGGGTTCCTGGTGGACTGTTCATGTCACAAGAGGCTTCCCGGTTAACGGGTCCCCGTAGAACAGATCCATGCCCCGATCAGCATAGAGGAGTTGCCAATACAAGAAGGCGAGAAGGCCAAGAGAGAACAACAGAAAAAAACTTAATGTAGTCCCATGCCAGACACATCCCCCTAATATGCAGACCAACTCAGGAACTTTCTTTCCTTCAGCTGTGAATTCAGAAGGTTATTTGAAAACTGAGTCTTTTTTTTTTTTTTTTAATGTTATGTTACAAGGAAATAACTGGTGAGGAAAAAGGAAGACATACACACAAAAATGCAATTGACTACAGAGCCAGAGAAGAAGGGGGTATGGGGAGATTATCCTGACTTGCAAGCAGTTTCATTTTTGCATTTGTGATTTGTGGTGTGAGTCAAGGTAGACTTTTGTAAATGACAGATTATTTCTTAGATGGGAAGGGAAAATTATTGCAGTCATATACAGCTTGGTAATTCAAACAAAGCTAGCAACAAAATCACATCCTAGCCGAAAACTAAATTTACCATAAACCATAGGTGACAAAACCATCTCTGTAAGCCCAATGTGTATTTCTTCATTTTTGCTGAGACACATTTCACTCAATTTCCCCATATCCCTCCCCTATCCTTGCAAAAAGACTCATAAAACAAACATCTATCACCGGTAAGTCAGTAAACCCACTGTGTTCCCAAAGTACTTTTGTCAATTAAACTTGAATACTGAATGTATACATATATTTGGAAATAAGAGTCCTACAGAAAAATGTGAAAAATACCAAATTTAAAAATAATCAAAGCCAATCATCTTGAAACAGGCAAGGCTAAGAAAGATGATGAAGAACAGCTTACAAGGCTAAGTTCTTTGGATTTGGAGGAAGGAGTGCTGCTGGAGGACGCAATAGAGGCTGGACTGATGGGGGCATCTTTCTTGAGCAGGCGCGTCTTGTCCAGGCCATTCTCTCTCGGGGAGTGTGCTGGGCTCCCTCGAGGGGAAGATGGATCCTACGAAGGAACATCAAGGGCATTAATGCAGACAGCACATTCACAATGCTAGAGTACTTGAGTGTGGATGTTTCTAGTGGAAAGCATGGAGCAAAATGTTCTGTAATAGATAATAAAAGACGTACCAAATTGCTGAAGAAAATACTTGGTACTGAGGTCAAAGATATTTATAGCACAGTTGACCCTTGAATGACATAAGTTGGATCTGCGCAGGTATACTTATATGCAGATTTTTTTTGGTAAATATACTATCGTACTATAAACTGTATTTTCTCTTCCTTATGATCTTCTTAATAACTTTCCTCTAGCTGTCTTTATCATAAGCATAGAGTATGTAACACACAAAATACGTGATCATCGACTGTTTATGTTATCATAGGCTATTAATAGTTAAGTTTTGGGGGAGTTGAAAGTTATATGGGGTAGGGGGCAGCATAACGTGCAGACTTGCTGAATCACTCTGTTGTACACCTGAAACTAATGTAACATTGTGTGTCAACAACTACACTTTAAAAAAAGGTGTGTGTGTGTGTGGGGGGGATTACATGCGTATATTCAACTTCATGGGAGGTTGGTGCCCCTAAAACACTGCTCCCCCACCTGCATTATTCAAGGGTCAGCTGTACTTACTCAAAACAAAAATCAAAACCCTGCAAATCTACAGGTCACTTGTCAGTGAGATCTGTAGGCTGACCACATAATGTCTGGTGTGCATTTATGGTGATAGCAAAAACACACTTGTATTTTTATAGAAAAGAATAGCAATAAAAAGGATCACTAATACATAAAATCAGTAATACATAAACTTTTCAGGTAAATAAAAAGTGGGTCCCTTTGGAAACGAAGCACACATTTTGAATACCAACTGTCTGGACGCTAGTCACTGTTACAGTGGGTAAGAGCAGGAAGCTGAATGAGCCAGAAACATACCTCATTAGAAACGTCAACCACCAAGTTGTCGTCACTCTTCTCGCCATCGCTGTCCTGCATTGACAAGTGACAAGCATTACCTCCTCCCCCAGCACAAACGCACAAAGGCCAGATTTACCCTGGATAAGTTCAGACTAATTCCTCATATCTTATAAAAACAAACTGCACCCAATAGTGCTAAACACTTTACAATGTACTATGTTCTTTAATCCTCATAATGATGTTACAAGGTAGGTAATATGATGATTCCACTTTACCACGTAAAAAAACTGAAGCTTAGGGGCGCCTGGGTGGCTCAGTCGTTAAGCGTCTGCCTTCGGCTCGGGTCCTGGTCCCAGGGTCCTGGGATCGAGCCCCGCATCGGGCTCCCTGCTCTGCGGGAAGCCTGCTTCTCCCTCTCCCACTCCCCCTGCTTGTGTTCCCTCTCTCACTGTGTCTCTCTCTGTCAAATAAACAAACTCTTTAAAAAAAAAAAAAAAAAAAAAACTGAAGCTTATGGCTTGCTTGTTACTCCAGAGCATCTGGTGGAAGCTGGCATGTCCGGGCTAAATCCAGCCTACGGTTGGGTGTGATCTGTTCGCTCAGTTTAAAAAACTGGGTTAAGTAGTCACCATTTTAAAATTGGGAGGTGTCACACAAAAATCCAAACTTTCTGCTTTTTTTGAGGCCTGTAGTCTTGCAGGGCATCACCATAGGAAGCGGAGCAGGGGTTGTCTGCATCCACCCCAGTCCCATCCAGCTTGCTCCCTTCACTATGTGACCTGAAGGGTTAGTCACTGAAGGAAAATGAGCTTCAACCCAGGCTAGGGACACATCTGAATGCCTCTGCAAGTTATACTCCACTAAATTCCCTTTATTCCTCAGCACAAATTCATTTTAGACATTTTAACAGGTTTTCTATGATTTTACATTTTTCCTTAACATTTCTAGTTGACCACAGAAAATTCAACCACCTTGAAATACACAGAGGGAAGCAAATACACCTCTAGAAAGGGTATTATGGGACACCCACGACATCTTCTATTAGCTGCCAGATAAAGCACTCTGTTCCGACTCAAATACACACACGCACTGACCTGCGCCCACAGAGGGCTTCAGCTGGCCAACTGAGACACAGCTATAAACGCAACCACTATTTTTTTCTCCTAGTAGATGTTTTTCCCTCCTATGTTCTCATTTTGGTTGGTAATAGTCAAAGGGTAAAATGGCTGCTGATAAAAAGCAGAGTAAACTGGCTTCCCCCAAAGCAAAGGTGGATGAACCTACATAACGAGCTGCAATTTCCTTTTCTTCAGTTTTCTGCTTTTTGCTATCAGAGGAGTAGTCTGTGGAGTTTCTGTGCTTCTCGGCACCTCGGAAACTGGCTGACGGGGATACCGAAGAGCTCTGGAATTAGAAAAGAAAGCAGGATTGAGAAATGACCACCCACTTAACCGTGGGTTTTTCAGGCTTCATGTCCTTTCCGTTCGTTAGTGCACACTTGCAAAACTGTTAGGAGGAGAAAGGAGGAGGTAAAAGGAAGAGGGCAACAGAGGTGGAGACAGAAAACCAGGAAAAACAGGAAAAGGGAATGAGGGGAGAAGAGGAACAAACAGGAAAGAAGAAATAGAGACAGGACCAGAGAGGGAGCCAAGGAATAAAAAAGGAGGCAAGGAACAGCAAATTCAGAAGACAGAATGGGTCTGGTCCCAAGGAGATGTAGATTACACTGGTGAAGCAGCTTCAAAGAGGTGAGGAAGGAAGCAGAGAGAAGAGAAAATGGAAGGAAGGAAAAGGCAAGCCCCACCCCCCTCCGGCCCCAAGTTTGCTGGCTGATGGGAAGGCAGTAACTTAAGCTTGTACAGAGACACTGAATATGTTAGAGTCTGTCTTGAGAAAAACTAGTAATTCTTCAAAGAAAAAGGGAAGACAGGTACTCTTTGGGAATTTAAGTAACCCCCAAATGGTGATCATGTGACACAAAGGTCCTATCTACGGAATTTTGCTAAGTCCCTTGTTTTAAGGGCATGGAAGATTCAGAGTGGCAAATAAAAATAACAAAAACCAAACACCTGCAAAAATTCACTTTATTCCTTTCTGACTCTGACAGTTTTCATGAGCTGCTCTCTTTTATCTCTGGAAACCCTGGAACCCCCATTAGGACCAGGTAACTGGGAAAGATAGTCCCTCCCTCTTGGGATCACAGTCAGAGCAGGCCATACAGGCTCAGGCAATGTTCATCATCTCTGCTCTTCCAAAGAGCTCCCAACTGGAGGAGGCCTACACGCCGAAAATAAACACTGAAGCACAGAGAATGCGTCTGTCTGCCATTGAGGCCAGGGGGATTACTACTGGGCACACTGAAACAGTATGAGAGCTTAAAATCATTTATGAGGAAGTGAAGAAAGCGTCAATGAAAACTGGAAGCAACCTTATGAATTGGCTAGTGACTCAGTTCCAGACAGACCAAACACGAGCCAACTCAACATTAAGGTGAGGTGTGAGAGAGGGAGCAGGGCTGACCTGTGGAGGGTGGGTCATAAAGGCCAGAAAAGCCAAGCCCCTCAGCAGGGCACCAGCGCAGGGCTCTGAGTGCTAAATTAACCCAGGCTGGGCAGTGGAAAGAACATCTGGAGAGGAGAAAACAAATTCTAGGAAGAACAAAGAATCACCACCAGAATCTCTCTTTGCCTTGCATCTAAATCAATTCAGGAAACTGTTCCATAAAGCTCTTCCTCATTGATAACTTTATTCTTCTCATATAAAACTAACCCCTTGTACCTTTTTTCCCTTTATCCTAAGTCTGATGGTAATAATTAACATTTATGAAGATACACAACATTTACAAGGGCTTTTAAATTAACTATGAGAGGCAGCGTGATATCCAGAACTGTTGGCTCTATATCCCATTTCACTTCCATTGACCCTTAATGCCACGTTTTCTTTTGTGACTAAACTTTTGAAGCCTGTTGTTAAGAGGAAAAACAATGAACTTTTTTTTCCCATGCCTGGGTCAGTATCACTACCAAGACATCACCCCCTAGTGGTCCGCTGTGGTGATGGCAACTCCACCACTAGCTCCAAAGGCAGGAAGGAGGGATAGGAATTTGGTGTCAGGGGAAGATGGGAGGAAGGACAAGTGAGTGGGTTCCCAATGAGAGGGGTGGGTATCTCTAAACCCTTCCTTCCTGTATCATTCTCTCTCAGAGTCTTCAATGAATACTCTAGATCGGAGGCACCAAACCCTGAAACTATCCCTACTCATTCACCCTTAAGCTTAATAGCAAAAAAGATGGCAGACGTCATTCAGTAAGGCCAAAGACCAAAGTAAAACATTAGAAGCCAAACAATTTTTAAAATTGGACAGCTTCTTCATGTATCTCTGCTGAGTTCCAATCCTCATTCCCAAGCCAACGTCATGACCAGGTTTTTTTTGTGACCATTACTCCATCAAAATCATGCTTGCAAATATCATCTGTGAGCCGCGACCTACCATATTTGATTGATGTCAGAACCCCCTATCTAGTTCCCCCCTCCTCCGGTCTATTCTCCACATTTCTAGGGTTCATATTTCCCAAAGAGAGATTTGACCACTTCTCACTCTTCTTTAAAAACCACCAACAGTTTCCCCACTGTCCTTAAGGGAAAAAGTCCAAATATTTCTGCACGTGGCCGTTTCCAAAGCCCTTCCCTCCACGCCCTAACCCAGGGCCCTGGCCTTAGAGCTCAGCGCTATGAGCTTGTTGTCCAGTGCTCTGTGCATTTTCATTGTATCTGTAGCCTTTTTTTCCTGGCTTATGAGAATGCCCATTTCCCCTCAGTATCTTTTTGTTGAAATCCTTATTCTTAAGGACCAGCTCTAATGTCACCTTTTAAAGCTCACTCAGACGCTGTCAAGCAGAATTAATCACTCAATTCTTCTTTGTTCCCTTAACACTTTGTTCACCCCGTGAGTAGAGCACTCGCAATCAATATGTGGCTATTTGTTTACAAGGCCACTTCCCACTACAGGCTGTGGGTTACCTGGGGTGGGGCCCCCGGCACAGTGAGCAGCAGAAAACTGCCCAGAAATGTTTTTGAACATAAATGAGCAAACATCCCCTTTGCGCTCCTCAATCTTAACCTAAAATTCATACGATACATTCCCTTTCAGAAGACCACTAGGCTGAATGGTTTACAAAGAAACCATTCATTACAGTAAGACTGGAGTAGTGCCACCCCTGGGAATTAGCAGCGCAACCATCGTGTCTCTTCCTCCCCCCTACTCCTCTACCTACTTCCACATGCCTTTGTCCTACTCATTTGCCATTTTACAAAAGGAAGAAAAAATTGTATGTTTGTGATTAACAACAATCTGAGCCTTTTGATTCTGAGATACTCTACTCAAAGTTACCTCCACTTTGTCCAAAAGGAAAAACTGATTTTTAAACCATTATAAAATACTTTCTTAAAAATTACCACTAAATGGTAATGCTTATTTATTTAGATCTTTATGCTTATTTATTGATACACACGTACAAACAAGCTAGCTTTACTTTTCTTAACTGGCTGTTTCTGGCTCTGTGGGCAGTATTTTACTTGTGAAATTTTACTGCAGAATAGGGTCATATGTTGAAGTTTCCCGGTAGAATGATAAAGTAGTTAATTATCACTAGCATTTAAAGGTTAAGCTACACAATGGGCAATGGGGCAATCAGCAATGTTCTAATAACATAATTGCTCTGGAATCAAATTGGACTTGGCACAGACTCTCATCATGAATCTTACAAGTCCACCATTGAGCCACTGGAAGGCCACCTGGATTTTTGCTGAGCATGTGAACAGGAGGAATTAAGTAAATACTTTTAAAGACAAAGTCCGGTTCTACTAGAAAATATTTTTATTTCTCTATCATTATTTTAAAAGCTTACCTAGGTTAGATATTTCCCTAGCTTACTACACAGGAAACTTAACTGGAGCTGCATCATGACTGTGAATAAATCTACAAACGAAGTAACGTTTTCTCATTACAGATTGATCATGTGACTATATTGGCGAATTCGTTAAGAATGGAGGGCCGGCCGTAACAATCAGAAAAATGAAGGGGGGGAAATCGGAGAGGGAGACGAACCATGAAAGACTATGGACTCTGAGAAACAAACTGAGGGTTCTAGAGGGGAGGGGGGTGGGAGGATGGGTTAGCCTGGTGATGGGTATTAAGGAGGGCACGTTCTGCATGGGGCACTGGGTGTTATACGCAAACAATGAATCACGGAACACTACATCAAAAACTAATGATGTAATGTATGGTGATTAACATAACAAAAAAAAGCAGTGGCCGATCAAGACAAGGCAAAAGCCCTTAAATGTGAATGTTTACTAGAAAACTCTGTATTTTTAAAAATGAAACACATCATTGGGATAGTAAAAAGAACAAAGTAGATGTTTAATGAAAGACAATAAGGGGGGAGAGCAAGGACAAACTAGGGGAAAAATACTAAAAATTTGTTAAGCCTTATTATATGGAAATCCCAATTGCTTTGAAAGCAAAAGATAAGCTTTAAAAGAGTTACTCTTAACATTACAAATCATATTTCATCTCCAAATGAGAAAATTCTAGATCCTGGTTTGAAACCCAACCAAGACTTTACTAAGGTTATTGACCAAGTCAGACTAAACACGGAGACCTCCCGCAATTGAAGTGGATGGCCCCACCCTTTCACCTTTACTCCTCTGCCACCTCAAGATCAAAGATGACCATGTATGACAAAGAGTTCTATAAAGTACACCCCCCCCACAAAAACAAAGGGTACTGTTGTTACAATTAGCTAGTTTTAATAACAGGTAGCACAGATTTTACTAGCAGGCAATAGCATCTGTCTGGAGTCAGACTGCCTGTCTGGATTTGAGTCTAGAGTTTTCCACTTAATAGCTGTGTAGCCTTGGGGATATTGCTCAGTCTCAGTCTCTGTAGTCTGGGACAAGAACACCCCGCCCACTCTCCCTCCCTGGGCTGCTTTGAGGACTAGGTGAAAGAATCTCCATAAAGTAGTACGAGGCACAGTCCCAGACAGATAACCGAGCCCCTCTGCAACGGCAACTCAGCACTGGGGCTGCACTGCACGCTATTTACTACAGAGCTAGTGTGGCTCTTCTATTTTAAGCCTCACATAAGGGCTATTCTCGGCTTCTGTGTAGCACTACCCCTCAGCACAGATATACAGATGGTCCATAATGATGGGTTTCAATAGGCTGCTATTAACCAAAACACATCTCCTTTAAACACAATAAGGTTTTGGTTCAATACTGCAGGCAGGACTATAAATACCACCTCCATATCGGACTTTCTAATTTGATTTCAAATGCACATCAAGCTAATTCTGCTTGCCATCCGTGTAAGTTCATATGTCCCTGCCCACTTACAAGATTCCAACCAGAAGGAACGGTTGGACAACCATGATCAAAAACTCTAAAACTCACTTGTTATGGTTTGTCTGTTCATCAGCTACAGCCTTCCAACACCCCATCTACTTGGTACCAAAGGGTAAATCCATTTTCAAACAGATAAAGGGGATAATAACAGGGCAAGAGATAACCACAAAAGTCTGGCTACGGTTTTGCCCTCCCCTTATAATTGTTGTCCAGGCCTACTGTACTCAAAACCAGTCCAGTTTAGAAGATAAATTATACTGCTAGTAGAACCGTAGTTCACTCAGTACAGGAATTAGTTTGGGTCAGGGACAATTCAGAGGGAGTTGGTTAATGGCAGCGGCGGGGAGGTGGGGGGGGGGAAGGGCAGGACGGAGAAGGCAGGCTCAAGAGGCCTGTTGACCCTTCACTGATGCCATAACTAAAGTCCTCAAGCATCATTTCCTCTGTAACAACAACAACAAAACAGATGACTAAAACAGAAAGGAATACTGTTGACTCTCTTGAATTCAGAAAGGCCAACATACTACCTGAGATCAGCAGAGACTCGGCCCACTCCCCCTAAGCAGAAGGGCCTTCAGTAGGAGGAGCCCTACAATCATGAGCCACCCTGGGTCAATTATGTTCACTAGTCCTCAAAGCATTTCAGAGTTATGAAAGACTTTCAACTAGTTCTGAAGTAAAAGTAATACAATACCCTCAATAAACCTATATATACCAAACATAGTACCATACCCCAGTGCATTTCTGGTTGAGGTTTTATTGTACAGTATTATACAAAATGTTTGTATTTCTATTCACACAGTTCTTTATAACTAATAAAACATTTTAGTATTTACTATCCCACCTATTAAAAAAACAACCAGCAGAGATGGAGAAAATAATCCTCAGTTGGGAAAAATGAAAAAATAAAAATTATTTGGCTAAAATATACACATCTTACATACGACTCATAACATGCAAATTTATGTAAACTAGCTTAAAATTTATAGCACGCTCATGGTGAAAAACCTGAATATGGTAGGGCTCTAAGCCAGTCACTGGTGTCAGTTTACTGCTCATTTCAGTAAGACTTTTTTTAAAATAACCTGCTTGATTAAGGAAGTCATTAAAAACACAATCTGTATATAACCCTCACAGAACTTGCTTCTTCCAAATTAACATAAATCAAAATTCACCTTCAAAAATGACCGGGATTTTCTGAAGACCTGCCCTTGGTAAAATATAATCTCCGTATAAAGTAATCAATCTGTTCTTGATAAGTGTTTCATCTTCTACAACATGTCATGAACAATGCGGTCTTTAAAAATGTTCTATTGTTGTCTTTGTCTTTCTACTTCTCTCCTGATACTTGGGGCAAAATAAATTTCTCTGGCAGATAATCAAAACAAAGGAACTGACAGAGGAATGATTAAGAAGACAGGCAGTATCCACAATGGTTATGGTATGGGCATGAGGGTCAGACAGCCCTGGGTTCCAAACTAGGCTGCACCACCAGCTGTGTGACCTTGGACAAGTTAATGAACTCCTCTAAGCTTCCAGTTCCCCAGTGGGCAAAACGAGGCTCACCGGAGTACCTGCTTAGAAGACTGCCGCTAAGATGAAGGAGAGCACATCATGAAGAGCTACAACTCCTATGCTAATGTGAAACCACCACACAATCTCAGTCTCCTTACAGGCTCTTTGAACAAGTAGTTACTGAACACCCGCTAAAGTACAGAAATACAAAGATGAATGAAATCTACACCTTGCCCTCCAGAAGGCTTCCTGAGTTAAAAACACTTAGAATACAAAAGCCCTACATATTTTTTGCTTCATGCAATAAAATATACAGCACTTCAATATTTAGTCATTCATGTTTTGTTTCCATGGCCTCAGCATTATGTATTACTTGGTCAGGATAAAATGCTATAATAATTTATAAGGTATCAATAAAATTGATTTTAAATTAGAACATTATCTTAATGTCCTCCTGGGGTTTCTTGACCGTTATCTCCTCTTCCTGGAATAAAGCTGTTGGCTCCACCCCAGAAATTTCATTAAATACAGTTACTTTAGCTGGCGAGCTGAGCTGCTGGAACATGATGCTTTGACACCAAAGATACAGGTTTGATTCTTGTGTGGGCAGCTTAGCTTCCCGCTCTTGATAGCCAACTGTCTGCTCTTGGTCTGAACTGCAGGTCATATGAGCAGGCAAACTCGGAGAACGAGAAGGGACAAGTACATCCCCTTACCACTGATGGAGAAGTGAGCCCACAGATAGTGCATAAAAGTCCCATCTTTTAATCCAGCTAATCATCCCAAAGCCACCGCATGCTCTTCAATCCAATGGACCTCCTCAAAGTTCACAAGACCTAATGTTCCTACATGCATTTGTTCTCCACCAAGAATTCCCTTCCCTCATTAACAGAGACTCTATAAATCTTGTATGCACTTTGTAAAGTACAGTCACATGCACCTGCCACCTCCTTCTGGGATTTTTTTTTTTTGTATAGCATTCATAAAATATATCCGAGATCACTCATTCACCTACCGCCTTATAATCAATGTTACTAAGTCTCAGTGACAAATACGACGTGGTAGATGAGGTTGACTGCCCTAAAACAAAAAGGGGGGACTGGCAAAAATTACCTTAATTTTCTGGGAAGGTGAATTGACTTTAGACCTATACTTGCACTGTGTTCTGTTCTTGAATCAAAATATCAACATACTTCTAACAGCTGCTTTGAAAGAAGCTGAAGTAGAGTAGCTGCTCAGAGAAAATAAGTGACTCAGCTTGAAGACTTGGCAAGCTCTCTTAATGGACCAGAATTCTCATTTTAGTAACTATTAAAATTTATTGGAAAAGAAAGTCTTTTCATGTTGCTATTTTTTCCAGTAAACTGTTTTAATCTATTTGAAAGGCTAAACATTTTTTTCTTCCAAAGAGTGTTAACTCCACAAAGCCTCATATATATTCTTATGTATTATGTATGCAAATATACTCTACAATATCGAGGGTAATTCAGCAGGAACACAGAAAAGCAACAACAGTATATCAATTTAAAGGGAGGCTGCCTAACAGTTTTGAGAGGGCTAGTAAGAAACTTCAAGTCTTCTTCATACCCCCTCAATATGGCAAAAAACAGCTGGGACAACTTGGTCTTAAGGTCCTTCATTAAAACACTAAAGTTTGGGGCGCCTGGGTGGCTCAGTTGTTAAGCGTCTGCCTTCAGCTCAGGTCATGATCCCAGGGTCCTGGGATCAAGTCCCACATCGGGCTCCCTCCTCGGCGGGAAGCCTGCTCTCCCTCTCCCACTCCCGCTGCTTGTGTTCCTGCTCCCGCTATCTCTGTCTCTGTCAAATAAATAAATAAAATCTTAAAAAAAAAAACAAAACACTAAAGTTTGTGCTCTAGAACACAAATGACAAACAGAAATATAACACAAGCCATGTACATATTTTAAATTTTCCTAGTAGCTAGATTTTAAAAAATTGAAAATAAACAGTAAAATTAATTTTAGTCATATATTTATTTAAGCCACTGTATCTAAAAATACCATATCAGCATAAAATCAGTATCAAAATTATTAGTGACACATTCTACATGATTTTTTTTTAGTACTAGGTCTTTAAACTCTGGCCTGTATTTCACATTTGCAGCACATCTCCATTTGGCCTGGCCACATTTCCAGGGCTTGAGAGTCACATGTGGCTTGTGGCTACTACACTGGGTGACACAGGCCTCAAAGATCCTAAAGGCACAACAGGAACCAGGCCCCTTACTACAAGCATCTGGCACTTAATAGAAGCACAGGCTGGACCTGGCTACTGCCTACTTTCTCCAATCTGATTTCAAAGTCTCTTTGTCAGAATGCTGGACACCCCATACTCTCTTTCATCTCTCGGTGTGGGCTTCTGCCAAGAACTCTTCCCCAGCCTCTGAGCCGCTAGCATTTTTCACCTTTTATGTCTCAGCTTAAATGCCACTTTCTCAGAGAGGTCTTGTCGGTGACATTATCCAAGGAGATCTCTCCTGGATAACCCCTTATTTACTTCCTTCCTAGTATTTGTATCATGGCCATTATTTTGAATATTTTCTTGTCTCTTCTACTTGACTAGAAGTTTCGCAAAGGCAGAGACCCTCCACTTGGTTTGGTGCCTCAATTAACAGCTCCTGAACAAACGAGTGAATACAAAACTTGATCTGCTCACGCATCAACACTTGTGCATACGTCTTACTTGCTCCCATATTATTTTCACTGTATTGAGAGTAGAGATTGTGCATCCCTAAAGGCCGTAAGCTCCCGCACCTTATTTCTTTGTATTCTCAGCACTCAGTATTAATGACTGCCGTAGTCAGAAGAACAGCTGTGGGGGAGGGGGGGTGATGCAGATGTGTGCAGGCACACCAAAGGAAGGAGGCAGCCTTCAAAAGTCAAAAAAGGTAATTGTGAAAGTGATACAGTGACAAGACGATTTTCAGGACTATGCTGAAGAGACACCGAGAGGAAGCAATGCAAAAATTAAAACTGGAACAAAGGTCAGAAAGATGCCAGGTGGAAGAGAGGGTCAAAGGTGGCACCCTTTCCCTGTTTGTTCCCCACCAGCAAGGACACAGGCCCCCTCCCCCAAGGTCAGCACCAGGATCTGACCTCTGGGTGGACACACAAGAAATATTTGTTGTTGCATAAACACATCAAGGCCACCAATTTTTCTTATTCTAAAAAAGATAAATCTTCCACATAAGGGAGACATTTTTCCACTGGCTCTCCTTCGTCTTTCATCATGTACTCATCCCTGTCTGTGACCAGGGAGAAACAAATCGTACTCAGGCCTGACCACCGAAAAGGTAGGATTTAAATGAGTCCTGCCTGACAGTCCGACCACACGAAGAACGCAGACATCAGCAGTTTCTCTGTGGCCGAGCACTTAGAGTGATCCCTGGGGATCTCCTAGAAGGTTTCTCTCCCAAGGAGGTATGTGGTAAGAGGGGGGAAAAAAAAAAAAAAATCCCTCACTACTCACGTTTTTTTTCTGGATAGTAAGTCACCACACACAGGTGACGAAAGAAAAAGCCCAATATTGGGCAGACAGAGAGAATACTTTTTTTTTTTTTTTTTTAAAGGAGCTTTACAATGGCTGATTGTTAAATCAGAGGACTATCTAGAGTTTTATGTAAATTTTAGTATGTAAAGCAACATAAAGCGTTAATATCAATCAGTTTAACAAAGTGACTTCAGTATACTGAGGAATGAAAACAAACCAGACACAGATACTTAGAGACACAATTTCAAATCTTTCCAAAGAAATCATTTCAAGCGGCAGCTTTCATTTGACAAGTAGGTGCAAAGATGCAGGGCTGACAAAATACATAAAACATTGGAAGAACAGGTTGATTCACCAAATGTGTGCCAAGCAAGATTAGTCTGGTCTACCCAGGAAACAGCATTCCACTAACCCGTGCTGAGACGCTGACAGGGGAGTCTGTTCACGGTCTAATCCCACCCCCTCCCACCATTCGATCACAGGTCAAAGAGCGAAATTTAAGGGAACTACAGATCATGTCTCAGAGCTGTCTACTTGCCGCCCCAAACAACTGTGAGTGCTGGTCTGTTCTTCTGCTTCTCTGACCTTTCCTTTTTCTTCCCTCCCACTCCTCACCTGGCTCCTGCCCTGCCAGCGACACCTCTGTCAATACTTAGTCTGGCTGGGGGCACTGTGGGCTAAAGAGGTTGTTGACCCTTATTCTAACATGTCCTTTTAGGTTAATTACTTTTGTATACTCGGTGTACCCAGTGACATTTAATCACTACAGCGCTACTCAGGTAAACAGAAGTGAATGGAGCCAACTGCAATTTGGCACCGAGCTAAATGGGGCGGTAATAGCATGCTGAAAATGGACTGGAAGCAAATACTCTCACACTCACCACAGTGAGAAATGAGGTGAATACCATCTGATCAATCACTCTTTTATTAAAAAGCAAGAACACTAACCCAGTGGTATGCTTTTGCTATTTAATACTAACTACGGCTTGAAGGAATCCTGCACTTTGTAATGTATGGACAGTCCAGTAAATGCTTGCTGACTGAAGGGATGAAGATGAAAGTAACTCAAAGTGTAGTTATGACTCTCTCTCTCCACATATGCACATGCGCACACATATACACACACACGTGCACACGCATCCCGTAGCAGGATAGCCCTCTGCTAACACAGCCAACAGTAGCCTCTTGCTAATCTTTTTGGTTTGTGTAAGCATCCAGGCCACAGGAATTAGATGCAGAAGGTCCTACAACTTGGTATGTAACCAAAGCATCCAGTACCGGATTCATTCAATGTCATGTCCCAGACCTTGAGCCACTAAAAGTCGGCTGAAACACACAGCCAAGGACTTCCGCTGGGAATGGAGAGTGGGTCAGTGAGGCCATTAGCAGCCCTGAGAGAGCCAGCCAGACCAGGGGGATAGAGATGGCGATTTTGTAGAAGTGCTTTCAATACTAGCTGGTGGATGAAAAAAAATGAGGCTTGACTCCTCTTTCTAAAGAACAACAAAAGACTTTGCAAGCACGGTCTCATGTAGTGACGCCAGGAAAATCCTACAACTTGAGCTGAATGCTGCTTCTGTACTGGCGGTATGTCAGACACCAGGGACACAAAGTGAGTACGGCACTAGTTTTCCGGCACTGTGGAGCTCAGATGGAAGGGGCTGGAACGGAACAGTCACCGGCTCTAGAGTGAGAGCACTCTGGCTTCAAATCTCTGCACCAGCACCTATCAGCTGTGTGCTTCTGGCAAGTCAAGCCCCTGCGGCGTCCATGTTCCTACCTGTAAAATAAAGGTATCTGTTCTACGAGATCATCATGAAGATTAAATGAGGTAGCTACGTGAAGTGGCAGCCACACTGCCCTTTCTTTCATGCGGATTTCTGGAATCTGCCCGAGAAGTCAAAGGCCAAGCCTTTGCCCAGCCCCAACCAGGCAAGAAGATGCCCCGAGAGCTGCTACAAAGTCTCCTACTGGCCTTCCTTTGAAAGAGGGTAATGGGCAGTTCCTCGGGTTCTGGGTAAAGGCCACTCTCCTATATGCCCAGGTTCAAATGTTTCAGACAGCAGATTCTCTAGTTTGGGCGTCTACCTGCCCTGTTGGCTTAGTGTCCTCTTTAGAAGTTCTGCTCTTTCTCCTTATTTGCAGAATTCATGTCAAGCATACCTTCTAACATGACGTTGAGTTGGGGTAACACAGTGAAGTCGAAACTTGCAACCCCAACTTCACTGGAGGCTTGACAAATGACTCTAAAGGACTAATGGGGTTGGGGGGCACAGAGCACGTATTCCCCTTGTGAATAGCTGAATACTGGCAGTTACTGAACTGAGTACCAGGCACGCTGCTGGGCTGTGAGGCGCTGGCTCAGTACACAGTAAAAAGGGAAGACCCTGCCCTCAGAGAGCACTCGCTGTAGTAAAGGGGCATAAAATTAAATTATTAATAATATATTAATAAAAAATTAGTAAGTGCAAATGGCAATGTGTTACAAAGGACATAAACAGGATGCTAAAATTGAGCCTGACAGGGTGGCCAGGGATGGCCTCTTCTAAGAGATGACATTCAGGCTGACAGCGGGAGCACAAGCTGGAGCCAACTACGTGAAGAGCCAGGAAAAGAATGCTGCAGAGGGAACAGCACATGCACAGGCCCTGCCGCGGGAGGAAGCCTGCGGTGACACCTGAGGGCCAGGAGGGCTGGGGGCCTGCGACGGAGGGGGAGCAGGGGGGGATGGTGCTGGGCAGAGGGGGCTGGGCTGTGCGGGGCTCAGCAGGCCACGGTGAAGTCTGTTGTATTCGAAGTGCCACTGAAGGGAATGATGAGATGGTACCCACTCTAGAAATCATTCAGGAGATCTTTGGAAAGTTCTATGTTAGACGGGGGGCCAGAGTCAGAGTTAAGATTTTAAAAGTACTTAAAAGCAGAAAAGACTACTTTACCTACCCTCCACCCTTAGTAATTAAAAATAAAAACAATAAATGTACAATATAAGCCTTACATTATGCTAAAATGAAAACAAAATTTTGATTCAGATCTTCAAAGCTGAGCTTTCATCACTTTTGGTGCGCCTGCTTTTACTAACACAGTTAGCAGGCCTTAGCTGGGCCTGCAGCTAATCGAGCTGTGGAAGGGAAGCAGTGGTCCAGGGGAGACGATGCTGGATCCGACTGGAGAGGGTGCTGGAGGAGGGGAGAAGAAGATGCATTTGAGAGAGATGGAGACTTAGAACCCCGTGACTGACTTCATACAATCGTGGGGGGGGGGGGGGCAGCGCACATAAGTATTTGTATATTCCAGGGTGTGTGCATATATATATGTATATATGTGTGCGTATATATGTATGTATGCATATAATTAAAATGAAATCAAGTTTGTCAACATACTTCATTCATCTTCACTGTGACATAGGTTTCTACTGGAAAAAGAAAGGGCTCCTGTCCTTTCCTAGGTATCCCACAAGAATGCTCTTAACCTTAAGGTGCTCATGAGACTGCGTGGCACATGTAAACAGCATCCTCCAGGCTTATCACGGGGTCGGGGGGGGGCACACAACTGATCTAATGAGCCAGAATTACATTTCCACAAAGTGGTATACTAGGCATCTGAGATAGATGCTAAAGAATAAATGCTATCCTTACTCAAAGAAACTTAGAAAGAAGGTAAGACATTTCTCTGTGGTGAACAGAAAACAGTGAGACGTTTCAGAAGGGGTAGGACTAGCCCCTGAGACTTCTATGGGAGCAGTAGGCCAGGCACTTCATGGGAAGGAGGACTGAGGGGATTTCAGACATGAGGTGATGGCTAGGCTAAGTCTGGGAGAAAGAGGAGGAGAGTAAAACACAGAGCAGCAAGGACCGAAAGGTGTCCTTTCTCTGGGACAGGGTCACAGGATGAGACAAGCTGGTGGGGAAGAATTTAATGACCGGACAGTGGCTCTCCACCCTGACTTCATGACAGACTCACCCGTGAAACTTTAAACAACAACAATAAAACAACAACAACAACAAAACCCCACCTGTGCCCTGCCCTAAAACAACGGAGTCAGACTGAGGAGTGGGCCCAGGCAATTTTACAAGCCCCCAAGTGACTCTAAAGCTGAGAACCTCTGACCTAAGGTGTATTCAGATAATCAGCAGTCGCTGGGATTGCTGTCAATTAGAACTCCTAATCAACTTGAACCACCCACCTATTAGTACCAAGTGACCTCCAGCCCTTTCAGAGGGCACAATTAGCTCAGAGGCAGCGACGGCATCCCAGACTTTATCTCCCTGTGGCTGTTCTTGCCAGGAGGACCCACATTTAACTAGTAAGAAATAACATATTTTGGAGTTGGGAGTGAGAAAAAACTCAATCACAACCATGTCAAAAGATGAGGATACACGCTCTTTACACATTTCTGAACGCTTGAATGTGGTGTTCCCATGCATGACTCTACAATGCTGACAAAGTGATGTATTTTGAGTGCCATAATTAAAACAATAATCTCAATAAAGTGGGCATTATGAGATAATTGGCCATCCTCAGGTATTAAGTAAACTGTGGTAAAAGCCAAGGATATTCTTCGCCAAGGTCAATTACAATAATTGCTTATCTGAATTACATTATGCTATTACAAACCCTGCTTGATTTAAAAAAAAAAAAAGGCAAAAAGCAATAAGAACTGATATAACACACACCACAGGGAAATGACCTGAGAAGTTCTTGTTCTTGTTGCTTGACTAATAGTCACTGAAGAGTTCATACAATCAACTTTGTAGGGCCCCCCACTTACACCCTATCCGTTTAAACCATACGTGTTTCTTCAGCTTTGCAGTCTGAGTTTACTAAGGAAATATGCCTATCAGACGTTCGGTGGCTCGAGAGGGTAACGTATGGGAAAACGGAGTGGCTCTAAATTAATAATAAAATTAGACAGTACATGAGAAAAACAAATACCCATTACTCCTTGAGAGTAATCCCCCCCTACCCCCACCCCATCAGCATGTTACAGGAAGTCTTCACGGTCTTTTGCAGAAATCAAGTCTCTCAGATATGCTGGTTTATAGCTTGGGGGAAGAGATTTTGCCCTCCACATGCCACTGTCAGCTTGCCTAGAGGATTAACACTCAGGCTCAAGTAACCAATGGTCAACCAGAAGAGCCAGGAAAAGCTTGGAAGACCAGAAGAGGGAAAACAAAATGTTTGACCTTCCTTCGGCTAATAGGAATGTGTTTGGCAATCGAAGAGTATGAAACTTCTTTTTTAAGCTGTGATTAAACATCAAGACTTTGATGTTTTATACGGCATTCTTCCCCACTAATTAACTTCATTAGTGCAGTTAATTACTGGGGAAGAATACCGTATAAAACATCAAAGTCTTGATGTTTAGTGTCACCATCAGTTCAACTAAACAGTAATAAAGAAATAATTTCTTAAAGCGCATTTATGCACGCTCAGCACTTCTGTTTACAAGCTCAAATTGTATGATAGGAACATTTTTCAAAATATCCAAAGATGCTATCCACAATGCAATCCAACTGCACTGACAGCAACAACATACCATTTAATGTAGTGTAATTAAGTGGCCAAGAACGCCACATAAAGCAAAAGAATTGAGACAGTTAATCATAGTTACGAGGACAGTTATAAATCTACCATTACTGTAAGATGAAGGAATGGGGAAACCCAAGGCAAATAGCCACACGAAGAACTATGTAACCTGAAGGCTGATGCTAATTATGCATTAGAAAGTGGGTTTAGCTTCAGTCTAAGAAAATGGATCAAGCTATCAAACATGAAGTGCAGACAGCAGGTCCTTTCAAGCACTATCAGAGGGCACCGAGTGTACCTTGCCCTTTCCAGTGGAATGCAGCGAGCAGGGATGGTAAGAATACTGGAATGCCAAGACCAGCGTGGGCCTTCTCAACAGGAAGCTCACAGCTACCAACAGGCTCTACCGAACAAGGCTGAAAGTGCTCATCTTTATCTGGGAGGGCCCGGGGAAATCACCTAGTCCCTCGCTTACTCCTGAGTAGGGCCCACTCACTGTCCAGCAGCATCGAGATGGCCTCTGAGAGCTTATTAGAAACGCCCCGCCGCAGGCCCCGCCCCATACCCACTGAATTGGACTCTGCTGTTAACCCACGTGTGCCTTTTATGCTCATTAAATGTTTGACAAGCACCTGTCTACTTCAACCTCCTCCCTTCATATAGGAAGAAACCTGAATCCCGAGGATGAAGTAACTCTAACAAGGGCGGATACCGGAAGACAGTCCTCTGATTTTAATAAGAGGCATAGGAAATGATGCCTGTGTGCTGTCAAAAGAAACCAACCTGTACACAGAGCAACGAGGCATCATCAATAAAAGAGGACATAAAAGGAGTCAAGAGAATGACAAAGGGGCTTGCTTCATTAGGCCTGACAGATCTGGGTTCAAATCTATTCTACCTAGGCCAAGGAGTCTGAAACATGTATGAAGAGAAAACTTACAAATTCTATAAATACAAAAGATGAAAAGGACTTTAAAACGTATATTAAAAAAGAAAAACTCTAGAAAAGTCTCCACTTTATTTTTTTGATGAAAGACAGCAACATGAGAGAAAATATGGCCTTGGCAGGGCCACCACACAGGACGGCGGAGGATACGTGCTGAAGACTGTGGGCGCTATGAATCCTGTTCCCGCACAAATCTATGTGGCCAGACTAACTCCCAAGAGAATGACAAGCACGGGCAGTCTGTCGCATCACCTGAGGCTGCATCCAAAGGTCAATCAGGATTCTAGACAATGACAAAAAAAGGAACAAGAATGTAGGCTCCATAAAAACCACTGAGGCAATTTTGTCAGAATTCTTAATTTATAATGGATGTTTCTCTTCCCAATGAACTGTGAGCTCCATGAGGGCAGACATCTGTCTTTTTCACCTCTATATCCCCACAGCCTAAGTACAATGCCTGTACTTGGCTCGCCACTGAAGAGCAACATTTTAAGAACATTTAACAAAGAACAGTTTTGTAGCTTACTGTATGGAGATGCCCACTGTATTTGGCATCATACAGCAACTGCTACACTGAGAGATGGAACAAATCTGACTGATCAACTTAACTCTTGGGAGCTACCTTAAGCTTCCCAGGGCTGTGGGACAAATTCTCACAAACCAGGTGGCTTCAAACAACAGAAATGTGTTGTCTCACAGCTTGGGAGGCCAGAAGTTGGGGCCAAGGTGTCAGGAGGGCCATGCTCCCGCTGGAGTCTCTAGGGAAGAGTCCTTCCTCGCCTCTCCAGCTTCTGATGGTTGCTGGTAATCCTTGGCACTGCTGGGTGTGTGGCCGTGTAACTCCAGTCTCTGCCTGTCTTCACGTGGCCCTCTCCTCTCCCAGTTTACGTACTTCCCTGTCCCCACCCCCTGCAACAGTAACAATGTCACTGAAGTGTCTTGAGAACTATTCGGTCTAGATGACTTTCTCACCACATCCATGTGGTCTCAGTGTCAAGGCAGAGGTGCTGGCTTTTTAAACAAATGTTTCCCCAACCCCTTCTTATTTCTTTCAGAGTCTTGCCTCATCTCCATCATTGAAAGTACTAAGGAGGGGCGCCTGGGTGGCTCAGTCGTTAAGCGTCTGCCTTCGGCTCAGGTCATGATCACAGGGTCCTGGGGTCGAGCCCCGCATCGGGCTCCCTGCTCGGCGGGAAGCCTGCTTCTCCCTCCCCCACTCCCCCTGCTTGTGTTCCCTCTCTCGCTGTGTCTCTGTCAAATAAATAAATAAAATCTTAAAAAAAAAAAAAAAGCACTACAGGATTTCAACCTGTAGCACTCCTCCAAAGGAACAATATTTATACTGCAAAATGATGAACTTGGTCCTCCAAAACATTCTCCTACTCAAGACCTTGAATGAGTGAGGCAGCAGCAGACAAGATGCGACAGACCCACAAAAGTACTCATCGTGCAAGGTATGGTCCTTTGAGACACAGGGCTACTGGGCTGAGGGTGAAACAAGAATATATGAGCTTTTTCCTTAAAAAAAAAAAAAGTTTTAAAAAGATTAATGATATGCCTAAAAATGTGACTGATATATAAACTTCCTAACGACTTGGAAGCCAATATTTCAAATCAATAAAGTCTCAATCTCTGAGATACTTTGGACTCGAAAATACTTTTTGGGTAAGTAATAAACTCATTTTTAATTCAAGCCAAAGAAGCTAAAAAACAGAAATCATGCTCTCTTACATCCTAATATTCTGCCAAGTAGTTAGTGTGATAACTGACATTCAGACATATGACCTTCTGTTCAAGTCAAATGAGTTATCTTTAGATATTTTGTGACAACGATTCTTGGGATTTAAGTACCTTATAATAAAATCTATCTTTCATTTTGCTTTTGTTTAGAAAAGGCCTGAATAATACCCCTACAACAGTGTTCTGGCAAACACTCTTAAATTATGTAATTCACCAGGTTCAACTCTGCTGGTACAATCACTTTCAAAGAAGACGGTTATAATACATTATCATTACAGCTATACAATCCAAGTTGAATTTTCCTTGGCTGAATTCCTAACATTTTAATGCTGAAATTGATCTGTTTTAAAAACATCATGTGAAGGGTTTTTAAATACCATACATGCCCAAGCTCTTTATTTTAAATGCTTTAGAAATGAGCTTGCATAAACAGAAAAAAAAAAAAAAAATCTGTTCTCTAATCTAGCATTAAGCATATTTTAAAGAACAACAGGCATGTTTCCAAACAAACTACTGCAGTATACAAATTACCCAGCAGGGATGAGGATAACAATGCTTCTTATGTGGGTTTAGAACCTAGAGAAAGCTGACATTTCATTGAAGTTGTCTTGGAAACAATATTCTTTGTATTATTTAAAACACACGAGGTGCATATTTGGGCGTGAGCTATTTCTTGTGAAGCAGTCAGATCGTGAGGCTGCCAAGGTTCTAGTACAGTGATGAAGAATGGGAGTGTGTAAGCACTGAAATTACGTAAGATGTTCACAAGAACACAGGACTACCCTGACTCACATGCCAGGCTCTCCTCTGGTTCCCACTTGGGAAGATCTTTCTTTACTTCTAAGACCATTGTGCAAACTGACTGCAAGAGTGGCCACAGTTTTTCAGACCTCCCTGTATCCCCATTTGGTAGTGCTCTCTCCCACTGAGGCTAGACTTGGTCATGTGAACTGCTTTGGCCAAGAGTACAGTATCAAAGGCTCTCCTAAACTCTGCCACTGCAAAAAAAAAAAAAAAAGAACAAGCCCTTGGCTAGCCTGCTGGGTGGCTACAAGAAATACATGGAAGAGAGCCAGGTTCTCTCAGATGAAGACATTCTAGACCACCCAGGTGACTTCAGACAAGATCAGCCCAGCCCAGGTAGAAGGACTTTTCCCACAGCTAACACAGAGACTAAAGAGATAGAACATGGACACATGGGTGGCTCAGTCACTTGAGTGTCTGCCTTCAGCTCAGGTCATGATCCCAGCGTCCCGGGATCAAGTCCCGCATCGGGCTCCCTGCTCCGCAGGGAGTCTGCTTCTCCCTCTACCGCTCCCCCGCTGCTTGTGCTCTCGCTCTCTTTCATGGTCTCTCTCTCTCTAATTAATAAATAAATAAAATCTTTTAAAAAAAGAGATATAACATATAGTTTTCATTTTATACTCAGTCTTAGAAGACTATTACACGATTGCTAACTGATATAAACATTTAATTAAGTATAAGCACCATAAGAATATATGCCCCTTTTCCTTCTTTAAACTATAAAGAATAGATGAAAATAATGTAAAGAAGCAAGCTCATTCCTTTCTACTTCCCAACCTCATCACTTCTAATACCTTAAATGAATCAACATATGTATAAATGGTAAACTACCATATATTCATTATTGCTTCACCAATACCAACTGACATTTGAAAATCACTCTATAACTTTCAAATCATTTCCACATAGATCATCGTGTTTGCCCTCTCCAAAACTTTGTTAGGATAGTATTATCACCACCATGTTAGTGATGAGCAAACAGAACTCTAGTGAGATTAAGGGACTGCTTGAGGTAGACAGAAGTACAGCTGGTATCCCTGAACTGATTCTCACTAATACCCTGACATGAAATGAGACTAAGACAAGGTCAGTGAGAGGATGCATACCTGATCAATTCATGGAGTAAAAAGGCAAGATAGAAAAAACTACATATTGATGTCACTGAAATAATTTAGAAAAAAACAGAATAGCTCCCAGTATAAATCCTAAACCACACTGATATTCCAGGATTACATAAGTTAGACATGAATTAAAATATCACTTCTTTAAAAAGCAAGAGATTATTTTCCCAAGTTATTATTTTTTAAATAGTTCTCAGTATTCAAATTGTGCATACAATTTGGTGAATCAAAGGAATGTCGAAGATAAAGGGACTAGAGTAATGATACCTCCATAAAACTAGTCGGGACTGGCGTCGTGGAAGCTCTGTAATTGGTTCTGTCCACATCTGAATATTAGAACTACTCTCAAATTCATGTTTATACTCAGCTTAGTTCTACATCTCATCTTCATTTAAATTTCCTCCCGAGGACATTTTATTTTAAAGATTTTATTTATTTGACAGAGATACAGCGAGAGAGGGAACACAAGCAGGGGGAGTGGGAGAGGGAGAAGCAGGCCTCCCGCCGAGCAGGGAGCCCGATGCGGGGCTCGATCCCAGGACCCTGGGATCATGACCCGAGCCGAAGGCAGACGCTTAACAAGTGAGCCACCCAGGCGCCCCTAAATTTCCTCCTGAGGACATTTTAAAAAGGGAATAAAAAGTACTTTTTTAGAATTATCATTTCACAGAAAAAAAAAAAAAGTATCACCTAAGCCCTCAGAAGAATGACCATGGAGTCGGGGGACCCCTGAAGACAAAAAAAGCACAGGCACAGAGAAGGAAAGGATTCATCCAAAAGACAGGGAATTAGGCTGGGAGTTAAATTAATGGTTTGTATCAAAGGTTGGCCAACTTCTTTGGTAAAAGGCTTGCTAGTAATCATTTTAAGGCTTTGTGGACCACATAAGGTCTCTGTTGCATATTCTTTGTTTACAACCCTTTAAAAATATAAAAACCAGTCTTAGTTCATGGGCCACAAAAAAAAGAAAAGGAAAGGAAAAAGAAAAGTAAGAAATGAATTTGGCCATAGTCTGCCTGCCCCTCATGTATGTAACTGCAAGAGAATGTGGTTTATTCCTACATTTTTTTTTTAATCTAAAGAGTATTGCCACAACAATCCTATCGAGCTTCCAGTATTCTCTCCTCGTGGTGCACTCAACAGGTCTCGAGAGGGGAGAGATGAGGTCTGCATGGGATGACCTGCCATGCCACCTGGCTCGTCTTGCCACCTGAGATGCCCCTAGCATTTTGATTTTCATTATTTTAAACGCAAGGGAAAGGTCCTAAGTTGTCATCTTAAGAACTTCAGTTATCCGTCCATTCAGTTTCATGGCTTAACTTACTAGGCCTGGGGCACTGGACAAGAAATTGTGGGCTGACTGGTTTGAAGGAGAATGGGCTGAGTTGGCCGAACACTCTTCCCTCCCTCCACTGGTTTATTCAAGAGCGTAACAAACAAAGGACGGCTGTGACAGGGGCACCCTGACAGCGATACAGGAATGTTCAAAGCCGGAAAGGACAAGGTCTTTGCCCTCAAAGCATTTTGTCCATGGAAAAGTTAGAGATAAGATAAGCACACAAGTTCTAAGGCTGCAGTCAGAGGCTACATGTCAGGAAATCCTTCGGGGCCAGATGCGCTTTAACATTCAGTATTTTGGAGTAAGATACACTTACTGTACATGTTCTGGGATAACAGCCAGAACCAAACATTCATACTCCTGGAGTCAATTCAGTTTCATTACCAAATGAGATGCAAAAAAAACCACTCTGTCTTCAGAGCTCTTTGGATGTCAGGGTAGTGGATACGCAATTGTAGTGGATAAGGTAAGGGATAAAGATAAGATTAGGCCTGCCCAATCTCAGAAGAGTCTGTAAACTTATTTTATCTTCCTCTTTAAGTTTT
Organism: Leptonychotes weddellii; assembly: GCF_054177405.1. Lineage (NCBI taxonomy): Eukaryota > Metazoa > Chordata > Mammalia > Carnivora > Phocidae > Leptonychotes > Leptonychotes weddellii. Next base: position 18,036,063 of record NC_138382.1, on the reverse strand, counting down.
AACTTAAGAAAACCACATAATATGGTCCTGTCAGGTCCAAACTCTAAGCAACGGTCAACTTTCCAGGCAGCCTTCTCTACAGCACCAGATCTTTACAAAGACAACAGGGTTACCTGAGATGCAAGTGAGGTGAATTCAAGCTAATCGAGATTTTAGTCTTAGTAACACTTTCTTGCATGCCCAAAAGTCATTAAAAATCAGATTACGAAAACACACAATATATCCCCTAAGAGATAGTTAAGGAAAGTATATAGCTTTCTCAATAAATTATCCTTCGAATCACTAAATACCTGTGGCTATGTGGCTAGAAAAGTAACATGCTTTTAGAAAGGGGCCACTGCAATGTGGATATTATATCTCCAATTCCCAAGAAAACACGCTCTAACACCCGATAATATGAAAGCTAGAGATTTTATGACCTTCTCGGTATGTATGTCTCTGTCACTCTATGAGGAAAGAGCCTGTGCCCAAATGACCTTTGCTTTGGCTATAGCACCCTGTAAGAAGCAAGCCTTTTGTCAAAACCTAATAAATCTACGAAAGTGATTTTCATTTGTAATTTGTACACTTAAGCATGAAAAACAAACTACAGAGGTTCACTGAACTGGCAGATGGCGAGTTCTTTTCACCACAGTAGACAGAGTATATCCAAGATTCTTTCTAATGCATCAATACATTATTTTCCCCAGATTGAATCTGGTTTTTTAAATATAGACAACAAACTTAGAGAACTTCTGTCCAAACACTTTGGTTTTAATACGTAAGTAAAAGCAAGTGGCGGGACTTGCCTGAGGTCCTCTAATCATAAGAGGGGAAGCTAGAATAGATTGAGGTCTGCATGTGGTTTCTGATTCAAGGAATGGAAGTCAGCTGATACACAAGGATGATTACCCCAGACAATACATACAGATTAAAGCCTACATATTAGTTCTGGCTGTATTACATTAGGCTCACAGGGTCAAGATTACAAAGAAGCAAAGTTTCTAATTATCAAAGAGGCAGGTCCATACACAGAACTGGATGAAGCTCATCCTCCCTGAACCTAAGCATCCTATATCCTTGATAAGGCTGTGCACAATTTCTTTTCTGCCTCATTCCACGTATTTCAGAATATAGTTAACATTTCCTGCTAATTTCTCTAACAACTGAGGACTTTATACAATATAAAATATTCTCTGAACTTGTGCAGCAATTGCATCCCACTCACTACTTGTTTTGTATTGGTATTTTATATACAAACAGGCATTCAAGAGAAGAAAGAAGTTTTAGTAAGAGTACTTGACAAGGTTAATCTTTCATTAATCTTCCTCCTGAAGTTTCTGAGTTCAGTAAATGTAAAATGTCGTATGCTGCCCACTTCTGCTTCTACAGGCAAAAGAGTGCCCACCATTGGGTTACATTAATACAGATGTGAAATTAATGACAAGCCTACAAAACTCGGAAGGAGTTTCGTTGTGAGGATGTCGCATCTTAAAAGTTGGGGGATGGTACAGGCTCAGTTTATTTCCAGAAAAGAAAATAAAAAGTTAAATCTGGCACTGGTTATATGTAAATGCAAAATATAGAAGTGTCTTACAAAGAGCTTAATGAAGAAATCAGGTTATCAGGACCTGTGATTATCAACTTAGAAAAATTTTTTGAAGTTCCTACTGTGTCATCTTGCCCCTGCTGTTATCATAGTCTAGGACACATAATTAAAATGAACATCTTGAAGGAAAAAGAACACCCTAAAATGAGATAAGGCACAAAAAGCACATGGCCCACTAAAAAACTGGGGCTTTTGCACAATAAAGTACTGCTATTAAATACTGAATAATCAAAATGCTCCCAAATATTAAACAAAATTCACAATACCTCATTATATTTATCATATAATATTACCATAAGTTCTAGGTTCTGAGGAACCCAAGCAGTCACGCAATCTGGTGGGAAACTGAGGTTGAGAGAGAATAGAGGGCACACCCAAGGTCGGGAAACAGAGCCAATTCTCTGACTCCCAGTCCAGTGCTCATTCTACTATATCACCAGTTGGCTTTTTTTTCTTTCTACATATTTTATTTTTTTAAAGATTTTTTTTTATTTGAGAGAGAGAGAAAGAGTGTGCGCGCGCAGGGGGCGGGGCAAAGGGAGAGGGAGAAGCAGACTCCCCGCTGAGCAGGGAGCCCTGGGCTGGATCCCAAAACCCTGGGATCAAGACCTGAGCCTGAGCCAAAGGCAGACGCTTAACGGACTGAGCCACCAGGTGCCCCTTTACATATTTTATTTTAAAAAGTACCCTCAATGAGTTAGACTACTGAACCAAAATAGTTTCGTAGTAACAAAAGCAGTAATTTATTTACTTTATCTGTTGTGCCCTTTGCTGGAAAGACCTTGGAGAGCAAAAATAGTGAAGAATTCCATTAATTAGAGTCTCTAAAACATCAGTGGCAATTAACAGGCCATCAAATATGGCAGTAGACTAAAATGAGCATAAAATAGCATTTTGTTACGCCACTCTACGAGGGCAGCCCAGCTTTAGGCATCTTACAAGATGCCTGTGACTGGATCAGATCAAAGTGGCTGGTAGAGGATTCTAAGGCACATCTCTCTCTCCTCACCTCAGCTCCCTCATGTAAAGCTGAGAGTTATGTTTAAAAGAGAAGCAGAATGACTAATCAGGGTGGCATGGACAGTGCTTATAAGGAACAAAAGAGGGATCCTGAAAATGATTAAAGCCCCCAGTCATAAATAGCTGTTAATGAGTATCCATTGTGGATTGACAGGATAGCCTGATATCACACACTTTATTTTCATTTTAAATAAATAAATGTAGAATAAATGAAATGCTATTTCTATCTCTTAATTCGTTTCAAATGGATTCACAAATTGGCGCAAAAATGCTCTTGTCAAGCCATGGGCCCCAGTTTGGTATTCTGAAATTATAAATAAATCACCATCATATGTAGCCCCCAACTTAATTCTTCATGTTATCCTCAACAAATTCATACATCACTGCCATCAAGCATTCATTTCCCCTGTGACTCCTACCTAACTACCCCACCGTTTTTGTTCCAAGGTACCAAAGTCATCCTTTTTTGGAGGGAGGAAGGTAGCAGCAGAGGGAAGGAATGGACTGAAAAGGAAAACTCACAACAGTCCAAAGGGGCTTCTAAGTTAGGAAATACAAGTGGTCCCTCCTCAATCTGTGTCATAAATCTACAAAAGTCAGCTAATAAAAATTACAGCCAGAACACTGAAAACATGAGCACTGTTCATCAATTAAGGAATAAAACTAAGCATAAATGATTTAAAAATTACCAATTACTGCAGACACTTAAGTCGGGAAGTATTACTAAATGCAGTTAGTAATTGTATTTAAAGAAAAAAAAAAGGCAAAACTACCCTTGCTTCTCCATGAAAGAAAAAGGACAACAAACTACAAAACCCAAATTAGGGAATACTATGACAGTAAGAGTATTTCTATTACCCTCCAACAAGCGGATGAGGCTACAAGTGCAACTCTGTCAGATCTTTCATCTGCATAAATTTCAATTAATCAGATAACAGATTCTGAGCTGTAAGAGGACGAGGATACATCTGTGGATATGAGACATTTACAGGAAAAACACACACAGGACTGTGTGATAACATTCCAAAATGCTGAGAAACAAAAATGGCCTCAAATCACCATTATTAAAAAACACATGCCTTCCCCTAGTGAAGAGTTTACACTTGTAAGGACATGTGACAGGTAGGCCGCACGAGTGAACACATCACAACAGTATTACTACAGGTGCACAAAATCAGCATCTATTTGCTTTGGATTTCTGTGCATTTGACAGACAAGAAAGGAAGCAGCTCAGATACTATCACAGTTGTCTTCCTAAGTAGCAGGCATTTTGCTGGGTCTCCTCATATACGTCTCTAATCCTCACACTTAAAATCCCACACCCAGTAAGGCACGCCCAGATGAGATTTAAATTGACCCTCGTGTAGAGATGGAAAGGATGGGCTCTGGAGACCAACCTGGTTCTTTTTTTTTTTTCCATTTGTCCTCTCTTTTTTTTTTTTTTTATTATTATGTTATGTTAATCACCACACATTACATCATTAGTTTTTGATGTAGTGTTCCATGATTCGTTGTTGGCGTATAACACCCAGTGCTCCATGCAGTACGTGCCCTCTTTAATACCCATCACCAGGCTAACCCATCCCCCCAGCCCCCTCCCCTCTAGAACCCTCAGTTTGTTTCTCAGAGTCCATAGTCTCTCATGGTTCGTCTCCGCCTCCGATTTCCCCCCCTTCATTTTTCCCTTCCTGCTATCTTCTTTTTTTTTTTTTTTTTTAAACATATAATGTATTATTTGTTTCAGAGGTACAGGTCTGTGTAAGACTGTTGAATCACAGACTAACCTGGTTCTAATCAGCTCATCGGACAGATTACATTCCAGGTGACCATGGGCAAGTCTCTTAGTCTTTGTGTCCCACTTTCTTCAGCCTGTTATGGCTAAAACCACAGGACGGCTGCAAGGTAAGGACCTAACCAGCACAGTAAATAAACACACCCTCAGTGCTGATTATTATTATTATCCAAGATCACAAAGCTAGCAGTTGGCCGAGTTGTTTCTAGAACCAATGACAGTGCCTACAAAGCCTGTGCTTCTTCACTCTATACTAAGCAGCCTTCAGGCAATTTTCATAAACATCGAGGAAAGCAACAGGCCACCTCCAGGAAGGGAAGCCTGAGGCATGTGTCATGTGAAGGGACAAGAGAAGGTGCAGGCAATTAAGAGCAAGATTCCAGGGCGATGGGCCCAGGGACAGCCAGAGGCAAGAGCCACCAACCAGAACTGCCTGGTCTACAAACCCATCCCTCTGAGGAAGGCATACACAGCCACGTTGGAAGGAATGCCACCAGAGCGTGGAGGCAAAAATGACTCACGTGACAATGACCATTCACTGTATTTTGAGCCTATGTTTTATTTCACATTTACTCCATGTGAGCAAGTTGCTGCCTGAAGTTTTGGTGGCTGACGATGAGTAAACTGGGAATTATACTGCAACTTTAATTTTTTTTAGGGGAAAGTTATACATGCAACATTTTCTAGATATAAAAATAAAAAACTAAAATATGCAAAGTAGGGAATCAGACAGAAACATTTCATTTGGGGTGGAATCCTCCCACAAAAGCAAATGCTTTGATATGGACCTATGCACAGAATTATCTGAAAGGAAAACTACACTTTAAAAAATCATACAGTATATTCCCAAGGTAAACAAACATTTTTGCAATCACTTACTGCCAATTCACATATATGGATTCCAGGAGGTGTATCATGAAGGAAAAACCTCCAAAGACTAACCCACATTATTTTGCCTTAATGGAACTGGGTACGTTCAGTACTGTTTTAAGTAAGTGGACTATTGGTTGGGGTCTAGAAACTGTTTGGTTATAGGGATTTTTTGTTGTAATGATATTTGTTATAATCAGATTTGATTTGTACATCTCCCGAAACAAATGTTGTGACAAACATAAAAAAAAAAAAAAAAAATCAGGATCTCAGCCCAACAAAACTAGCTCTTTAAAAATTTCATTCCTTCTTGGATGCAAAGACTGTACAATTCTCTCTGATATTTATTCTGAATATTTCAGTGATGTATCCTGTGCATTTTTGAAAGCCAAAGGCACATAATTTATAACAGGGTTTCTGAAACCGTGCCCTTTTCACTGGTTGCTGGCATTTAAAGCATGTTTTCACACATCTTGCAATGTTCTAAGACGATCCAAATTGATTGGAATTACATTTTTCAAGCATTTTTAATTGAGTCCCTGGGCTGAGAGTGTTCTACTCCCCACCTGGCCTCACTTGCACTTATTTCTGTAGCAGAAGTCTAATCATGGCTGAAGAAAAGTTTCCACTTAATCAAGTCCTTCTTCATAGGGTTTTCTGAGCTAGAGTATATTCCTTTCCTTATCTTTTAAATAAATCTCTACAAAGAAACACAGTTGGTGTTCAGTTTTGATAACCAGAGAAATGTGAATCCCTCTTAATCAAATTTCAAACCTGAGCCAATAAGCACTCAAAAGTGGCATTTCAGGTGGGAGAAAGTAAAAAGAGTGACTCAAGAATTCTCAAGTACAGCTGACTCACATAGGATTCTTGAGCCTTTGTGGAGATATGACTTTCCTAAAAACAAAGGTTTGGTGAGTGGTAAGAATGGGCTGCCCCCCAAATATGGCGCCCAGGTCCCCTGCTTCACAGTGAAAACAGATTAGCCAGGAAGATGGCTCTAAGGATCTGGATGAGGAAATGTAATTCTCAAAGAGTCATTTCAAAAACACCTTCTAAAGCTTTGTGAGACTAGCCGAGGCCCCTGGGGGGAAGCTGAAATCTGACCTGCTCAGATGCCCCTCACTGCCCATCCCCCGTGGGAGACCTGGCTATGCCAAAATTCTCCCCAGAAGGGCAAGCAGCACCCAGTGCCTAGGTGTCATCTTGCTCTCCAGGACTCTGGCCCTTTTGTCATTCCTATTAAGAAAATATGGCATTTGCTTGAATCCTGGTATGACACTGAGTGATCTGAATTCACATCCTAGGGGCCCTCTCCCCACAATAGGAGGGGTCAGCACCCCAGATGCTGCAAACATCCTTTTCCCCCTCAGATGCACCCCTGCCCAAAGCCCAGACCAAGACGGACTCTTGTGGCCTCGTGAGATTGCTCTGTTAAGTCAGCCTGAAGAAAAGGAGTTGCAAATCAATCCATATTAGAGCACAGGGATGTGTGTTCCCTCCCCAAACAGCCAACCTTATTGACAGGGATTAGGTGTCTGAGTAGTAAAATAATGAAAAGCAGCAAAAGTCTCTCCTGCTCGACAAGCATCTATTGGGTATACTCCCTCTCCCCACACAATTAGTGGAACGGTTTACAGCACTGAAGGGAGAAGTCCATTTTACAGATAATCTGACATGAAAATAAAAGAGGTTCTCTACGAAACGCAAGGTAACCTGCGGGACCGCGGTCCTCAGGCCACTCCTTCAGCGCTGGTAAGGCTAGTCCGTGCCACCAGCAGAAGCACACTGTGCCGCCGGCCCAGCAGGGGAATGTCTTTTAAAATGAGGATTTAGGGGCGCCTGGGTGGCTCAGTCGTTAAGCGTCTGCCTTCGGCTCAGGTCATGATCCCAGGGTCCTGGGATCGAGCCCCGCATCGGGCTCCCTGCTCTGC
>NC_138382.1:17902198-18028759 GCF_054177405.1 Leptonychotes weddellii | reverse complement strand
AATTCTCAACCATCTGCACGTACAAGATCCATTTTGTAGATTTTCTGCAGCAAAATTTTAATCCCAGAATAATTTCCCCCACAGCCTAACACATTTCTAGTTTGCTGCTTTCTGCTGTCAGTCTGGTGTTTGCTTGTGGAATGCAAGTTGATTTAAATATTAACTCCCAAAAGAAAAAATGAAACCAAGTTATTTTCAAATTATCCATATTGTGCGCTAAACAAATATTAACGGTAAGATTCACTGGGCACCTACTAAGTGTTAGGAACCCCTAGGTCTCTCTCTTTTCTTCTTCCAGCTTGTTAACAACGACAAACTTCTTGCCTTGTTGTCTTTTCAAGTTTTCTAACCTGATGAAGCCCCCGCCCCCTCCCTTGACGACTAACCTCTATCAGAGGCGTCAACTGCTCAGTCCCATGGATGCATCTATTCCCACTCAATACCAGTCCTTTCAGGGATTTCTTCCTCATGAACTTCACATCTAGGTCCCTGCACTCGATCACCTAGTACTGAAATAAGCAAAATATCACCTATGAGTTGAAGCCTGGAGAGCATTTATCTTGCAGTTCTTTTTGGCAAACGGCAGAGCACTGTCATGCGATGCATACCACCGTCTCCTTTCACTCATAAAGTCGCCTCCCCTGCTCAAATGGTTACTACTCTCTAGGACCAGAGGTGCTGCAAAGATTAAAATTATCGAACATTCCCACTGTTAGCATAAACTCGGTAAATTTCCATTCTTTCCCATTCTAATTCCTTAAGAGTCGGTCACATGAGGTACTGGAACCGAAGAACAACAACTACACAAAGGTACCATCCATTCTTTTTGTCACTATCAGGGGAGGGAAATCCAAAGGAGAATGGAACACAGAAGAGGAAGCACCAGCCTCTTGGCCCAACAGTGAAGCAGTGCCGACCAAAGGAGGTCTTAATGAAGGTGCCCAAAGCGCTTCAAACGGAAATTAAAGACCAAACACACAAAGGCATGGCTTAATTTTTATGAACACTCACATACATTTTTAGTAAACCTTTCAATTCATCATATCACTGAAATGCACTGCCCCAGAAGGCATTTTAACTTCCTAAATACAGTTTCTGTCTATCCTTGCTCAAGTTTTATGAACATTTCTCTGGCCTCATGAGGTATTCCAAATCCTTTACTTGCCATCATCAACCGCATGGTGGTCAGGTATGCTGGTTGGTGCTTTTAGACAACTCTCATAGACCTATTCTGGTGAATTCTTTAGAGAATCCTTTCTCCCGAGCACACCTACCACCTCTGCCAACCACCTGGGCACTGAAAACACACTCCACAGCTTTCGAGTCAATACTCAAAGGGAACTTCCACGTTCAGATATTTTAAAGGGAGAAATATGCATACAATCCTCAGCCCAGAAGACTTTATATTTTGGGTTGTGACAGGGAAAATACATGCACAAATGAAGCCCGAGGAAGACCAAATGCAAAATGAAATCATCGAGGAGAAGGACAGCGGCTTCTCCAGCACTCAATCATTTTCAGTCACACTATGTTGTCCGGTAACCTGCATTGATAATTCCTCATGAATAAAATGCCAGCATTATCATCAGCAGCTATGTTGTTGACATGCTTTTGCTATTTCACTCAAAATACCATTAATTTTCTGGCTTCACAACAGCTGAGCTACTCCCCATTTGAATATACAAAAGAGTATTTTGTTTAAACCAAATTAAAAGCGTTCCAGTAAATGACTTCCATTTTGCTAGCTATACTATTTTAGCATATAGTTTTTCTTAATCCTCCCTAACTCAACGTCACGTCTGTCATCTCCCCAATCCAAAATATTTCCAGTATTGAAAATGTCTTTTTCTTTTCCCCCAAGTTGGGAAGGGGGAATCCAGAAACTGACGATCTGTGTTATAGCATTCCCGACCGGCAAAACATCTGAAGGGCAGTAAGTCTAGTGTGGCTTTTTAAAGGTTGTAAGACATGGTGGCCTGAAAAGAAAACTAGACACACACACACACACACACCCCCCCACACACACCCACACACACACCACCTTCCATTTCGCATCTAGATAAGTTCCGACAGCACCCATTTAAGTCGGAATGAAAACCTCTACTCCTGCCAAGCCCTCCTGGCATCTCACCACTTTATTTGTTCCCATTTGTATCTAATGCTTTTGTCAACAGTTCAACAAAAGTCAAAGCAAACAACCCACTGCAAACACTGGGGGTAACAGCAACAAGCATGAATCCTTCACAATTATCCAGCCCAGCTGCTCCAAAGCTCTTCCGGGCTGCTTTCATTTACAACAGTGTCAACAAAAGGCTGAAACCCAATAACTAGATGGGTCAATATGGCCACTGTATACCCTCTGCAGGAAGAAACGCTGTGCTCCTCCTTTGCTGCTTCAGCAAACATGTAGAATAATTCAGTTAGATGGACAAGTGCTTGTCTAATCATCTGTTATGTGAATTATTCAATGACTTCCCCGTAAACTACTAAACAGGGCTCTTCAAATATTTCTTCGGCACTCCCAGCTGTCCGACTGCAGAAGCACATAAAGGAACAAAAGCGGATGAAAACAGAAATCATGACCCACGTTAGTTCCCGGTGATAATCTCTAGTCTAAGAAAGCCAAGTCTTTACAACTAATCCTTTTGGGTCTACCCTTGCCTAGTATTGTCACTATAGGCCTAAGCTTCACTATGACCCAGCCGGGGGTGGGGCCGAGCAGACAGCCACGCACTCAGCCATTCAGGGCAACCCACGACCAACCGGGGCGCTCCACTACCTTTTACCTTGTTCAACTTTAAAAGCGCCCCCCTCCTACCCCCCGCCTTTCATAACCACTGCCGACAGGTATAATATGCATTTACGATTTTTAATGGAGCATTTTAAAAGCATAATTAGAAATGTATTAACGAGCTACAAAGCATAGTTCAGAAGTACCTGTTCCTAAAAGACTGTATTTTAGAACATCAGATGCCCTGGCCTAATCTGGTAAAAATGCTGACGTTTATTTAAGGAAGAATTACTTTGAGATGTAACCATTCCAAATCCCTGCTTTCCTTTCTTTCCTCTTAAACGTATGGCTTGTGAAATCATACATAAACCGAACAGCCTGGCAAGAGGGAACCCTGACCAGGGTCTGGGCCCTCATCCAGCTGAACGCCTCCCTCAGGACCGAAGGGACACGGCCCCACACACTCCCTGCCTCTAGGCCCTGGGTTGGGCACCAGGACCCTGCATTCCCGACCCTCATATGCAGGGTTTACCCAAGTCTTTCTGGAGCCCCCCAAGGGTAGACCAAGCTGAGGGTTTGAGCACACCTGGACCTGAGGGCAACCACTGGTGTGCAACAAAGCTTTAAAGTGAGAGCTGGGGTATCTACTACAAGAGCACAGATGAGGGCCCTGGCGGTTCCAGCAATGAACTCCAAGGGGCCTGAGCACTGTAAATTCAATCCTGGCCTTTCAGATAATCGTGAAGGTGTATTTATTAACTGGATTTGTAACTCTTAAAGAATCAGACAGATGGTATGAGGGCCCCCATTGGTACTCTTTCCCAGGCGCCACCAATGTGAGGGGTAGGCCCAACAGGAAGCTAGCATGTCATTTTGGGACCCTGTCTTTTGACAGCACTTCTACACCAAACTTTCCACTGCAATGCATCAGAAAACCATGCGAGAATTTTTTCCCTTAGAAACTCTTTGGTTTTTTTACAGATCCAGGTATGATCCACCACAGGAACGAAAGTACTGATTTTATTTCTATAAACACATTAAAAACATAAAATGTTAAAGAGTTCAAAATAAAACTCAAGGATTATGTTGTTTGCTAAGCTAGTCCATACAGTAAGGATAAAATATCTGAATGCTAGAGACAGACCTTTTCCCTTCTAGATTATTTGTGTTCGCTTTCCTCTTCCAGCCTTCAAACAGCCAGATTATAAAATTACTGCTTGTAACGCACTTGATCAAACACAGGTAAAGGAAACAGCAGACTCAAACTCACGTCTGCTCACGACAGCCAGCGTACTCACTGCCATTTATTACATCCCTGTAGGAGTCTCACTTCTTACCAGAAGTGTCTAAGAATTTTTAGTTCTTGGCATAAAGAATTGTGCTTTCAAAAAACAAATACTAGACCAGGACACGAAAAGCAACTTGAGAATTCTGCTTCCTCCTAAAGGTCTTTAATAACCCCTGTAACTGTTGTATTTTCTGAGGCTGGCTTCCAGTATCAACTAGAAAGCTGGTAACTTTAAAAAAGATTCTTGAAGAAAAAATAAAAAGATCCTTGAAAGAAGACAATTTCTTCTGAACTGAAATGGGGCTATTTACTGGGAGCAGCAACAGGCAACTTTTTTTAATCAGAGAAACCACCTGAAAAGCAAGCTGAGGGGGTTCGAACACCCACAAGTCCAATGATAGAACCTTTTAGCCTACAGTGCAGCTGTTCTGCTGATTCCTACAAAACACTACCTGACGACGAGTAAAAAAGCGCACACCACCATCAGGGCTGGGCATCTGCAGAATGTTGCCACTGGTACTGCTGTCAGTGTTTGCTAAAGGTTCCAGGTTTGCATGTATTTGCACATCAGCCCTGGCAGCTTCCTGGGAAGACTGCCTTCAAAAGCTGTCCTCCGATCACCATAAACTAGTATTTAAAAGAATTCAGGACTACCCGGGACCTCAGGGAAATGAAGAGAAACCATCCATTAATATATTTGATTCTACTCAGAAGGCAGCACATCTCAGTTCCATACTTTAATAGGAAAACAATTTGAGGGAAGGGATTGTATCTAATGTTTACCATGCACCCCCCAAAGACCCAGGTCAGGCCTATTTGCCCTCCAGCTGCCAAATCAATACCTACCATCTTTGCATATTTTATTTAGGCTGCATTGCTCAATTTTCAAGTTCATGTATCAACACCAACAGGTTTCAAAGTCAGGAACCACTAAAACAATAATTTGGGGTTAGTTGTCTAAAGAAAATCAGAAAAATCGCTCAGCCTCAGAGGTTCAGCTGTGCCTTTTTAGTATCTAAAGGAAACATACACACTGACAGTTCTTCCTACTCAAATGACCCTCAATACTAAAGACAAGCAAATCATAGACGGACTAGCATGTTCCACGGACTTTTGTCTTAATACACTTATTAAAGCAATTCTTCTCCCTACAAACTAAACACACAGACTACATCCAACACAGGGCACTTCATATGTAATATTCTTCTTTCATTCCTCCCCAGGGAGGAAAAAGGGTTGACCCATAAGGAAGAACAGAGGGAGACCAAAAAAGGGGAGAGGAAGAAAAAAGGAAGAGGAGAAGGGAACTGAAAATGACAAGGGTGAGCAAACCCGTTTACAAGTGAGCATCTGGCGCTGACAGGAGGAACTGAGCACAGAGTCTGAGGATCGGCGCTACCGTCTGGAGGGAGGGCGCCAGTTCGAAAATGGGAGGAACTGAAGACAATCCTGTTAGGAGTGGGGAGTAACTTAGCTAACCAAAGTATTATTCCTGGATACCTCGCTCTTTAATTTTCTATTAGTCATAGTTTGCTCCATTTTCCCAAGGGCAAAAATGTTACCAACTTAGCTTAGAATTTCCTAAATAAGGATGGACTAGGCTACTACCAGATTTTATTATGAAAACAGATTCCAGCCTAAGCACCCAATTCAGGAGCCTCCCTCTGACTAGCCCAATATGGTTTGGTTATAATCCCCAGGCCGAAATTGGGCCTGGGGGCTGGGGCAAGGGTGTGGGACAACTCAGAGACCTTTCAAGTCCTGACCACTGTGGTAGAAACACAAGTGATTATTTCAATTTTCTCCACAAAGATTATTTTTTCAGGGCAGCCCAATAAACCCAATAATGCCCAGATTTACTAGAAAATTTTTTATTCATTTCCCCATGCACCAGAAAGTAAGCTAATAACATCCCACCAAGAGTGCTGTCAGGCCAAATCCCTCCACTGCTGAATGCACTACCAGGATAAATCTGCCTTCACTTGCCATTCCACCATCCACTTTAGGGCAAGACCCTGGGGGACTGCTCCAGATTACCCCCTCCACACACAGTGTCACAGGCACAAGCCCGAGTGGCCCAATCAGTGCCAAGAAAAGAACAAACTAAAAAAGATTAATTCACAGATGTTCATGCATTTCACATACACTGTGCCCCATGGTCCGTTGCTAGGGCAACGGGAGACCACCAGTGCGAGCTTTATTGGCTTTATGAAGTGCGTCTCGGGGACTATAGTCCGAGAAATGCTGAATAATAATAGTGTGGCTTTTCTGAAGCCTTGTTTTGTGCTTATCCACATTTAACCTTCCAAGTATTATAAAGAGGCATCGTTATGCACAGCCTTCAAACCCCCCCACCACCATCACCACCAAACTGCCTCAACTCTCTATCTAGAAACATTAAAATGCATCTCTTGGGGGCCCATTTTGGGAAGATCCATGTGAAACTGCTCAACCAGTTCCACTAGGGAAAAAAGAGGCCTACGACCATTTAAAGATCACTATATTAGTGCAGCTGACCACATCAACAATTTCTGAACAGAACAGAAGCTACTACAAAACCAAAACGTGCACATGCCCCTTATTTTCTGTGCATGGGAAAGAACCTTGCTTTTGAACATCACAGTCGGTTTTAACCAGAAGAACAGCAGAAGCAGCAAGCCTTACTGGTCCAAAGTCTCTTCCTCTCTAACAGAACTTTTCTGTGACGATGGGAATGTTGCATACCTGCACCGGGATGGCAGCCACGTGCAGCCACTGAGCACATGAAGTGCGGCTAGTGCAACGGAGAAACTAGTTTTTAAATTCTATTTCATTTTAACAAATTTAAATTTAAAATGCCTCATGTGGCCAGTGGCTACCGTATTCACACAGTTTTAGAGGCTTACCAAGACAACTAGGTACGTTTTTAAAAGTTCACAAAATGCTGTCTCTTTATGCTTTTAGTTTCTGCTTAATTAACACAAATATAACTCCAAGTAAATATACACAGAACACTATTCAGGACTGGCGGTCGCTCACTGTGCTGGCTCCAAACAGCCCCCAGCCGTGGCCTAATCAGCTGGGTTCTTTGTCCAACAGGCCCAGGGATGAAGACTGACTTCCCCCTCCTCCCCCACCCTCCCCACCCCAGGCCAGGGTGGGAGGTTAAAATCACAAATGTCACAACTCTCAGAGCAGTAGCACAGATCAAGTGTTAATCTAAAGGGAAGGGGTGGGTGAGGGGGAGAATACAGGCTGGCTGGGCAAGGGAGGATCTGGAATGAAGAGGAGAAAAATAAAGCCAGTGAATAGATCAATAGAAGCAACAGCTTACATTCAGATTCACAGGAGAAAGAACACACCGAGACAATCATTTCCTGGGAAAAGCTCAAGCCTAATGAGAATTTACTCTGCTCCTTTATGTGACAACCAGCCCTTTTGTGGCACGGGCTTCCTGACTGACAGGAACCCAGGGCCCCTTAATAGGATTTCCATATTATTTCCAACACCTGCCCAGAAGTTATTTGTTTACATTGAAGGAGGCAAGATTCTCAAATCAGACATCTGCTTCTAGTTCAGGCATATCTTAGGAAACCATCTAGAAAGCAGCTTTGTTACCATGGTGACATTTTTATTTTCCGCCTTTAGTTGGCTCAAAACATTAGCATTTCCAATTTTATTTTGTTGTTCAAAAGGCCAAATGTCGCTCAAGAAAACAGAAGTTTAAAGAAAGATAAATGAAAAGAATACTCAAAAATTTCTACAATTAAAATGACCATAAGAAAGAAATAAAAATGAGGTGTTATTACATAGCCTACTGGCCTCTCTCATTGGGTGGCATCACTAACCTGTTGGTTGGTCCCCCCTCCCCTTATATCTGAATACTCAGCAACTTGAAAAGTACCAATTCTGAAAGACAGATTCAAGAATCCTTAGGGTGTGATACAATTAAATAATGAGTCCATTTCCATGAAAAAGAATTCCTCTTGCTCACCCTATCACCATCTTTGAAAGCTCACTTACAACAGTAATACTTAAGACATTTTAACTTCCACCCCACTGCAATTCAGTACAAGGGTGGGGGGTGCGAAGGACAGGAAAGCATAAGCTTTTCTTGAACATTTAGAGGTTGAGGTTGAGGAGGGGATGGAATATTCAACAGCGAGGGGAAAAAAATAGATTATGTGGGAGCGGGCTCCATACAAGTGTATGCGACTGTCTTCCTTGGGGCTGAAGCTCAACTACGAGCATTGGGGATCCCATGGGTGGGGGAGGAGGGTGCTTTATCACCAACTACAACTATCACAAATAAATAGGAATATAAGTTACAATACTAGTAAGGGAAGCCCAAAATGTTTTTTATTGCACTATAATTTACTACAGGCAGAAATAATTTGGATTGGTTCTGAGTAATGAATCCAATGAAGTTAAAGTAACAGTCCTTTGGTTCGATTTTTAGATTCAAAGTAAAACAACTAAATATTCAACTCTAAGATTTAAAGTTTTGATTTGACAGATCTAAGCAGCATTTAGTCTTGAAATATGATTTTATTACTTTCATTTAATGGCAAGCTTATTTCAAAGAATCTAAAATTCTTGCAGAAAGTACTACTCTGCCCTCAGCTTCCTTTCTAGCCCTCTTTCATGAGACCCAAACTGTGTTCAATCCTGTCCCAGCAGCTGCCATGGTGATAATTAGATAGGATTCCTCCTGACGTCTAAAAATACAACCCTTAGTGATGGCCCCCAGGCATAGGGAGCCTTTAACCTAAAAGATACATGAATTACTTCAAACTCACCATAGAACAAAATACATAAGTTGGATATATAAGTAAATGAAATCATTACCAGCAGAAATGACTCAAGAAAGCTTGAGAAGTGACAGTATGCGGCTACCCCAGGTGATCTTATAATTTTGCCAGAATGGGTTATGAGTAAGTATTACTGGAAGAATACAAAAAAAGATGGTGAACAATTCTTTGGAACAGTTCTTTTGGAAGAATTATCTACATTTTGAGAAACAAATGCTTTTGAAATTAAAGTGCTAGTTAAAACGTTTCAATGAGTCTTGGGCCCCTCTAAAAATTTTTTAAAATGTTAGATACTAACTTTACCGTGCAATCGTTTTCACGAAATAGATGAAATGCATTCTAATTAAGAAATTTAGATATATTAAACACCAGGATGAAAATGTTTGTGTAATAAATTAGAGGGTTGGTTCATGGAGGAAAAGAAACCACCCCTGCCAAAAATCAGCTGGGGAAGGCAGACCCCACCACCAACCCGCCCCTGTTAATTACTATTTGTTCTGCCTGGGTGATCGGTGGTGGAGGAGGGCGCAGCAAACAAGCACGTCTCCCCCAGTCACATCATTAATCCATTCATGCTTGCCACCTGAGGACCAGCTATGGCCTAAAGATATTTATTCATCTGTTCGACAAACAAACAATTACAACATATTTTCTGGAATTAGGACACCTGTTACATTTCACACAGCTCACATGCCTAGAGGCAGGTATCAATTAATACTGAACAAATTACTGCATCATAAACCCATAGAACAAAAGTTCCTGGCTGTCCTTTGATAAGGTAACTAGTGAAATACACATTAGAAACAAATACTTCTATAAAGAACAAAAAAGCAACAATGATGCTGAAACATTTAATTTCAAATTACCGTCTTATTTTGTAAAATTGAAAAGAGTTAAACACTGAATGCTTGAGAGGCATACTTTAAAACATTAAACTATCCTATCCCCTTACCCTCAACCCCCAAAATGAAATACAATTACCACTGTTTATTTAGCTAATGGTATGACCAACTTTATTGATGAAACATACCCTAGGATGTAAGATTTTTATTGTAAAATTCACTTGTAGGATGGAATTGAATTACATAAGAAACCACCTAAATCCAAATGCTTGAAAAAATACCTAGCATTATACCTTTGAGATCCAGGGAAGTTAAAGTGACTTGCCATTGACACACAGCTTACTAGAGGGAGAGAGAATTCCTAGCAGGGTCTGGATTTTCCTAATTCTATTACAATTCCCTTCTTAACTAATCCTCGATTTGTCTTCCTATACAGTTCCAACAAAGAAGATTAAGATTCTTGCCCTCAAGGAGCTAAAAATTTAATGGGAGAGAACTTTATTCTGTGGGGGCACAGGGCACCTACAGGACACCACCCACAAGGCAATAGACGTACTTAACGTATTTTAAAAATCCTACTTAAAATTCTATTTTTAAAGGCCTGTCTTAAGCAATATTTATGTCTGGAAAGTGTAGTTGGATTTCAAATACATCACAGTCTGTGTTTGAAGGTTAAAGGATACAAAGAGAGTTCTATTTATCAACGATCAGCATCATTTCTAGATATTTTACTCCCTTGTTTATTAATAAATTTCATTAAACTGTTCATCGCCAACACTTACGTGCAAACCTAGGGGTCATTCTTCTACCCATTTTCCCAGCATAAGAAAAAGACTTCTCCTGGTATGATTAAGCAGAAAGTATTCTTGCCACCACAAGGAAGCACAAAGAGATATCTAGAATATGGGCCATTCTACAGAAGGCTAGACCAGATTCTTCAACAAGTCAGTTACACAGATCTGAGAGATACTACAACAAAATGAAATGGAGCCTATCTGGACCCCACTTCAAGCCAACCAATTATTGGAAATCATCAAAGTTTGCTTAGAGGCTGGATATTAGAAGCTATCAAATAGGGCGCCTGGGTGGCTCAGTCGTTAAGCGTCTGCCTTCGGCTCAGGTCATGATCCCAGGGTCCTGGGATCGAGCCCCGCATCAGGCTCCCTGCTCTGCGGGAAGCCTGCTTCTCCCTCCCCCACTCCCCCTGCTTGTGTTCCCTCTCTCGCTGTGTCTCTCTCTGTCAAATAAATAAATAAAATCTTAAAAAAAAAAAAAAAAGAAGCTATCAAATAATTACTTTTATTGAGTGATTAAAGGCATTATGTCTATTATTGGGTGTGTATTTTTAGACCAAAAAAAATGTCTATTATTTAAGGAGATGTGTTCATTTTGCATCCTGAAGTATATAAAGGCAAAATGCATGCTATCTGGGGTTTGCTTTAAAATACGTTAGCAAAGAAATAAAGGAATAGATTAAAATGTAGCTAGAAATTGATAGCTCTTAAACCTCGATGTTAAGTATACGGAGGATCTTTGCACTATTATTTCTGCTTCTAAGTATGTGTCAAATTTTTATTAATAAAGATTCAGACTGAATCACCCAAAAAGCTTTTCTCTGATGGTGGCACTGGCTATGTGACCTTGGACAGGGCCTTAATACCTCCAAGCCTTTCCTCACGTCTGAAAAAAGACAAAGCATATGCCACCCACCTTCCCAGTTGAAATCTGAACTATGAGTTACACACGCAGCAGTGGGACTGAGTAGGAATCCACCTTATTTTTCCCTAGGTCAGAGTGGACAAGATGCAGTGTCCAAGTTACAGTCCTTAATTAGACAGCTTCTTTTCTCAGATTACTGATGACTGAGGGAAAAAATGGGACATAATGCAAGCCCCAATACAGTCTAAGTTTGGTGGTGGTGTTTTTGTTTTATTTTTTATTTTTTGTTTATATCCTCTCCTTAGTGTTTTATAGATTTCCTCTATTCCTCTTTTTAATCTAGTCTCCTATTACTTTATGCCTTTGTCTTTCTATAACATGTCCTTCTAAAGTCTACAGTAATGGAAATTAATCCCACCAAGCTTTCTCCTGAAAGGTAAAACTACAAACATTCTATTTTATAAAGGTGCATGGGGGGAGGGGGAGCTTAAAAACACAATGCCTGGACCATGTCGTTATCCCCTCTCCCACTTTCTTTCTCCAGTGGCTTCTCCAACTTTCTCCCACACAAGAAACGCCGAAGGGTTAAACATATAAAAGGCACACTCTTTTCAGACTGATACTCCTTTGAGACAGGGGAAAAAAAACAAAAAACACCAAATCACACAGGTCACACAAGATCCTGGAACAGAACCTTAACCATTAAGTCTTGATGTACAAAGTGAAGTGGCAAACAGAAGTAATCATTCTGTTAATTCAGGCTAAAAACCCACTTTCACCTGTAACACCCAACTAATGAGGTAAAAGTGCTTTCTTGGCCTGAATCACATACTTCAATTTTTACAGAAAAACAGCCTTAGCCTAATTCTCTATTGCTAAACCTTTACTGCCAACAGAAAATAATTGGAGATGAGAAGAAATGCAACGTATGATGTTTTAGTCATCCGCGTAGAATAAACACCAAAATACAGCTGAGGCAGAATGAACAGGCATTGCCTTAGATGCGACTAATGAACAGATCATTATGAAAACCCTTAAACAAAAACAAAGAATTCACACAGCGGGGGAACACAGTATGTACACTCACAGAAAAGCAGTTAGCTTGAAAAATAACTAAATGTAAGTTTAGAAAAATAAAATGCACCAGCTATACTTACACTAGCAAAAATTACAAAAGTTATAAAGTTCAATACTAGTGGATTGTGTGAGAGCAAACACGGCATTTTAACGTGGTACACTGTTTCTGGAGATTAATCTGGCAGTGTACAATTCGCTAAAAATGATCATACTCTGATGATGCACACAGCATTTTGGGGAAGAGGATCCAATGAAATAATAAAAGCACCACCACTCTGTAGGAAAAAAATGTACTTATACTCTATTTTACAAAAAAAAAAAAATGGCAAATCCTTCTATTGCATTTGGGATAAAAAAGAAGATACGTGATATACACTGAAAGGACTAATGAAGTAATAAAGTTTGCACAATAATACCAATTTGGGAGGGGCCGTGGAGCTTATCAGTAGTTGGTGACAGTGAATTTTGCTATTTCTATTGAAACTGGTCTCGATTTGGGGATCCATGATTTGCTAGAAGGTATCAGAGGTGTGCAGACATCTGGGGGTAATAAGACTAACTTCTCAACCTCAAATTCCTAGCAAGTTTTGGGTAAAGTGGCCTCCATAGCTCTCAATCATTATCCTCACATCAGCCACTCAGTTGAGAATGTATAGTGATGTGAGGAATGTAATGACTTCGCTTCAGGAGCTGGTACCACTAGCAACTGGGCAGCTCCTGGCAGCATGTGGAAACGTCTGCTCTGTCACCATTTTGGAGCCAACCAACTTTTACCCCTTTGCCCTCAGGAGGCATGAGCCCTGGAAGGTTCCACCACCCCAGAAAATGCTTCCTTGGCTTCACTTATGTTGTTTCAAGGGATGAGAGAAATGGTATGAAGCACCCCAGAAGATGGCGAGAAAGCCCCCAGTCAGGAAAGAGAGGTAGGAGCCTTATTTCGGCGGGGGGGGGGGGGGCCTCTTGAGACAGCTAAATGTGGGCCTTCCAACCTACCACTAAGGTCAAGAGTAGATAATGGTCCATGTTTCTGGGGCTTCATTTTGGACACATGGAGTTACTAGGTAGCCAAATGACAAGCAGGTGCCCTGAACCCTTACCTCAACAGCCCTAGAATACACACCGTTCTGACTTCTCCTCATCAAATAAACTTGATTCTTGGGCTCCCACAGTGCTTTCTCCTTTAGGTCCATATTTACTTTCTCTACCCTTGTTGAAAAACTTCAGATACAGGTCTGTAAATAAAAGGCTTAGGAATGAACTTGGCTACTGGAGCTATAGAAAACAAGATCAATAAAGCCAATAGCATGTGGTTTAGTGGCCAGAGAAGGTCCAAGAAGAGAAAGGAAAGGAAGAAAAAGCCCTAACACTTTAACAATTGAATTTCTCTCATTTTACTTGACACCTAAAAAGGTAAAGCACCTTAATTACCTGAATCTTTACAGTAAGTTTAAATTATATTTTATGAGCTATTCTGAAATCTGCCCTGTTTAATAATCTGTAACGTCAAGAAAACATTTTAAGTGTCTCTCACAATTAAACCCATCCACAGCCTTGTATAAATCAAAATTTTGCTACCATATCAAAATGTTACACTGGGGCTGTATAACATTGCCCACATCCTCATTACATGCAACACTAATTACTACCAGCAGATTCAGAATTTTCTGCACATTAGAGGCTTTTAGAGGAGCTATAAAAAATTTCAGGCACCATTAATTTAAATTTGTATTGAAATTTCCTTTTGACAGATGGCCAAAAATTACTTATTATTTAGAGTACCAGAGCTGCCTGTTTGCACATTAGAAGAGGAAAGGGAAAAATTAAAAGCAAGAAGGAAATTTATGTCACGTTCATTACCTGTTAAATGTTAAGGAGCATTATCCTGCATGAATAAATTATTTCATACAAGCCTGACTCCAGCTGCAGGCAACTGGCAGGCTCCGGCTGATAAAAACCATCTCAAGTCACACAGCACACAATCATAAAAAGCCCCTCTTAACCAGGAGCCACTTAAGGGAGGATGAGGACGATCAATGGAACAAGCAACTAACTGCTTCTCTGAGCATCACAGAACACATTTACGAAAATTAGCAAACTTCTTTCACCTTGCAAAGCCATAGCACAGCCCCAAACCTGACACAACTTCAAATCTTGAGAACCGTACCCAACAGAAACATCTATTTATAGCTACCATTACATAATAAATCAAGGCCAAATCATCCACCTCTGTTTCCTCTTTGTTTTCCCCCTGGCTTCTAGCTATATAGACACTCACTCCCAGACTCATCCTGAATGATTATAGATGATTTCAAAATACACCCTACTCTGGCATAAGGGAATATAAAATGTAATTGACACAAAAGTGTGCACTGGAGTATAAATATTTTCACAGTCTTCTCAGAGTGGGGCAGGAGAGGAGGCTTTTGTTTAGTTCACTGGCCTGCCTAAAGGTATGTATTTATCATAAGAAGGCAGAGAATGTTTATATTATTGGCCCCAGAATAACTAGACAGGCTTTCCAAGGACTGCTATCAGCTAATCCTGGTCAATGCATTTACTTACCACTTCCTAAGTACACATGTGTGGAACACTCAGATCAAAATTGCTTTTTTTAATCTAGGTCCTGATATGCATATTACACAACAAAATACACAACTGTAAAAGCATAATTAAATAATTCAGTGTGTGCAGTTCCAATTGTAAATGTTGACATTTCTATGGGTGTACAGATGCCCTTTCAAATTACAGAGACTCTTGAAGGGTAAAATAGATACACTTAATTTTTATTTTCCATTCTGTAAGGGTTTTGGAAAAAAAAGACAAGGAGTAAAGAGCCGTTCAAAGTGACAGCACAGGTGGTTTCAGGGGGAGATTTTAGTCTTCATTACACATAACTTCATTAAAAACTACAAGAGATGTAACTGCCCATGCTCCAAAACAACTGTTGCAAAATACAAGGAAAAGACTTGACAGCATCTGTGCATTGGCCAAGGCTTGAGAACGGCCTTGTCCTTTTAATCTTTACAAAATACAACACAAATATACAGGCAATTATGCATAACACGGTGGCATATTTACATTGCGCCTGGCTCAAAAGTGATCAAGCAATTTTCATATTTTCCTCATTTCCTGCCGTGGTAGCCTGTTTTTCTTGTTTGCTTACTCTATAAATTCAGGCATCCTTAGCACATCCCATTCTGGTGTTACACAATCACATCCAAATCATTAGGCCCTAAATACTTTTCCTCTTTCCCTACAACTTGTCTGTAAAGAGACAGAGAGGCAGATAAGAGAGATGCAAAACCTAAGAAGAATAACTTGCTATACTGGAAAACAAGATGTTGTTAAATAAATATCTTTCTGGCAGAGAAGAATGCTTTTATGCATTCTGTTAGAGAGTTTTGTAGGATGGAAATGTTTTCTAAAACGAGACTAATGTATATTTCTTATAAATCAAGCTATTTACTTTTCATTATTTATCTTATAGCCAAAGCCTAACTGAAAAAAAAAAAAAAAAGTAGTTATTCTTCCTCACATAGCAAGACATAACAATATAAGCAATGTGAGCCAGATCTTCCATAGTTCCATCCTGGGCTACAAATCCAATTGTGATAGAAAAATGAGACCAGTATTTTCAAAAATCTCAACCACACAACTGAAAGTAGTCAAAAATACAGTTAACCACTAACTGGTAAAGCCCAGCAAATCATTCTGTAAATCTCAAAGAATCCACCACTAGATTGATTCAAATCATTTAGAGACCTTCTAAGCCATTCCTTCATCTGTGAATCTGAGTCCTACCTTGATGGAGTCTCTGTCTATAGGCCAAATAGCAGCAACACAGGCGGTGGGAAAAAGGAAAAAGAAAAGTACCAGTTAGTTTACATAAAATCATACATTTATCAAACTTGATCTCTGCTAAATAATAAATGGCACAGATGTCATCTTTGCAGTAAAGTTAATTATTAATACTGTTCGACCAGATCCACAAAGTGCCAATCTACCTCTGACACAATTTCAGAAACCGAAGCTGGATATTCAGATTATTTACACTCCTTATCGACTTGTCCACTTAAAAAAGTGTTCATAGTCATGCTTCAGCCCGGCTTCATAGCACTAAGAAATATTACAGTGTTTCCAACATCGGAGATGGGAAATTTATGTCTGTGATAAAAATCATTTACCCAAGATTATAATTCATGGTAATGACACTGAAACAGGAGTAGATATGAGGTTTTAATTATAACCACACCTTTTAACCAATGAACCACCCATGTGCTAACTAAATTCCCACAAAGGAATGCTGGGAGAGACTTCTTCATTTGCTTTTCTGCCACTGACTAATAAAAATTATTAGTAAGCACCATACAAACATACGGTCACATCAAAATCTCTCTGAACCATTCATATACTTTAATGGAGGGAGGAACCCCATCTAGAAGGAGCACAACTATCCTTTAAAATCAATTATTTGCATGAACAATTGTGTTGTTTTTATAGGAAGAAATGAGTTAATTTCATGCTTCTGTTTTTTTTTTTTTTTTAAGATTTTATTTACTTATTTGTCAGAGAGAGCGAGCAAGCACACAAGCAGGGGGAGCAGCAGGCAGATAGAGAAGCAGGCTCCCCGCTGAACAAGGAGCCTGATGCGGGACTTGATCCCAGGACTCTGGGATCATGACCTGAGCCAAAGGCAGATGCTTAACCGACTGAGCCACCCAGGCATCCCTAATTTCATGCTTCTAGACAGCCTGTGTGAGAGAGGTAGTTAAACCAACAGATTTCATTAATTTGGGCTGCACTTTCTCAATTACTAAGACTACTAAAATTGTTTTCTTACCTGAGAGATTTTTACTGCACCATATAGGCTGATCTGATTTATAAATAATAATTGACTGTCAAATTATCAAGTGAGTCTTTATCAGTAAGTCCTTCCCCAAAACAGAATAGGTCAAAATTAGCTATTAACGTCACTCACTATTTCAAACACAGAGAACTGTGGGATTTCATTACTGATTTAGACTTGGGGAACATGGGACGCAGCACAGGATCAAAGGCAATAACCAGGAAACAGGACCCCTTGCCTTTGGGGACTGCATTCACTTTTGCCAACCACTAGGGGATCCTTTGGAAAAAGACTGCTTCCAGTCATTCATTTACCTTCCAGCAGAAATCCTTTGTGTAGTCACAGGGAAAATTAAATCCAGAGACAGAATAAACAACGGCATCCAGAACCCACCCTCAGTGGCAGGCAGGTAACAGCAGACTGACGACATCTCGAGAGAATCACTCACCTCTTTGGTGATCATTGTCATGGTGCTTCTTCTCATCTTTAATTGGCAGGTGGGACTGGCCTCCCAGGGCACTAGAGAGGGCCAGAAGGCCGGCGCTGCTCCCAATGGGTGGAATGGCAGGGGGCTGAAGCCCCGAAGGGTGTGGGGTCAGAGGCACCGGCAGACCATGTCCATGTGATAAATGCTGGGCCTGGAGTTGTTGCTGCTGTGAGGAATGAGACAAAGATATTGAACTTGTTCCCTATACCCGTGCCCCCTTGCAAAAGAAAAGAGGTGCGAAGAGATCCTGGAAAACCCAGCACCCACGAAGGAAAGATTTATCCTTCAGGTACAAATTTTTTAGAAAGGGAGGGAGGGGGAGATGTAGAGTGGAGAAATGTTCCTTTTTCCTTAGATTTGGGGATTTTGCACCATACTGTAAGGAACTTAATTTTTAATAGTGAAATTAGCTAAGTACCTTTTAGTAGCTGAAACTCAGGTTTCTTCAACAAAATGTCTGTATTTTGTTCTCCCAAACATACGGCCTTGCTATCGTACATTTCTAATCAAAACATATACATGACTAACTGTTAAAGCAGTTATGTTGAACAAAAAAAGCTGAAAATTGAGAAAATTAGTGTTAAACAGTTCTCCCAGAACCGCTGCACAGCATGCAGCGGGAGTTAATTTGAAAGAGAAAACCTGAATTAACAACCCAGAAAAGGAAACTGGTTGCAGCCACCGTTTTAAGCCCTTTAAGTGTCCTCAGCGGTACTTGAGCAAATTACTAAAGAAAATCTAATGTAGCAAGGCTGGGGTCCTCCTGTAGGCTTGCTCCATAATGCTGAAATAATTGGGCACTCTGTGCACGTTTAGTGATGCTCGAATGGAAAGCTAGAGGCCTGCCCTCGCACTCTTCTCCAGCGGCCGCCTCTGTGTTGTGACAGGTTTATCTGAGTGGGACTGTGATGCATGAACCGGTAACTGTGCTGACAAGAGTTTAAAGTCATTTTCCCCAGCACACTGGCAACACATGGAGAAAGCCCTCGAGAGGCTGGAATGGGAGTGCTTGACCTCAGCAGAGGCCGCATCACGCTCAGCTACAGGAACTGCTCTGGGCAGGCCTTGCTGCCACCACCGGGTGCAGAGGAGGAGGGGGAGGTGACGGAAGGACTCGAAGTTAAATATGTCCCTCCACAGGCACCCCCTTCCACTGGAGACCCTGCCTAATGGTGTTCCAGGAGAACAAGTGCTGAGGAATTTGCAGACTGGCTTTTGTAGTGATTACATTTTAATTAATGCCTCCAAGTGAATCACTTGTCAGATCTATCCTATGATAGCCCAACAGTCTTCTAGGATCTTCCCAAGTAGGACTGTGGATGCTGCTCCCCTTCACTGATAAAAAGGATCTTGAAATGCCTTTTTTTATATTTAAAGAAAATACTTCAAAGAAAGAAGTGAATTATTTTTTCTCCTCCCCCAAATCACTTTTATTTCCTTCCTCTTCCCCTCTACCCATCGTCTTCCTGTGTCTGACTATAAAAGTCAAATTACAGCACTAATTAGCTCTTTTCTCCAATTGACCTGCAAGTATTTTCTGGACTTAAAATATAGCCAATAAAGTACTAACATGCGCTTAAAATATAGCCAATAAAGTACTAACACTTTTTTTTTTAAAGTACTAACACTTTTAAAGAAAGTTCACATATATAAAATCGAAAAATCGGAGCAGTGATCCAGATATTCCACCAACCAACGCCCACCCTACAGTCCTGCAAAGCACTACCTAACTGGGTAATTCAACGCTGTGTATTTCTCCTTTTGAGGAGCCAAAATCATGCTCATAGTTCTTTATGTACTGTAACTTAGTTGTGACCAAAAGTATGAGCACACGATCATATTTTCTAAACGAAAATAACATCTATGAAGAAAACAAGGCCTTTAGGTAAATATATGGCAAATTTATTTCAAAACCTTATTCAACTGCAATCACCAGAAACTGCTCCACTTCCCTTCCTCCTCTAAATCTCCTAATACTTCATGTGTATGGGTTGGGCCTATAGCCACTTTGTACCTCAGATCAGAGTTTAATTGGCGGACATTTATTAAGAGCCGGCAAATGTGTCTCTCTTATCACCCTTCCTAGACTCTAAGCTCTGTGAGTCTACATCTGACGCAAACCCTAGCTACCTGCAGGCACTGAGACTCAGAATACCTGGGCAATTCCAAAATATGTACATCGATTTCATTAGACATTAAAAAATAAAAGACTCAGCCAAAAACAATAGCTTCAATGATCCAGGTGTTTCACTTCTATTTTTCTCTCTCAGGACACAAAATAAGCACTATCACCTTCATTTTTCTACCCAACCAGGAACATTTCAAAGGCAGAAAAGATAACCCGAGTCTGCTGCACACATGCCATTCACAGTAGAGACTTCCCGAGACCTCACTATCCCACCTCAAAGTAGCTCTGACACCAGCTTCTCCTCTTCTCCCCATCTGTCCATCTTTGAGGAAGGAGGGCCCCTTTTCCT
Source organism: Leptonychotes weddellii (assembly GCF_054177405.1). Taxonomy (NCBI): domain Eukaryota; kingdom Metazoa; phylum Chordata; class Mammalia; order Carnivora; family Phocidae; genus Leptonychotes; species Leptonychotes weddellii. The sequence continues at coordinate 18,008,562 of NC_138382.1, read as the reverse complement.
TTCTGAGGCCAAGACTCTTCCCTGCCTACACAGGCTGTGTCAGCTGTCCATCCCTCTTCCTTTCAATGCTGTTGATTCTCCAGGGCTCTCCCCCACCTTCAGCGGTTCTGTCACTGATTCTGTCCTTCTGCTAGCCAGCTGGATACCAGCAGCCCTAGGGTTTTGTTTAAGATGAATTGCCTAGTGAACGCCAAAAGAACCTGGGGTAGCACTTTTTCAAGAGGGAAAAAACACTGTATTTTAATCACTTTTTGTGTCCTCCACTGCCCCTAACACAGTGCCCTGCACATAATTGGCACTTGATAAATGTTTGTTAAATTTAATTAAAATAACCTTCTTTTGCCCTCTTCAGCTACTGGCCTGTATATATACATATATATATATATGTATATATACACACACACACGTATATATATCCTTGACCTTGCAGAGCCAAACTTCTCTAAACACTAGTGTAAATTTGCTCTCTCCACTTCTCAGGAAGACACACACACACACACACACACACACACTCTTCCTCTTTAACCCCCTATAATCTGGATTCCAGACCCATCCTTCTCATGAAACTGATGACCACCCAGACAGCAATTAGTTCAAGATTTTACAATTTCCTCTCTGACATCCATGCAGCCATAGACAGTATATCCTCCTTGTTGAAACTTTCCTCTACCTGCTTCAGGAATACCACAATGATCCCCAAGGCCTCTCTTTACCCATCTGAATGCTCTGCCATTAGCTTTCCTTCTTGGTTTTTTCTTCTCCTGCTCACTAAAGAGGAACAGTCCTTAACTTTTTGCTCCTCTCCCACGCTCTGATAGCCCTGGTCTAACTTCTTGCCAGCCAATTCTACTTGGCAGCCCAGCATTACGTTAAAACAAAAATGTTTAACACAAATGCCCTAGGTAACTTCTGCTGGCTCAGGTTAACCAGCTGCCATTGATTTTCTTCTGTGCTCCTACACCCTTAATCACCAAATCCGATCAATTCTCAATTCCTTGTATTTCTACCACCACCATACCCATCAGACCCTTATCACACTTTGATTACAGCAAGCCTCCATTAGCTCCCCTGAATTTCAATGAATTCCCATTCTGCGTCACCACTGGCATGTCACCTCCCATCTCTTGAAACCACCTCACCCTTACCTATAAGCTGTTAAGTCATCCACCCCAGCTCACCTCATGTTCCAACCATTCTGCAAAGGCCTCTCAAACATCCCATGTGTCTGCTATTGCACAGGATTCCCTGTATCATTCACTGGCACAGGCTGCCTTGTAAAGGTACTGTTATTCATCTTTTTATGGCTAAGACGACCTCGGACTTGCCAGCAAGACTGTGAGGTTTTGGAGAGAAGAGACCAGCCTCTAGCCTCTGCAACCCTGGCACCTAACTCCCCACTATTCAGTCATATGTATTTAGTCATACACTTAAAGCTTTTGATAAATTTCCACTAAATATGAAGAGAGTTCCTATATACCCCTCACCTGGCTTCCATTAAAGTTAATATCTTACATAACCACAGAAATTATCAAAATTAAAATACTAACATAGTGCATTACTATTAATCAAACTACAGACTTTATTCAGATTTCTCTAGTTTTTCCACTAATGCCATTTTTCTGTCCTAGGATGCCACACTGCATTGAGAAGTTTTAATGTTTCACATGTTATTATACCAAAATTATAAAGCCCTTTTATAGATCTTAAGAATGGCAACATCCAAATTACAGTCACGCTGGTGAATAGAATATGCTTTGAACTTAGGAGAGAAAAAAAGAATGAGAAGATATGAGCCCATTTCACAGGTCATCCACTATACATACAAAATATCAAACAAAAAAAGCATACTCAGTAGGACACCTGGTAGAAAGGAGTAATCTTTATCAAGTATTTAAAATACAAAATTATAAAATAAGAATGCAATTAAGTAAGTCACCAAAAGATATATGACAAAAATGTAAAACAGATATGCAGAAATAATTTAGTATGTTTTAAAATGTTTACATCAATCAAACAGACTACTTTCTGTATTAGGTGGTCATTTTTAAGCTTCTTTGGAAGTTCACACTTAGAAACTATCCTAGAAATAGAATGCCAGATGCACACTGATAATGACTCCTGATTAGTCAATGAAACAAACATATAAGACGCCATCTTCTTTAAATAAAAGCAGTGAGTCACCAACAAATCAACTGAACCCCACCCTTTCCTTGATTAAAAAATAAAATGGCTTCAATCTATCAAATTTCAAGTAACATTCAAGAATTCAACACAAAAAAGAATCTCTGTCAAGTCTTCTCATCGACAGAGGAAAACTCAAAGCAGTTTTCCAGGGAGAGAACGCCGTTTCACTGGCTATTATTCCAGAAGCTGAGAGTACCATAACTTAACGGACTGCCCTACAACACAAGGCAAGCTTGCTGAGGTTGCCCCATGGCGTCCTCTGTCCTCTGGCCTCTGCCCCATCCGTGTTAATTACAGAGCAATTAACCTGCAAGGTTTACTACTTTATGCTACTACAGTCATGCTAAGAAAGGTAAAACTTCTTGCTTTTAAAAGACGGAAGGAAAGGAAATATATATTAACAGTACATGGTTCAACACTGACTTGTTACTAAAATAAGACAAATCACCATCTAATTATATAAATAAGCAAGTTAAAAAATGATGACTTTATAAGAAAAAAAAGCCAAAAATGAAAAAGACAGACTGTAGTACCAATTAAACATTAAAATAAAATACACTCTATGTAACCATAACTGAGAAAAATCTACTGAGAAAGATCCATATCTTGGAAAAATTCTCACTGAGCTCCCCAGGCTGTTACTATTTTTCAGTTACTTATTTAAAAGGGGGGGGGGGTGGTAAAAAGGAAAAAAAAAAAACCCAAAACACTCTCATCTCAAACTACAATACAAAATAAAAATCCTTTTTTTTTTTCTCCTGGTCCCCTTGATGGGCCATTCAAGAGAATAAACATTAAAATGGAGTGAACTTTAAACTTAGACAAGTAAGCATTCCATTAAGATAATTAATTTAATTTTGAAAAATAGCCAGTAATTAACTTCTGAAAATATACAGCAATGAGGTGGTAGACATAGCCTCAATTCTCTTAAGAGCTTTTTACTGGAGTTTCTATAACAAAGAATTATTTCCCTCCAGTTTCAAGTTTGGAACAAAGGGTAGGAAAAGACCCAGGAGCAAATCAAGTTCACAGGAAATGTTTTTTGAAATGTTATCTTTCTACAAAAAGAGGAATTACTTTTTTAAAAGATTGTATTTATTTATTTATTTGAGAGAGAGAGAGAGAGCATGAGTTGGGGGGGGCAAGGGGGGGAAGCAGACTCCCCGCTGAGCTGAGCAGGGGGCCCTACACAGGGCTCCATCCCAGGACCCTGAGAGCAGGACCTGAGCTGAAGGCAGACGCTTAACCAACTGAGCCACCCAGGTGCCCCAAAGAGGAATTATTTGTAATCAAATGTCCCCAACTGCTTGATTACCAGGGCCTGACAGGCCAATGACCAAGCAGGAGCAGGGTAAATACAGAGCTTCAGTAAATACATATCCCTAGCAATTCTGGACGACTCCAACTGGAAAATCAGGCAGAGATTTTCTTGCCCATCACTCTCATCTCTATTATGCTATCAACCACAGAAAAAATCCTAAAAAGAAAAAAAAAAAAAAAGCAGCATCTTTCTCAGAACAATGACACCCCAGTAGCAATGAGCACACTTAGTGTCATATCTTGGTTTCTTTACAAAAAAAAAAAAAAAAAAGTGCATGGTGAGCCTGCTAGCTCTCGTGCCAGGGAGTAAGAAAGCTATCTAAACTAACCGGGAGTGACCCCTAGAACACCGAGCTGACCAGAACGGGTCCTGACTGGCAAAACTCAAGACAATTTAAGCATCATGAGGAATAATAACTGAAACGGATTCTAACACATTTAACACATTTTAAGAAACAGTTTCCAGGAGTGAGGTCCATGGTACCCCCAAGAAAACAGGTGGGGCTGTGGGGCATTCTGGGGCCAAGGACTAGGGAATGGTTCCCAAATTCACAACATTCTTGCACCAGCTGGTCAACGTGGGTGCACAGAGCACGCAGGAGCTAACCAGGAGACACCATGCTGAGAGAAGTAATGGGGGACCCAGTGACCTTGACTGAGAAAAGCTTGGAAAGAGGAGGCAACAGACTCTGAAATGGAGTAGCAAGCCCACGAAGGGCCCAGGACTGGGCTGGTATCTACACCCTTTGAACTGTGAAGATGTCCTTTGGTAAGGATCTATCTGTGGGGGCTGGGCTGAGTTTGAGAAAGGAGATCCTGAATAGTAGTCGGTGATGCACGATAATGAAGAGGCCAGCAGAGCCACCAAGCTGGAATCATTACCATCTATGTAAGCAAGAGCCAGTCACTTAACATTTCCGGGCCTCAGTTTCTTCATGTAAAAATTGGGAACAGTTTTAAAATCTGTCCCCTGAGGGTATTAGGAGAATTCTAGTTCACATAAAACCTTTAGCACAGGGCTCGGCAAATAATAAACAGTAAATGGTGTATCACTGGAAAAAGGTATCCAGAAGTCAGTCCGTCCGTCCATCCGTCCGTCCACACACACACACACACACACACACACACACACACACACGGGGGTGAGGGGGTAGGGGGAGTTCTTCTTTACAGAATATTAATTTAAAAGGGAAAAGAATTTAAAATTTACCACTTCACCACTCCCAATGTATTAATAGCATCAACCGAGGCTAAAAACCAATGGGTAAGAAGTTGTTGGGGGTCAAGTGATTCACTGTCAAAGCATCACCCCACAGATTACCAAGCTTCACCAATAAGGTGATACAATGTAATACTTAACCTGAATCTAAACATGAGGAAACAATCAGACAAATCAAGGTTGTGAGACATGCCATAAGACTGGTCTAGAATCTTCTAAAATGCCCAAGTTGTAAAGTAAATGGTTTGGGGACCGTTCTACCTTAGAGAAGACTGTAGAGACCGAGGAACAAAGACATTTGTGAGTATGAGTCACAGAAGGCAGGGGAAGCTGCTAGGAAGATAAAGTGCTACCACAGACATTTTATGTACTGGAGAATTGGGAATACAAACAATACCCTGGATTTGCAGATGTGTTAAGTGTATCATCCTGATTTAGGAAAATACCCTCGTTCATAGAAGATGCATGCTGATGTATCACGAGGTGAACCCGTCGTCATGATGGCCTCTTCCTTTCAAACAGTACAGCACACATGCAAAAGACAAAATGTTAACTGGTTGAGTCTAGGTGCTGAGTACACAGTCTTGATTTTACTATTCTTTCCACTTCTCTGTAGTTGTTGGGATGGGAAAAATAGATGCGCCCTTCTGGACAGATTGGGAGGTCTTGGGGCACCTGGGTGGCTCAGTCGGTTGGGCGGCTGCCTTCGGCTCAGGTCGTGATCCCAGGATCCTGGGATCCAGCCCCGCGTCGTCGGGCTCCCTGCTCAGCGAGAGCCTGTTTCTCACTCTCCTCCCTGCTTGTGCTCTCTCTCGCTATCTCTGTCACTATCTGTCTCTCTCTTGCTCAAATAAATAAATAAAATCTTTAAAAATAAAAAAAAAAGGATTGGGAGGTCTTTTTTTTTTTTAAGATTTTATTTATTTATTTCAGAGGGAGAGAGCACACAAGTGGGAGGAGGGGCAGAGGCAGAGGGAGAAGCAGACTAGACTCCCCTCTGAGTGGGGAGCCTGAGCCCACCTGAGTCAAAAGCAGAAGCTTAACGGACTGAGCCACCCAGGTGCCCCAGGAGGTTTTGCTTTTAACAAATACATCTAGCAAAAGCCAGTAAGTGAATACATGGCGAGAAGCAATAATAAAGCAATAATAAAAAGAACTTGCAGATTAACTCACAAAGTGATAATGACAAGAAATGGAGGGGAAAAATCCCCCAAATCTGATTATTATGTTAACTTTCCCATCGGAGATCCTGTTAGAATTTTTTCTGAATTGGTCCAAAGTTTACTAGGAAAGATAGTTCTAAGCAAATTAATAACAGAAATACCATTTCCTAGAAACTTGTTTAAGCTTCAAAAAAAAATTTTTTTTAGAGATTTTTAACCTATATCTTACTGAAACCAATGCTTCTATTTTGTGTTTTAGTCGTTAAAGTCACCGAGCTAGGAGATCTTCCTCAGGAAATTTTCTTTAGTTATTTCAGAGTACTTTAAAAAAAGTCAAGCTGCATTTAAAAAGGCTATCTACTTTAGATTCTTCAGTAATCCTGCAATTGACCTTCAAAAGTAGAATGAATTTCAGATGACACTGAGATGAGCTGCTTTCCAACATTTTGACCAAAACTCATGTGTATACGTGTGGACATGCAGGTATCTGCAGAGAATACACATGTCAACAAAACAAAATTTTAACAATACCAAATAGTATGTGTAGCTCCCCGTAATATTTTCTATTCTCTTCTACTTTTTAATAAAAAATGTTGACGATGGCTCACTGAATTGATTTCACTGCACACTCATGAGTCTGACTCACAATTCGAAAAACACTGAAGCAGGTTGTGATATTGTGACTTACAGTAATTATATGTTTAGTCTTTGTCCACTGTTTCTGGCACAGAGAACCCTTGAGATTTCCTAAGCAATGAGAGCAGCAAAGGTGTCATTTGCTATGTTAATGAGGTGACTTTGGGGGGTGGTTGCTAGGAGAACCAACTGTGTGATTAGAGGGTTAGAACTTCAGCCCCACTCTCTGACCTCAGGGGAGAGGAGTGGGCTAGAAACTGCGTCCCATCACCAGTGGCCAATGATTTAATCCACCATGCCAAAGCCTCCATAAAAACTCGAAAGTTTGACAGGGTTGGGAAAGCTTCCCAGCTGATCAACACATGGGGAGAGCTGGAGAGAATGTGCACTAGGAGAGGGCAGGAGACTTCATACCCTTTCCCCATATTTTGTCTTATGCGACATATTCTATCTTCTGGTTCCTGAGTTATATCTTTTTTACAAGATATGGCCAACCTAGTAAGTAAGATGTTTCTCTGGGTTCTGTGAGCTGCTGTAGCAAATTAATGGAACCCAAGAAGGGAACTGTCGGAAGCACAGGTGACAACTTGGACTTGCAAGTGGCTTCTGAAGAGGAGGGGATGGCGGTGGTGGTGGGAAGATATCTTGTAGGGCTGAGGCAGGATGCTACCTCCAGAGAGATAGTATCAGAATTTAGCTGAATTACAGGACACCCAGCTGGTGTGAGAGAATTGCTGGTGAAGTGGGAATCCTCCCAACCCGCAGGGATGGGCTTTAGAATCTTATAGGCCAACAGCCACACGTGTGAGTCAGTAGATTTTATCAGCATCAAGAATGAAGCACAAGCCCCCACCATCCAGTCCAGTGATGGCACTTGCTGCCCTATGGGGACCTTTCTTAACTAGGGAGATCTAACCCTAGGAGGTAAGCGATCCTTCATAAGAATCAGAAGAGACTGCCCCTCTGGGGAAGTGATTTTTGAACTAAGACGTAAAAAGTAAGAGTGAGAGCACCCTGCAGAGCGCTGGGAGAAAGGAATCAGGCAAGAGAGAAGCAGGTGCAAAGGCCCAGAACCGGCAAAGGCCCTGAAGTGACCAAGGAAGCAAAATGACGTCTGGTGGGAGCCCAGGGAGCAAGGAAGAAGTATGGTAGAACAGAAATATGGGAATCAGATCATGGACAGAAAGGAATTTAGACTTTGATGTAAGAATAAGGAAATCTTTAGGCCATGGTGAGTTTTTCTGGTTTTGTTTTGTCTTTCAAATTGAACTTTTAGTTTGTCCTTAATGGATTTAAGCTAGATTGTAATCATTTGCTGGCTATATGTGTTACCAGTATCTTCTCTCAGTTTCTGGGGCCTGTCTTTCCATTTTCTTTAGGATACCTTTTAGTGAACAGGTGTTTTTAAATTTTAACTAGGTAATATTATCAATCTTTCTTCTTATGGTTTGAGCTTTCTGTGACCCATTAAGAAATGCTTCTCTCCTCCAAGATAAAGATTCTTCCTGTTTTGTGTTTTTCTGAAAGTTTTAAAGTTCTGTCTTTCATATGCTTTTTGGATTGACTTCTGTAAATGATGAGATAGGTGGACACAATTTCCTTTCTTCCACAAGAATAACCAACTATCCCCTCAGTAGTACTTACAAGTGGCCATCTTTTGCCTCATTGATCCACATGCCCTTCTAATGTGTATGAATGGATCTATTTTTGAGTATTTATTCCACTGGTTTAAATAAAGACTAATCAGTATTGCAAGCTAGAGTATTAAATAATTTTATAATGTTTAAAATACATGTGAGACTGGGAGGTGGCCATGATGAAAGGTGGGAAGAGAGACCAGGTGGGAGGTAATACAGGGGCTCAAACCAAAAACTCATGATGACTTGGATTAGGGTTGTGGCAGTACAAGCTGCAAAGAGTAGAAGGAGTGAAGAGAAGTTGAGGCGGCATGAAAAGATATGGTTATGGAAGGAAAAGGGCATGAGACTAACTGAAGGAATCCAGGATACTCTGTTAACACCAGGCCCCTAGTAACTGGGTAGATGATTGTACTATTTACTCAGATGGGGCAGAAGTGAGGAGGAATGGGTCTATAAATACAATTTTGCTTTGTAATTTTTCTAAATACCTTAATTTTATAGAGCAGTTTTAGTTCACAGAAGTTATAACTTCTTTAGATCAGAAGAGTCATGTGTGTAATGAACAAGAAGAAAAAGAAATTAAAAGTCACGCAAAATCCTACCAGCCAAAAAAAACAACTCATGTAATGATCAAGTCCATCTAGTATTTTTTTCAATGCATATATAAGCCTTTTAAAACACAAATAACATCATGCTATCTTGTAGTCTAAAGTTCTTCTTATTTAGTGTGTATCAAACTTTTCCCCATATCCCTAAGTAATACTTTGCATCATTTGAAATGGCTGCATAGTATCTGCCATTGTATAGATACATGAGAGTTCATTTAAGGGATCCTCAATCGTTTGGTTCAAGTTTAGGTTGTTTCCAATTTTGATGTATATATGGAGTCACCATGGTATTACAAAATACCAGTTAAGACAGTGAGTTTCTCAACAAGTTATAGAATACCCAAATCAAAGTGGCCTGAGTAACAGAGATTTTTATTTCTCACTTAACAAGTCCAGGGTTAGTCGGATGACCTGGTGATATCAAGGTTTTGTGTCAACATCTCTCTGGCTCTCATGGCCTCTCATATCCCATTTCCACACCAAGATGGCTGCCACAGCTCCAAGCATTAACTCATCCTCACACAACTATGTTCAAATGCAGAAAGAGGGCAATTTTCTTTTTCTGGGTCTTACTGTTAAGGAGAAAACGGTATCTCCTTATAGCTCATGGACTTGGATAGGGTCACTGGCCCACAGCCCAGCTGTGAGGAAGGCTGGACAGAGCACCTGGATTTTAGCTTCCACAGCAGGAGGTATAGGCTCAGCCTGCAAAAAACAACCAACAAAACCTGCCCTGACATCTATCTGCTCACAGGCCAGTCTGAGGCTATCAGCTGAAAGAGACCCCAAACCACCTCTGAGCTTTTAATCCAAGTAGGCAGCAGCTTAAACTTCTTGCAACAGTTCCTTCTCCCAGATATTCGTTTGTGCAGAGAAGTATCTACAAATTGCTTATGGTCAACCCAGAAATACCCAGGGGGAAAAATACATGACTGCCACTCCGCTTCAGAGCTACAGTGGCACTGGCCCTGTTGGTCACAGAGGATAAACTCTCCCCCCTTTTTATGAATCCACCAAGGGAAAACAATGTATGAAAATCACAAGGGACAGAATGGCTGTGGAACTGCCTTAAAAAGGGTTCTAGAATGTACCATTTTGAGTTTTCCTTAAAAGGTTTATGTGTAGGGGTTAGAGTTAACTCTTGCTTATTAGGTCAACATGACTATTTCAGTGTGCAGTATTACTGCATCCCACAAAGCAGTTGTAATTCACAAGCAGAACAGACAAGACTTTCTCCAGATGGAGAAACGAAAGCAGGAAAAAAGTACAATTGATCATAAGACCATGAAATAATTTCAAATAGGACTCCCCCAAATATACTGGCAATCCCCATAAATTCTTATTTATGTACCCTTTGACTGGCCACTGGCCCTCTAGGGTCCTCTTCTACCAGTATTCCCTTCCTCAGCCACTGCTGCCTATAATTCGCTTACCCTCACACATCTGCATTCACTAGGTAACTGCTACTCCGGTGCTTGGTTCATGATTTAATATTAACATGATTTATCCATCTTTGGATTTACCCCTCCCATGAAATCATGAGCACCGAAGAGGCAGGGACCAGTTTTTAATTGTCATTGTGTCCCAGAACTTTAAAGGGTGCTGGTATAAACAGGAAACTAATAAAGTTTCTGAAGGAATATTTACTTGTCTGTATTTTTTTTTTTTAATACAACTATATGAAGGCAGCTGCTGGCTCCAGTTAATTCCTCTAAATATAAACAATATCCCAAGCAGCCATTATGAACAATCATTTAAAGTTTAAATGTTTCATATGGGTAATTTATGTTCCATAGTACCTATGATGATATCAACAAAGTGTAGCTTTGGGTTTTTTGTTTGTTCGTTTGTTTTTGTTTTTTAAACCATCAACAGTTCAAGGAACTCCCCCATCCCCTGGGCAATATTTAGAAACAAAATCAGTATAAAGTCCTGATCTCCAGGTTTCTGAACAATTGTCTAGGAATGTCTCCTCTTTTAATGCTACAGACAACTGCTTTCTAGCTGCATGCATCCCACCAGGAATTTTACTATTTCCCATCAGGACCCGGCACAGTTCTTCTGCCATAAAACACAGGCTCAAACATTTTTGTGTCATGGGACCTTTTGTGAAACTAAGTCCAAAATTTCTTCTCTAGAAAATGCACGTATCTCTTTCACCCACCCATAATTTTGTCAACATTTCAGGGAGCTAATGGACAGCCTAATACCCAAGCATGAAATCCAAGAAGATCCAAGGACCCAGGTTTAAATACCAAGGACCTAGGTTTAAAAGTGGTGTTTATAACAAATTGTGATTCTTACATATGAGAGTAAGTTACAACAGATAGAAACATAGTATGAGTCAGGAGTAGCCAGATGATCTGTTCAACTAATATGCTTCAGACAACTTAGGCTAACCAATTAGTATGTGCATCAGGCACACCCAATTTCCATTTCCTTCACTGAGCTCTGGGCACTAAACACTGGACAATCCTACAGTGGATCTTGGGATAAAGAGACTATTGATCCTAGTATAAAAGAAAGAAGAACACAGAGTCAAGGGAACAAATAAGGGACAAGTGTAACAGAATGGTTAAATGTGTGAGCTCTGAAGTTGGTCTAAGTGTGAACCCTGTTCTGCCACTTCCTCCCTGTGTGGCCTTTAGAAAACTACTTACCCCTTCAGAGCTTTGGTTTCACTTTTTATGAAGTTGGGAAGGTAATACTATCTTCCACATGGGGTTGATGTGAAGATTAAACACAGTACTGACACAAAACAAATCCTAAACATTTACTATTTTTACTTACCTGTTTAGGGAAAAGAATCTAAGCCTAGGGATGTAAATCAAGAGAAATAACTGTGACACAAAAGTGTCTCAAAAAAAGTCTCTAGTTTTAAAATAAAAAGACCCATAGTTACCAAAATAAAGAGGCTTAGAAACCATACAGTGCATACAATGTTAGAAAAGTGAGAATACTTTAGTGGTTATCTGCTCCAGCCATGCAGCCTACAGGTGAGAAAACTGTTAGATGAAATTCCTAAGATCATACTGTAAGTGACACTTGTGGATTTTCTACCAGTCCAGACTTCCTCTCAAAATTGTGTGCATGGGGGGAGGGGGGGAGAGGATGCAAAAATAGCTCAAAATAGAGTATTTAACAAATATTTATTAAACAGATATTTATTAAACATAATAAATTACTGCATGTTTATTGAACAAATAGTTACTGAGTACTTACTATACAAATATTTTTTGAACCCGATGAGCTACACATTGTTCTAGGCACCACGGCAGGAAAAGTGAACAAGATTTCACTTGCTAGTGAAGGGAGTGTGATGCATTCATGAACAAATAAATGGTAAATGCTATGAGAAAAACAGAACAGGCTAATAGGGCAGAGAATGAACTGGGTAAAAGAGCTACTAAAGCCTGCTGATCAGGGAAGTCCTTTCTTGGGAGATACATGAGCTGGGACTTTAAGGAGCACTAGGAAGACCATGTCAGGACATGGAGGGCAGGCCTTCAAAAGTGCTGATGCACAAACCCTCAGTCAAGAAGCAGCCTGGGGTGACCCAGGGACAGAGGAAAGAGGCCAATGTGGGAATGTGGGTGAAATACAGTCAAATGAAGAGAATGAGTGGTATGTGACATCAGAGAGGTGGGCAAAGAGTCAGCTCACAAAGAAATTTGTAGGCCACAGTAAGATATATAGACTTCATTCTAAGCAAAACTGGCAGCCCTCAGAGACTGGTTTTAAGCAGGGGAGCAATAGGATCTAAGTTGTATTCCAGAAGATCAGTCTGGCTGCTGCAGGTAGGATAAAGCAGAGAGAGACAAATGCATAAATAAGAAGCCCTATGAGGAGGAGGCTGGAGACCAGAGGAGGGAAGACAGCAAGTATAGTAACCCTTGACAGAAGAGTCTGGAGGCAGAATAGATACCATTTTTGATAGGAGAGAAGTTTTTTATTGAGCTTGGATTCTTTCCTCCCTTCTTCCATCAGCCAGTCTCTAGGACATGGACAATGAAGACCCAAGTTCTGAGGGGTACTGGAAAGAGGGCAAGCAAGAACAGCAAAGAATAAGCACAGAACAGAATGGGGAATATTGATAATGAAAGCTACAGATATTGAGACAGTGTGTCACTGGCAAAAGAACAGACACCCAGTTTAATGGAGCAGAAGAGAGTCCAGAAGAGGACCCACATACATATAGTCATTAGATCTTCAACAATGGTACAAAGGCAATTCAATGGAGAAAAGAGTTATTTTAACAAATGTGCTGGAACCATCGAATCCAAGGTCCGTCTGAAGAAAGAAAGAAACTGGACCTCTATCTCATACCATAAACAAAGTTAACTCAAACTAGATCACAGGCCTAAACATATAACTTCTAGAAGAAAAGCCAGAAGAACATCTTTGTGGTCTTGGGTGAGACAAAGATTACCAAAAGACAACACCGAAAGTTAAGACTCATGAAGAAAAAAAGTTCATAAATCCGACTTCCCAGCGTTAAAAATTTCTGCTCTTCAAAAGATACTATTAAAACAAATTAAAGGACGATTACAGATTGGGAGAAAATATTTGCAAAATATACAAAGGACTTACACCCAGAGTATTGTTTTGCTTTAAACTCTCAGAACTTCATAATAAAAAAATAACTGACTCTAGGAAAAAGGGAGGCAAAGATAATGAGCAGAAACTTCCCGAAGAAGACAGAGGGACAGCAAGTAAGTACACAGGCACTCAACACGTCATCAGCTGTTATGGAAATGGAGAAACGCACGAGTACCACCGTCCACCTATCAGAAATGGCTGACAACTTGAAAAGCCTACAATATCGCGTACTGCTGAAGATGTGGAGCAAACGTTGTCTCACAGAGCCTATTAGCGAGAGTGCAAAACTATACGGCCACTTTGGAAAATAGTAGGTCAGTTACCTCCAAAATACACTAATAAGCACGTAACTCAGCTATCCCACTTCCAGGTAATTACCCAAAAGAAAGGAAATCTTATATTCACTTACAAAAACTACAAATCTGTATGTTAAAATTTACTGGGACTTTGTTCACAATCACAAAAAGCTACAGCTAACCCAACTGTCCTTCAAGGAGTAAACACACTAGTGTACCCTACAATAGAATATCGTTCAGCCATACAAAGGAACTAGGGATACAGGCAGGCACAGACAAATCTCAAATGCATTACTCTAAATAAAGATGAAAACTCAAAAGGCTATATAATGTATAATTCCATTTATAGGACATTCTCAAAAAGGCTCACTTTGGGAGAAAAAACTTCATGGGCAGGTGCCAGGGGCTGCAGTAGGGAAAAGAACTGACTACACAGAACAAGGGAATCTGGGGAGGCGGGACAAGAGAGAAATATCCTGTATCCCCATAGTGGTGGTAGTTTACATGCCTGTATTCGGCTGTCAAAACTCATAGGACTGTTATGCTAGAAAGGGTCAACTTCACTTTATATAAATTATACTTCGATAAATCTTTTTGAAATATACAGAATATCAATAATGAATGTGTACTGCTAGATTCCTAATTCCAAATATAAAAAATATAAATTCATAAATGTATGCCTCATTTTTATTATGCTTTCTACTGTCTCTCTTTATTCTGTTGTCCTTGGAAACTAAAGTTTTACTGAAATTAAAATGTGTAAATTAAAAGTTGATTATGTGTAGTAAAATGCAAAACCAGAAAGCGTACAACTACCAAAACCTTAAAGATGATTCAAATGTAATTTGAGGATCATTTCAGAATACACTTAAGAAAATGTTTAAAAATATCATTCAAAGAGAACATAAAATGTGCCCCTTTGATATGACTTGGTGAAGGTATTCAAATATTTGCTTAATGAATGAAGGAGTAGATGTAATCATTATTTTTAACCATTTGATAAAAGGTTCTAACCTTTTCACAAAGGACCTTAGGAAAACACTTATGATCACAAATGCATTTTTAGGTAAAAGATTCCCAAACTGATTTCCTAGGGAACTTTGAGGAGGACACACACCAACAGCCCTTTTAGCCTAAGTCCTTAAACCCTGGAGTTGCTGTTTGGGGGAGTCTGCCTCTTCCTGCCCTCCCAGCTTCGGAAGACACAAGGCAAGAGGTCTGGCTACCTGGGAGCCGCTGCTGCTAATAGGGACACTAAGGGCAAGACGTCAGTAAGAGAATCAGAGAAAGGGATGCAAAAAAGAAAAACAAAACAAGCCACTAACCAACCAAAAGGGATAACAAAGTGTAAGCTTGCAAGCTGCCCTGAGTGAAACCTGCTTTTCTGTGTTAACTCTTCCACCCAGACCCCTGGACCCCTACAGAGGCTCAGCCTGCTGTGCTCTGGTGTGAATGAAGTGCAGATCACAGATCTGGGACACTCTACCTTCTCCTTAGTAGTGGAAGCACAAAGCCCACAGGCCTTTTACTAAGATACACCCACCCAGACACATTCTGCAACTCTTGTCACACTTTGTGAGCTATGGAAATACACGTATTAGTATTAGCAGGAAGGAGGGAGAGAAGGGCTCCTTCCTCAACAGAAAGAAAAAGAATAGCACTTCAGGTTGCCAACAACGAAAGAAAGAGAGAGAGAGGGAGGGAGGAAGGGAGGGAAAAACCGACTAGCTTCTAGAAATTTCTTCTAGGAAAGCTATATAACAGAAATTAACAGAATATACACCATAAATACAAATTAGAAATCCTGCTCTTTACCCAGGTTTCTTAGGGAGTTCTGAAGTGGAGACAGAGCTAAAAAAAATTACTTAAATATATGAGAGTCTTTGCTATGAGAGAAGGGAAATTACTGCTCTTAGAGCCTCATCAAATTGTAGCACAGATTAGATTATGACTGCATCATTCAATAATGTAGCCCCCTGATCCACAATAAATGAATCAGTTAAAAACAAAACAATAAAAGGGTGAGGGGCAGGCATACCAACATATAGAAGAATGTGTAGACTTAGCATATAAAACTGCTTTGGCTTATGTGCAATCACGGGTTGATCATACTTGTGAGAGCAGGTGAGCAAAGTCCTACAACTACAGAAAACCAGCCTCCTTCCTCCCCGCCCCCCTCCCCAGCCCTTATCCCAGCAAGCTGTGTCCATCACGCAGCCGTGGCCAGCATATCTCATAAAGCCTTTAAGGTCCGGGCACACTGTCTGGTAAAGACAGTCACAAAGGTGGAGTAACAATCTCTGATGAAACACCAATCTATTTCACAGCTTGTTTTTAAGTTCATTCCCTATTATATACATTTAGAAAATACCAACAGTCATCAGCTGGGAGAAGAAAAAGAAAGGGACGCTCACCTACAAATTTATGGGAAAGTATTTATTTAAAAAATAATGTAAAAGCGGAGCTGTTAAAGAAAAAATGTTTTATGCGCAGAACTCATGTCCGAAAACAAAGCACGATTAAAGCATCTGAGTACAAGTGCCTAGCTATAGCTTCGGGCCAATGAAGTAAAATCCTGAGTTTCCTAGTTCTTGCAAAAGTAGAGAGACAGGGCTTTGGCTGCAGGTAATTTTAAGAAATGATCCCAGGACAGGAGTGGGACCTAGGGAAGAACGGAAATTCAAAACAAGGATGTAACCCTGAGTTGATGACTACCATGGGCAGCCAGGTGAAACTAGGTCCTGCTGGGACCCTTTGTGGAGCAACGAAGAAAGCACCTCAAAATTGCCCACCAATGGGGCAGGAGGGGGGTCATTTCACTGTTTGCCTGTGTGTCCAGGATGACCCCATGGGGGTAGGTGTAAATGCCTCAGCCTTTCATACTGCTCAGGCATAAGTGAAGAGTGGATTCCCCACCAAGAGCACTTGGAAATGCAAGAGCTTCACAGTGTGGCTGAGGGGAGGTGCTGTCAAGCCTGGGGAAACACTGTAGATGTACTGGCAATGGACAGAGAGAAAAGCGGACGAGGGAAATGAGGATATTGCGAGAATGTGGTAGCCCAAGGAGGGACACCACTGCTTCAGCACTGTGGGGTTATCTGTGCCCCAAAGACAATGGCACAACTACTGCAAAATTAACAATACCTCTAGCAAGCCCTTTATTAGCCAATACAGAGGTGGGATGAAAACGTGGCTCTTGGATACTTAGTATCTTTTTCCTTTAGTTGAGAAAGTGAAGGATTTTTAATTGTATTTCAAATATTATGTTACTGGAAGCTGTGACAGAACAGGCAGGAACACAGAGAGACACACACACACATTTTTATAAATACCTACATATTTGTATCTTCCAGTTTTTTGCCTAATGACTGATTAGTTTAAAAATACAACAAGAAAAATTACCACAATGGCGTATCTAAATGCCTCTGGAACTTAAAATGGCAATTTTGAAATCTATAATGGAAAAAGAGGGACATACCTTTTCAAACTGTCATACTGCAAGACCCTCTGCCAAAATGCCAATCTGGAGTGTGTGTGTGTGTGTGTGTGTGTGTGTGTGTGTGTGTGTGTGTAATTTAAGGTCCAATCATATGACAAGGACAATAAAACAAAATGCTAAGAGGAAGAAAAAACCCCTGAAGGTATTGTCTTCCTTTTTTTTGAACTAACTCAAACACCTAAGATGGTAAAGGCAAAGTCATTTAAATCATTTCCTTAGTAATACAAGTAATATTTAAATAGATTTAATAGTGCTGCTCCAAACCAATGAATTATGGGTTTAAAACCTATTAAAATGTAATGTTTTTTTCCTGAGCTGAGAGGAGAGAGATTTAAATCCACTGAATTTTAATATTTCAGCTTGAGCTGCAGGAGGTAGAGAAAGTCCAAATGAACTATTCCATCAGCACCATTCAAGCATGAACATTTTAATCAGTTTTACTTCCTTGGAGTTCTCTAACACAGTTTACGCTGTCATTCTGAAAGCACTTAACACAGAGAGTGTGAAAAACCACCAAGGCTTGTTATTGCCTTCACAATTGATGGCAAATAATTTTGCAGACTTCCTATCATTAAAATGTCACTGCTAAAAATTGAGGTTCAGCATTTCTTGTGCTAAACTGCATTTTCCTACAAACACCACGGCATACCTGTTCTTAAGGAATTTTTAAGGGTTTTTTTTTTTTTAATGCATATTTCTACCTTTTTTTTTTTCCCCTTCAAAGAGTTAGGTTAAAAGGGAGGGTGGAGGGAAATCCAAAGGAACCCCACTTTCTATTTTTACAAGCCAAACATTTTCTCTTCCAATGTTCGTACTAACAAAACTCTTTTTCCTAATGGTGGCTTCTTTAGTGAAATTCTTTAGTGAAATTCTTATGAGGTTCCAAGCCAGTCTCCTTTATTAAGCATAACCACATTCACACAGCATGTGCTGATTATATAGTGTAATGGATTTAAAAAGCATTTTAAGATAGTCAGATGACTCAATTTAATAATACAGGAAATGAAAACATCATTTCTAATTAGATCATATTACTGATTTAAAACTACAATTTGTGTGCTGTTCCAACAGTGTGATCTCGCAGAGATTCTAATTTAAAAACACAGTGGCTAGTAGGACACATAACAAGATCAGACTAGATACATAACATTCCCTCAGCCCATTTGGGGGAACTCCGGGAAAGCTTCAAGGAAATGTGAGATATGACGAACTCAAAACAACACACAAAATATTGACTGCAGAATACGACACAGGAATTTTCCTAGGTTTTTTCCTTATAAATAAAAGATAAATGATATTTAACTTATTTCAATCTATCAACAGTTTTAAACTGAACATGACCTGTGAAAGAAATCATTATAACTGTGTTTCATTCCATTAAACACAACTAGCTTATTGTCAAGAGAACAAACCGCCTCTCCAGGTTTCGGGCTCACTTCAGCATTTTGCATTTAAACTGCATGGATCACTGGTTTGGCTCATTTACCAATGAAGGTAGAATAATATTGCAGAGTTAAAAAGGTGCTTCATCAGATTTCATTAAATCTGGGAACATCTGCACTTGTCTGGATGGTGTGCATACATATAAAACAGATACATACGTAGTGATAAACAAATGAAGGTCTGTCTGCGGGGGCTTTAGATGGGTCTTTGCCTCTTGGGAGGAAAATTTCGTTCCCTCAGTGGAAAAAATCATGGCCATCTACATTCCCAAAACCAAGTACAAAAATCTAAAATTGGCCCCTCATCACTTTCGGCAGCAAGTCAAAATGGCACCACCTCACAACATAGCCATGCTCAAGGGGACACAGAAGAGCTGGTGCACTGAAAATCCCACAGTGTTACAACTGAAAACTACTGGACAGAAGGCATCACCGGGGCTGGGACAAAGACCACACACCACAGAGAAGAGCTGCAGTAGGAATGTATCAAGTGAGTTTGTAATGGGGCTCTTCCTTCTCACTTGGTTTGTGGCTCCCTATCCCTGCAATCTATTTTTCAGAATAGTCAGATTATGTGACTGTTACTCCATTTCCGGCTCAGACACCAATAATCTGGAATCCCCACCAGATCCACAAACAGCACGTGCTACTTTGATAGCATGCGGCTCTACTGAGTGAGTTCTTCAAATTAGTTTTTTAGGTCACAAAATTAAATTTGCTATATTTTAATAATTAAATCCATATATACACAATATGTCTGTCAGTAACTTCGCTACAGTCTAATAAATCATCCTTTCCCTGAGAAAAGGCAATCTGCCATCCCATTCAAAACAAGGTATGGAAAATGAAATAGATATGAAACAGCATTAAAAATATACTTGATGAGTGAAGGGAAGGGAACCTGTTCTGAGCTTTAGATCTTCCCTATTTTGAAGCAACATCCAACATAAAACAATGGGTTTTTGATTTAGATTAATCTCTCCACTGTACTGACAGTAACTAGTAAGACTGGGAAAAGAAACAAAACAGCCTTCTGTTTCCTGGAGAAACGGCTGCCAACCAGTCCTAAGGTAGGATGCTACTTGTGTTTTAGCAGTTCACACAAACAATGAACACTAAGAAGCCAGAAATGACCCAACACGCTCCCCTTTCAGTCCTCCTGCACACATTCTCTCCTTCAACAGCAGACAGTCGTGTCGTGGGTGAGAAATGCAGGTTCTATCCCTGGTGACCTTGGGAGGTCGGGTAACCAAAATACATCCCAACGCGAATACAAGTGCTTCAAGCAAACATGGCTGGAAGAGACATATATACCTAACTCTAAAATGAAAGCTTTTGCAACCTTTTAAAAAATGTAACATGCTGCTATTTTCTGGAGTTTTATGAAATAAAAACTACTTGTGAAATGTATTCATTTCTCATCTCTCCCTCATCCCCAGAGCGTAGAAAGTGTACGACAGATGAGTCTACACGGCTGGTTCTGATTCCGCCTTCTTTCCAAGGGAGCACTTCTGAGGAAATAAAGGTTGCCCCTTCCCATTTATGATGTCGTCCAATTTACTACCAGTATTTTCTTGTGGTCAGAGGGCCACATAACAGAGCTCAAAATAGCCCATTAAAAAACAAGCCACAATCAGACTAGGACTCCACCACCGCCGCCAGTCATCCCAGAGTTGTGATTTCCTTTGTTAAAAGACAGAGGCATAATTGAAGCAATATCTTCACTTCAGATTGATTATCAGGCGACCCTTATCCGCATCTTCACTCAGCAATTTGAATTTTAATGAAAGTAAATGGAATAATTAGCATTTCAAAGTGTGTTTGATACACTGAGGGGAAAAAAAGAGAAAAGACTTTTGTGTATAATCTATACACAAAAGAAAGTATTTGGGAGGGGGCAGAGAGAGGAAAGTATAGTTGTATTGTCTTCATTAGAATAATCTAAGGAACTGCTTGTACCAGCTGCATAAATAGAGATGTGATATTGTGCTCTTTTCAGCTAAGATTTTTCACCTTTATTATCCCTTAAGTTTTAGCACCTTATTTTATTACTTGTTACCTTCATCTGGAAGAACAAAAATCTAAGCAGAGTTGGAGTGATTGCACAAACCTATGAATTCCAGCAGGATTTCTATGCAACATTAACGCTACCATCACCAGAAAGAATTTCCTAATTGGGTCACTGACTTTGCCAAAAGGTACATCTTTCATCTAGTATTCCAACTACAAATGGACACTAGCCCTTAAGAACACTCATCACAAAGGAGGAAGAGTAGCTGGGAGATACAAAAAAAAAATGTACATTTCACCAAAAACAGTATGAAGGTACTCTATATTTGCGGAAAGATCAAAGAAATCAGGTCATTTTACCATCAGCGCAATCTCCATCTTTCTTTTCAGGCCTAGGCCAGCAACGGGAGCTGATTGCAAAGGAAAGAAATATTATGAAAAACAACTGTCTAATCCCCTTAGGAGAGAATTTCTGGGAACATGTCAACTGGAATTGGTGAGAATGTGATCCAAAGTTTCTGAGGAAGCCATCCAATTTCACATGAGACAGAAGGCAAAATGCTGAATTTCACTTTGTGGTCCTCTATTGCCTTTTGCCCTTTTGATGGAACAAAATTTAAAAAGAGAGAGCAAGCGAGCGGATGACACACACTAAGATCAGAGCTAAAATGGAAAGGCCACGTACCCCAATGATGGCGTTCAGTTCGGCCATGGTCACCTGCTTGGCCCGTTCCACAGCCTGCACCACTTGTTGCTGGTGCTATAAATGAAGATCAGAAACAGAATACAATTATTTGCTTTCTAGTCAGTCAAGAACAGCTTTTCCTAACATGTCCTCTAACTTCAATTACATGCAAAACAGGATTTAGGGGTCTCCATATTTCAAATAAAAGCCCCCAGTGGTGGCTGACTAAATGTCTAGGGTACACTTGGGTCTCTACTGCAGAGAAGTAAATGGGCAACCAACTGTACCCCCACGAAGGACACTCCCCTACAACTGGTAGAAGCAGCTTAAATTTTACTTTGATGTCAGTGGTGCGCTGTGGCCCAACATCTTCCACTAATACTAACAAACACGACAACACAACCCATCCCCCACCTGCTTTCTTTGTACCCCCTTTTCTCTGCCATCTACATAAAAATTCTGAAAAATATTTCCTGGAAGTATTTATTTTTAAAATTTCTCCTGGTAGTTGTTACAGTAAGCACTAGAAGGCCATTTAAAATTAAACATTTACTGTCTTCTGAAAATGTGTAAAGTGTTCATGTTTTAATTCCTGTCATGAAGGGCTGCATATTTAAAAGAGATTAAAAATGTATAACTTTCACTAGCAGTAAAGTCTAAGGACTTCAGGTGTTTCTTCTCCGTGCAACAGAAGACTAAAACCTACAAGTTTCATTTATTTTTCTTCTGGAAAAACTAGGACAGATAGTATAGGAAAATCCCTCCCTCTATCCAGAATTCAGTTCTAAAGAGAATGAGCAAGAACGGAGTATCGGTAATTTGGGTAATATTAAAAAAATGAAGTAGCACAGAAGTCTCTGCAAGGGGGCACTCACCCACTTCTGGACATACACTTGTGTGTCCACAAGTATCCCCCCAAATATACATATTATTCTCAACTAAATACACTTGAACACTCTAGTATCTACATTCTCGAATTTGGTCTAAAATAGGTCTGTCTCCTCTGGACTTTTTTCAACTAGGTTTAATGAATGAAGAGCCAAAAAGACTGTTCTATGAGACAGGCACTCCTCTGTGTGGCTAGGAAGAATCTTTTGACTGATCCTAGTTGAGAAATATAACTAACTTTCTCTCCACTGATTTGAAGTGAATACGAAGCTTAGCTAGCATATTGCTTAATACACACAAAAAGTTAAGCCATCGATTATATATATGAAATTCCCCTTGAGGTACATCGTATTACATTTCCAAACTCTCAAAAATACCCAGTTCCTGCGATCAACTAGGGTGACCAATATTTCCACGTCCCAGCTGTGTAGGGTTAGAAGGGGCGTGTGGAGTGTGGAAAAGAAAACTGCTTTAGTTACCCACATGTGGTGTTTTCACCCTTGATTTCCTAATAAGAATGTGTATTTTTTGCCTATTAATCTAATGGAAAGAAAAATGTCAAACAGATCACTGCATCTTGAGCTTTTAATAAACTCTGAACATTAAACTAGATATCGTTGATTTTTCTCTTAATTGTAAGAGTTTCAAAACAAGGGCCTAAGAAACAAACCCAGTCTTTTTTTTTTTTTTTTAAGATTTTATTTGAGAGAGCGTGTGCGCACGTGCACGAGCGGGGGGGAAGGGGCAGAGGGAGAAGCAGACTCCCGGCTGGGCTAACCCTAACCCTAACCAGATCCATGAGACCCTGACCTGAGCTGAAGGCAGAAGCTTAAGGGACTGAGCCACCCAGGTGCCCCAAAAGTCTTTCTAGATATCTCCACCCATTCTCTTACTCTTTAATAAAATATTTCCCAAAGTGAAATAACTCATTTCCTTCTCTGTTTGAAGAAAGTAAAAGTCCTAAAGATTTATAAAGACACTAGTAGAGGAACAGAGACGCATGCTCAATAAAGTGACCAGTAACAGCAGTTTTTCCTCGAAGCTACCCTAACCAGTATGTTAACCTACAAGCACAGAGTTCATGTTTAGATTTAAAGCAATCTAATTGTCAGAGTAGTGAAAAATGGCAGTACTCGGACAACAGAGAAAAAGACAACATGTAGGACGACTCTGGGATTTTTCTAATACTCAAAGTGAGTACATGGATAGAAAATGGTAATGGATTTTCCACCTTTTACTCTCCAACATGCAACAACGGCTGCTCAAAACTTCAAGAAACTGAAAGCCAAAGGACCACACAAACACCCTTCCAAACTATCACTCACTCCACTCATGCATCCATTCAACAAAAGCCTTTTTAAGTTCTTACTGTGTCCAATTTCTGTATATTACTGAAATATTTCCGTATTAGTGTAATATCCTCTACTTTATATTACACATTCAAAGAACAGTTCCTTAAGACAGACATGCAGAAAATACAGCTATTAGGGGCCTTTCTACCATGAAGATTGTTCAACTCTTGCTTCATAACCTGGACTCCAACTGCCAAGACGGGGGCAAAGACGCCTTAGGGCAGTGGGGTTATCTTTCTGGCTCAGCATTAAAATCAAGCGCGTTTACTGAGAAAAACAGAAACACAGCAGTGAACCAGAACACTGACATCTGATGTTCCTATAGAAACTCTTGCTAAAAAGCTAAAATGACAATGGAAGTCATGATTCAGCTCCTTCATTTCCTCTCATGGCAGTGGCCACGGGCTAATAACCACATCTGAACTCTACCTGGAGTTCAGGATTTTACTTCCCTAATTCTGCTTACAACTGTGAATCATCTGCTGGCTTAAGGACCTTTTGAACAGAAGCTCCCTAAGGCAAAGAATGTCTCCTCCCAGTGTGCTCTGAAAGCACCAGAAACACCCTGCCACTGCTCACTCAGCCACGTTAGTAACACTGTAAGAAGTGCACCTCAGGAAAGAAGGGGCAAACGATCACTAAAGAAAAAAAATGAACACTCGATGAAGAAGCCCAAAATCCTCATAAACTGACCCAAAGGTAGAATTTTTTTTCCATTTTTAAGAAATAAGCTCTCTGACTCAGAAAACACAGCAAGTTTTTCACATCTCCTCAGAACCCTGATGGTTTTCCCATTACGTCTGCCATCTCTTCCCCTTTTCTTCCCCTTCCCCATCTGTTCCTCTCCTCCCATTCCACCCTGCATCTCATTTCCTCTCCCACTTCCTGCTTCTCCCCTCTGCCACCTCACCACAAGTGGTGACAGCCACTCTAGCCCCAGTCAATCTGCAGAAAGCAACAGTCCTATGGCCTCTTAGTGCTCAAGCTGCTCCCTCACATAGGGGCTCCGGATTGAACTTTTTCTACCAGCACCACCAAATAAAATGCTACTAAGAATGTATCAATAAGCCTAAGGTGAGAGAGGGGGCCCCTAACCGGGACTTGGAAGGGGGGGAAGCCCAATAATTTATTCTTTAAAATACTGTGATTTATAATTTTAAAAAAGAAATCCTTAAAAAAAAAAAAAACCTATAATGTGATTATGGTTGTACAACTCTGTAAATTTACTAAAAATCACTAAATTACACACTTAAAACAAATGGATTTTATGATGTCTAAGTTATATCTCAAATATTGTGATTTAAGGAATACAAGCATGGATGGAGGCACTAAAATGAAATTCTATACATTAAATCACTTTCCTACTTAACTTTCATAAAATTATTTTTTGCTTTTTTCAGGAAAAGTCTTAAGAATAATTTTTTCAACAAGAAAGAGACTGAAACAATAGAAGTCATAAGTCCAACAAAGCCTGCTGAGAAACAGACCTTAACAAACCACTAATACATGTATAACAGGTATTTAATGTATGTTTTGGGGAAGAGATGACAGTGACCATACCTGCCATGCCAATACTTTAGGGCATGGCAACAGATGTAGTACTTCCAATAAAAACAAGAAAAAACTGCTACAACTTAGAATTTTTTTTAATACCCACCCCCTCCCTTACCTCCCTTATTGATAAGGGTAAGTAAAGAGGTAAGTGGGTAAAGGCAGCGGTGTAAAATGAAATAGGATTTTTATAATGAACAACATTAATGTTCCTGACATGTGACAAGAAAAAGTAAGCACTTGGAATAATGGCCCCACTACTCCTCAAAGAATACCCAGACATAGAGCATCTTACACTATACAGGAAAGCAGGACATAAAATAATACTAAGGGAGGTTATAGGAAGGAATGCCCAGCATACTTCCTGGAGCATCAGGAAAGGCTTTGTTTTCTTATTCATTCATTCAATTATTTATTAAGAACCTACTGTGCGCCAGGCAACTGTGGCGGGCACTGAGACTAGAGTCATGAACAAGACACTCGGTGAATGAATAACACTCACGAGCCACGGTAATATCACAACTGGAGGATAATTTCCATGAAGAAAATTACAGGATGCTATGCAATCACTTACCTTTTTTTTTTTTTTTTTTAAGATTTTATTTATTTGACAGAGAGAGACACAGCGAGAGAGGGAAGACAAGCAGGGGGAGTGGGAGAGGGAGAAGCAGGCTTCCCACCAAGCAGGGAGCCCGATGTGGGGCTCGATCCCAGGACCCCAGGATCATGACCTGAGCCGAAGGCAGACGCTTAATGACTGAGCCACCTAGGCACCCTACGCAATCACTTATTGGGGAAATACCTAATGGAATCTTAGGGCTGAAGGAAGATTTCCTGTGGAGGCTGACCCAACAACTGGGACATGAAGGATGTGCAAGAGTTCTGTGGATGAAACAAGGAGAGAAGAATCCCAGGCAGAGAGAAGAGCTTGGGCAAGGTCCCTGGAGGAGAAAGGAGCTGTCAAGGAAAAGAACGAACGTGGATGGCTGCAGGAGAACAGGGTAAGGGGAAAAGTTGGGAGAGACGAAGCAAGGTGGGACTGAAAGCCTTCTCAGGCATGGCAAAACACACATGCAAACTTTAAAATGGAAGAAATATTCACAAAAAGAACAACAAAGGCAAGCTCCTGAAGTCACATGGGTACGGCCCGGGCATGCTCTCTAGAACCACGTACTAGCTCTCTAGAACCACATACTAGCGGAAGTGAAATCTGTCAAGGCAGGAGGAGGCCAAACACTGGCAGGCCTTGCATGACATGTGGAAAACTTAGACTTTATCCTGATAAGACATTTTTTTAAAAGACAGATATATTTATTTGTTTATTTGTTTGAGAGAGAGAAAGAGAGAGAATGAGCGGGAGGAGCAGAGGGAGAGAGAATCTCAAGCGGACTCTATGCTGAGTGCAGAGCCTAACGTGGGGTTCAATCTCACAACCCTGAGATCATGACCTGAGCAGAAACCAAGAGTCAGATACTTAACCGACTACACCACCCAGGCGCCCCCGGGGAATACATTTTTTGTTAAAAATGTTAAAGCAGCTGAGTGTTATCAGTTTTGCATTTTAGTAAGATAGAGCTGGGATAGTAAAGAATAGTAAGGAAGCTGGACAACAGGGAGGTGAATCAAGATAGGGGGGAGAGGCTAACGCAATACTCTAGGGTAAAAGATAAACTTGCTTGAACTTGGACCGAACGCCCTTCTGCTCACAGGACTCATTAGCCACATGCACATAAAAAGCCACTCACTCAGAACTAGTAAAGGCCTTAGAAATCATGAGACCCAGATGGCAGTGGTGCCCCCAGCACCGTAACAACAAACTGACCAACAAAAGACTCTTCACCTTTCCAAAAGCCTACAGATTTCTAAATGCTGCCCTGGCTGAGCGGACTGGAAGGGTGGCATTGTATACTATCAAGCACAGGCCAAAAGCCATTACTATATCCAACAGAAGAGTTTCCTCTGTCACACCATACCAAGTAGTCTGTCACTCTCTGCTTGATCAGAACCTCTGGAAGGGAATTCACCAGCTCATGCACAAGCGTTTTCTATGTGGGGATAATGGACTCTATCTAGTATTGATTCGAAATCTAACTCTCCTAACTTCTTCCCATTGGACCCAGTTTTGCCTCTACAGTCTCCTCCACTGGAGTGCACTTCAAGTACATGAAAATGGCCTAATGGTTGTTTTCACTTTCTCTATTCCAGGTTAAATATCCCCAGGCCACTGGCTTTAGGCCACTCATCCTCTGGCCACTCCTCGGTTGTGTTCTAGGTGACAAGACAGAATACTCCAGGGATGGCTAAGCAGGTCAAATCTGAGTGAAAGTGTCACTCCATGCCCAGTAAGTCAGGCTAAAATCCTACTCGGCCTTTTTCAGCAACTCTACCAAGTGTACTGGCCCCAAAGAAGTTTTAAATTCAAATCAGCCCTTCCTAATGGTGTCCCAAGAAATGTCAGTCCCACAAGAAATCAGGTATTACTTAAAACAAAAAAACCCCACCGGGTTTAATTTGGCTAATACCTGGTAAATGGCAGGTCTTCTCTAAGCAGGGTTCTCTAAAAAATTTTAGCTGTGAAACTTGGGACTAAGGCTTGGGAAGTGCTGCGCAAGGCTTTTTCCTACTGATCATTTAGCCTCACCTTCTCTGCTCTCACCCACCTGAGGACAGAGCATTCTTGCCTGACCTGTCCAATAAGCTCTCAAGTCTCTGCTCTCCAACAGAACTTTCTACGATGTTGGAAACGTTCTAAATCTGTGCTGATAATCTGGTGGCCACTAGCCACATATATGTGGATACTGAGCACCTGAAATGAGGCTAATGTGACTGGGAAACTTAATTTGTAACCTTACTTAACTTTGATTAATTTTAATTTAAATCTAAATAGCCACACATGGCTATGGCTACCGTATTAGACATTATAAGCTCTACTTAAAGTATTTTAAAGCTTAGCTCCAGTTATAATCCAATCATCACCTAACTGAAAGTCAAAGAAATGAGTAGCTTTCTCAAAAGCACCTTAATTTTTTCGACACATATAGGTAAGGGTTGGCAAACACTGCCTCTGAAAGGAGGCCTACACTGAAACCTGCAGAGAAGTTCTGCCTCCTGAGAATCATTTACTTGCTGAGGTTAAGCAGGCCATAATGCCACTATAAGGATCTCACCAAAAATGCAACTGTCACTAAAATGCACAGTCACACAGAACAAGTCAATTGGCCAAACTGAGGAACACGGGACAGGATTATGATCCTTGATGCCTCATTCAGTATTGTGAGGAAAAAAACAGACTTTAAATGAAAGGCTGTCCAATGTGAGAATCCGAAAACGGGACAAAATCCATTAAAGCCCCAGTCTAGGTGTATTAGTCATTTCAGGACATTCCTTGGATATACGGCACTGTCGTAACATATTACCAGCACTGACAGAACGGCCCCGACTGGAACGCAGATGCGTCCTGTGAAGGTTGCTGGCATTTAATGAACGATATCTGAAGATGATCTTGTGGGTGTCATCGCATACTTATCAGGGGATCTCTGGTGATTTCAGCCAAGCTCACCTCCATCAAACCATGTTATCACAAGCCACTGGTTCCTTACAAAGTTAACAAGCAGTAAGACGAGGTAACCGGGTGCCATTATGAGGCGAGAACACTGCCACCAGGGCATGTAACCACTGTATTTTGTTCATTTCCTCCCTGAGGCACAATATGAAAGTGACTGATCACATTTTTCAACTTCCATTTTACAATTATTCTATACATGCAAAATGTGGTTCAGGGCAATTCAGTACCATATGAACCCAGGTACCAAAAAAAACAGCATCTGAGATACACTCATACCTCATATCATAAAAGGGGTTTGTTTTCCATCAAATGAAAAAGACCAAATTTATGGCATGTCAAAAATAGAAAGTCAGGTATCATAGCTGTTCTTGCTATTGGAATTGGAGAATTTACATAAACACGTATTACCACCATTATGTACTTGTGTACTATTTTCTACTATTTAAATGCAACGGAAAGCACCCCAACAATCTGCAGAATTCTAGAGGAAAATACTCTTTGGTTCTACTCATTAGATAGGCTAACAGGTTAATAAAAACCAAGTTTTGAGTTAAAATTGAATGTGCACCACATTCAAGTTGGAATACTCTCTTTTCCCTAGGTAAATACAAGAATAAAAATAAAAGGCTTAAAAATTTCACTCTTAATTTCCCTTTTACACCCTAAAATTTCTAATGACCAGAGGACTATTATTAAATGTGATCAAAAGAATGATTTAAATTTCCTATGAAATCAATATTTTCACATACAAGGAAGAAACAGCTGCTGACTGGTAAGGCCAGGCCTCAAAGCTGGGGGTTCTGCCATCATGCCCCCTCGGCTCTGAGAGGATGAGTCCACAGGGCTCCCCCAGCAACCATAAAGCAGTTCTGCCTCCACTTAAGTAACTCAAGAAACAAGAAACAGGGGTTGGGGGGGGTAGGGGGCACAGGAGACAAGTCAGTACTTAGTAGCATCCTTCAATTTTGCTGAGGCCCTGTAAGGTCTAAGGGTCTACAAGATATATCCTGAAATCCCTGATGAAAAAAGAGAGTCCATTCATACACTACGTGTAAAAACAAAACTAATTTCAGCTAAGCAACCAGATATTTGGAAAAGATCCAGTCCCCAACTGGATTGAGAAGTTTGTTTGTCTAGATAGCTTCGTGGGCAAAATACAGACCACATCCCAAACTGCTGCTCCTTCGGAGGTCAGCTCTATAGATTGAACACCTTGAAGGGCTGTCACCGTCTGGGTATTTGCTTGCTGGTTGGGGAGAGACAGGTGGTTGCTAAACTGGAAAATTAATTTTTGGAGCTAGAAGAGAATCACCGTTGGGGCTACCAAATATGCCTCACCGAGATTTTTAGCTAGTTCACAGCCCTGATTTGAGTTTTAATTTACGCTTTTGTCCTCTATAAGGACATAGGAGAGGAAGATAAGCAATCCATTCTTTCAAAGGCAATGAGTAAAAAGGGGAGGGAGGGCTGGTTCCAGGTCTTCTCAAAAAGGAAACTCAGAGCTTTGCTCCAACTGCCGCAGCAGGCACTGCCACGACCCAACATCAGGAGGGGCTCACCGTGCGCCACACGGCACACATGTAATCCCAAGTATGCATCGCATGCTGCAACTAACCTCATGTACAGATGAGGAGACTGAGGCTTACAGAGGCGAACCACTTGCTAAAAAGGTCACCCAGCTTTACTTGGCTACAGTAAGCCATGTAATTTGTAACAGAGAGGCCAAGACTCGACCCAGATCCAACTGTCATCATTCTGGCATCTCTTGCTTATGGAACTGCCAACGGGGAGTTGATTATTTATAGCTCCTCTCCTGCAAAGGAGACCCAAAGCAGGAGAGAGAAGAACTTCCCACTTACTACGTTGAGATTTGCCTTTTAAAGGAGAAACTTGAGGGCAACAGAATATAGATCAGTCTTACCCATTCCTAAAAGCCCAAAGTGGGAGGAAAAAAAAAACAGCTTCAGACAGGTGAGGACTCACTCATGAGGCTTCTTTAAATTCTGGTATTAGGGATCCTATAAAATTTTTAGAACTGTATGTGTGGGATGCCAGGGTGGTTCAGTCAGTTAAGCATCCCCCTATTGATTTCAGCTCAGGTCATGATCTCAGGGTCGCGAGATCGAGTCCTGCGTCAGGCACCGCACAGAGCTTGGAGCCTGCTTAAGATTCTCTATCTCCCTCTGCTCCTCCCCCTCCCAGTTGCGTGCCTCAACTCCCCCCTTAAAAAAAAAAAAGAGGAAGAAGAAGAAGAAGAACTATGTGTGATACTCACTTTAATGACAAAAGTTATCTTTGTCTAATGCCTGGGACTTCGGAAGTAGTCATATATGAATGCAACAAGCACATCATTAAAATATATATTGGCTATAATTCTAAAAAATGTTTTTGTGAAATCTACCAGGAAAATATTTTTCCTGTGATTGTTTCCTGCAATACACAGTATTAAGTACTTCTGAACTACAACTACACAACTTATTTCCAAAAAAGTGTGGCACTTAAAACTATATTTATTTAATAGTTGTCATTCAGTATTATACGTGTATTTTTTAAATTTTAGAAAATGTGGTATACTAACCACAAGCAGTATTAAGCAGTATTAAGCAGGTACATTAATGAGCATGGGGGCTAAATTAACAACGGGCTTCTAAAAGTATGTGAATTTACCTCTCGTTCCTGTCAAATTCCAAAAAAAAATTCCTCCAACCACTGTCCTGTACCTTATATGTACTAGTCTTCAGGGAATGTTTTTCTTTTTTCTCAATACAATCATTTCATTTTTAAATAAAAACGTTTTAAAATAAATTCTAATGCCGCAGCTGCCGTTTTGGCAGTGAGACTGTCACACAGAGAGCCGGTGTTAAAAGATCAGATTAAGAGCCTTCAGACCTGGCACTGAGTGACGCTCGCAGCCATGCAAGAGTGATTTTCCATGCCTCTGAAGAGACAGGAAATAGAATTCATCTTCCTCTAATAACCTGCCTCCTCCCCTCCCTCCAGATTACGGTCCATCTGGCCTCAGGACAGAAGAGAGGAGTCTGATGCTCACAGAATGCCCAGAAGATGAAACGAGGTGGGCAATGTTCAGACACAAAACATCAGAGAGGCCTGGGTGGGACAGGAACAAACATGTCTGTGGCCCACACATTAATAGACACACACCTTAAGAAACTGAAAAAAGAAGAGCCAATTAAATCCAACGTTAGCAGAAGAAAAGATACACACAGAATCAGGATTTAGAAAACCATGACACAGGTCATTCATTACACACAAATCAAGGATTTCAACCAAGAAACGTCAAAAGAATCTAGGAAATAAACAGTAAGTGGTGAGATCACGATGCTGTCTTCCCAGCCTCAAGCAGAGAAAAGGAGTCCCAAGTGTCTCCCCGTGGCTTTCCTCTGTGGGGTACAACTCCTTTCTTAGCCAATTCATTCCAGTCCGGTCTTGCTCGGCACCACTACCATTACACATTCTCCTCCTACTGGGCCTGCTCACACAAACAACACAACTCATGAGGGAAAACAACCTATTTGCAAATCAGCTCCACCAACACCCCCAAGACCTCCTTCCACTTCTGCATATAACCCCACAGATCCTGGGAAAATGCCATGGGGATAAGCTATACCACTGATTATAGATAGGGGGTCTATGCCTGCAAAGGCCTCAAGTCTCATACCACCCCAGGGACAGTTCGAACTCTTCCCTCCACCTGGGGTAGAACACCTCAGCATGGTTACAGCTCTGTGGGTTATATACACATTCTTCCCATCCTCCATCTCCATAAAGCAGAGCTACTTCAACTAAGAAGAAACACACACTGGTCTGGATTGGGCGAAGCGTGGCCCAGCTTCCCGAAGAAATGCAAACAGGCCTCTTAACTCTCCCTCATCACTCCACCCAATCTAGTCACAGCAAATCCGGAGCAGAAATAGGCAAATGGGGGTATAGTGGGTAGTGGTTTTGTGGTCACAGCTAAAGGGCGAGAAAGACAACTCCTCCATTGTTGTTTGTGGTCCAGAAGAACCTTTGAATTCAGGATGTTAACTCAGGTCCATGGTTTGTGAATATGAGCACCTCCGTGGGATATATATCTGATGAAAGGTACCCATGGTTACTGAGATCCAACCCAGTTCAAACCAAATAAGAATTCACACAGTAATTCCCATTATCTATAACACACACCCATGCTCAAATACCCGCTGCAGGCCTACATCAGCACATGCCCACTGGTGGGCAGGCAGATGGACAGCTCCCCTGGAAAGCAAGGCCACAACACAGCTAAAGAAGTAAAGGGTAGGAGGAGAGTGCCCCGGTGCCTTCTAGCCCACAACACACAGCTCGGTGGCTGAGACACACAGATACTCCATTAGTTAGCTTCTTGCCTTCTCACAGAAGACCTTACCTGAGCAAATGACGGATTCAGTAATCCAGAAGCAAAAATGATCTCTTGAGCACTGTCACCTAAACTTTGTAACTACCAAAAGCAAGCGAGCAAACAAAGAGGGGTAGAAGCCACAAGGATGCCACCATCCACAAGAAATGCACCTTCTCATTCCAACACGAGTGCGTCTGCACAGTGTGTGCTTCCACCGCTGGTGAGCAAGAAGCAGCAGGTGAGCCACACGACAGGCACGGGCCCGGACGATGCGCGAAGTCTGTGGTACCCAGAGCACCGAGTCCACAGAGTCCATCCTGCGTATCTTTTTCCAAGTGCACGCACAGTGTTAGGACTTCAACAGGTAGTAAGTTAACTTTTTTAAAGCAGCTAGCCAAAAGTTACATTAGTTTGTTTACTACGTAAAGCACTTTCTATGGATGTGTCTTCTGCCAACTCTTAATGCCCAGCGACAAAAGTGTAGAACAAACCCTTCTGGGCAATATTTCAATCCACCTTATTAGATGCCATTATGAAAAACAGTCGTAATTCTGAGCAACACTACATCGTCCAATGACAGCAAAATATTTTAACAATTGAATTTTGCTTCACACATTAGAAAATGTTCCATTATATGAACACAGTTATACTCCACTGAATGTTAATAAGGTGTAGAAGTTGGAATGTGAACACTGTATCTTAGAAATGTGCCATACAAACACCAAGAGACTGACAAGGCCGAAGAGTCAGTTCCACAATCCCTTTTCTGCAAAACCACTAAAATGGCACCTTCTAGCCCAGTGTCTCAAACCAACTGCCTTACCTCTTGGGACAGGAAGGGAATGACTTGTGCACAGATCGCATTCAGCCTCTTGACAATCTCTGCCTGCATTAAAAAAAAAAAGGGGGGGGGGAGGAAAGCAATAAAGAGAACAGTCAGCTGGTTACAAATTCCCGAAATATTAACAGGATGATATTAAAACACACTTTATATTCTGGCTGGCGTATTTCCTAAGGAAGAGGAAAACTCTCAGCAGCAAGCCCATTAAAAGGAGGCAGTGACAACAGTGCCACATTAATAGCACAATTTATTAACCAGCATTCATCTTAAAAAGTCTACCTTCAAGTACCAGGACAACATAAAAAGGAATTTATTTTCATGACTGGAAATCAGTTTTCAACAGGACCCTTGTTCATTCTAATACGGTTTTTCATAAAACCTTGAGTTTTTAGTTTGACAGTAAAAATACATTCTTCCCACCATCCCAGTTTCTCCCAGTAACTCATTGGATTTCTACATTTGTGGCCTTTGCTTCAAGTCCCCAACCTTCCAAAAGAAGAGCACCCAACCAACCCAAATAAGTTGATTAACTCAGATCCTTAAGTTACAAATTGCTAGGGAACAGCATGTTTTCTTCAATCATGAAAATTTCCAAATGGGTCCCACCAGGGTTTTCACTGTGCAGAGGTAGACCATGGTAAAAATTTCCCTATACTTAACAGAAAGGGATTTGTGTATATATATAAATATATGGAAACTAACCTTTGGAACATTACTTATTCTTGAACTAGGGATCTGCCAAGTCCTAGCAACATCAGATAATAGTTTATTCTCTAACAATTTTTGTAAGTATAGAAATTTTCTATCAATAGGATGCTACAGTAAGTTAAAGAAAGAAAAAAAGAAAGAAAGAAATGCCACCACCAACTTCTCTTTAAAAATCTACCCAGAGCTTCACTGATGTTCATCTTAGTTTGTATTATCAGATGGCTCCTTATATACTTCAGGATGGGACATGTAAACACATGGTTTTCCGATACACATAAATGCAAAATATCTTATATTTTAAATGGTGGGTGGGGTGAAGGACAGGCGAGAAGTGTCGAGAGGCAGAAAATGTAAAAGCAATTACTATTCCTGAGACATTCTTAAAATAAATTCCATCCAGGGTCAGTTTCTCATTTTATAAGAGGACAAAAATGCTTTTTCTTGCTAAGTCATTACCAGAATGACAGCGACACTCTCCTTGTGCAATCTAGGTTTCCTTCTTTCATCAGCAACCCTTTTGACTTTGCGGCTATGCAATCTTTTAAATGCCAGCACCTTAAAAACTTTGCCAGCCAAGAGAAAACACAAATTCACCATGAAGGAAGTTTCAAACCTAAGCTTTCCCTCCCAGCCTGCATTCCCAACCTCATGGACAAAAACCCAGCACCAGTAACGCAGCAGTGAAGAAGGACCCAACTGTGCTGACCTGATTTAATTTACCGCACTGGCCCCATGGAGCATTTAGCTATCCTTTAAGAATGCTTAAAGCACCATGAAAAGCTGCAGTGGGAATCACCAAACCACTCTCCACCTGGACAGACATAGCACAGTGGTTCTGGGTGAGATTCCAGTGTGAGCTGAGAGAATCGAGTAGCATTCACCAGAGAGCACTGCGTCTCAAAGGCATTTGGCTGTTGAGCTTTTTGTAGGGAGAGATGGAGGGGGAGAGAATAAAAGATAATGAGACACTTTGGGGCAGACCAAACTGATGATTCTAATGCTTAGAACCATCTGCCAAGCATATTTTCCTCATTATGTTGTTTACATAAATAAAATAGTCCCTTGCTAGGAGGGTTTAAAAATGTGTGGGCACATTAGAAAACGGAGTTCTTTAGTTTGCCTACATAATCTAGGCAATAAAAACTACTCTAAGAAAACTTGCTCGTCAGGCAAAATAAAGACCAAGAGGCATTTATTTGGCCTTCTTCAATTTTGGGCCTAGGCTATTTTAAGTCTGAGCAACTGGAGAAAAAAAAATCTGCATTTTTCTTAAAAGTAAGTGTAGAAAAGTAGAAAAGTAGATTTATTTTATTCATGTATGTTAACACACATAACAGAAAAAAAGGGGAGGATCCTGCAAACTTTTTCTTTATAGGTCTCCTTTTGCTTGAAAGACTTCTTAATTTCTTTAAGTTGTCATGCCAATGGATTTTTCATGGTCAGGCTAATTGGCGGCAGGGGGGTGGGATGTGTGTGTGATTTCATAAAATTAAGCAGGTCATTCCTCACTTTGAAAGCTCAAGTTGCCTCGGAAACACTTCTGCTTCCATGGTCAACTAATTTTGCCTCTTTTGTCCCACAGGACCAAGCGTTAGGGAGGCATCATTTATTTACGGGCCTTTCCACTGGGCTTCAGTGATCAGCCAATAATACTGTGGACACACACTTCTAATGGCCTATGTTTTGAAACTGAGTCTAATCTAATGGCGTGGGGCCCAAACTCCTTTTCCAGCACAGCCATTAAAGGATGTAGGTTATTGCTGTTGTCACCATTGATATTTGTCATTGTAATGTAATTAGGGCCCTAAAATGATGCATTACAGCCCTTGGCACAGCTTCTATTAAAATCTTTTCTTCTGCTCACTGAACTGCGACCTGCTTTCTGATGAATAACAGACAGACAGCTTTAGGGTAAGGAGCAGATTCATCAAAGAAGTATTTTTCAGCTTTGGGGAAAGGGGGGGGGGGGGAAAGGCAACCTAGGAGGAAAAGCACTAGGGGAGGAAACGCCACAATACACATTTGAATTTCATCTGACCACTTGAAATTCTGATTGCATCTGATGAATCTTGCTTAGACAATATATTCCCAGTCTTCGAATCACATGGTTAATCAGGGCTCTAATCTGCTATCCATCAGCCTATGTCAGCGCTGTAGCTTCCAATCAAATTGATAGGTGATGTGGCTCATGCATCCCTGAGCAAGTACATTCACAGATAGCCCATTTAAACAGACCAAGATTCTGAACTACTGCTGTTAGGGCACTGCATGTTATTGTGGTATTCGAGGCTTTACAGACACTGATAGACTATTGTCTTTAGATGCTCGCGGTATTCCAAAACAGCATGAACGGCCCCAGTAGAAGGACAACTGTTCATGCCAAAACATAACAAAATAATTTGTTTTTACCGCCACAGTCTGTCGAAAGCATTAACAATTTTTGATATTTCGATTATGTCTTCCTCTACCCACCAAGACAGTCATTTAAAAATAAGTTTCACACATGAATGCTGACAGGCTAACACCTCCAAAATGGAGATGGCCAGTGGCCTAGTGGCATGACCAGTTGGTAATGGAACAGAAAAACATAAGGAAGAAGGTTTCATCGCTTTTTTTCTTCATACTCCAACTCAAGAACTGTTGGAAAATGCTTTAACTACCTTGCATCATGGGAAAGCAACATCATGCACTGAAAAGAATGCCACAATTCAATCATTAGATTAAAAAAGTAACAAATGCTGAAGAACACAATATCAAATACATATTTTCTTTATCACTTATAACAAATTACATTAGTCATTTAAGTAAGACAGAAAACTGGTTAAGCCTACCCTTGAATTGAATTACATCCCCTCAAATAGTTGTAATATAATAAAAATCTAATTTTTATTTAGATTATTTCCGCCTATGTGATTTCCTTAAAAAATTAAACAAATTTTATTTTTATGACATAATAAACTTGAGAGAAAATACAGATAACTTTATTTTAGTAATCAAAGAAATGTATCAAAAGCAATTATTGGTTTAAAAAATATTTCTTGGAGTTTTAGTCTCTCATCAAAATAGGAGCAACACTACTGCACAGTATTATTGAAATAAAAGAGAAAAGCAAAACATTATTTGGAAACCATTTTAGCAGCCAACCAGAAAACAACAACAAAACACAAACAATTATAGTTTCAGAAAAAAATTCTGGAATAACATCTCACAATTAATTTGCTTTCTACAGCAGTTTCTTTGCCAAAAACGTTTTTAAGAGAGACTCTACCTTATTAAGCGTTTATCAAGAACATACATTCACCAATTATATAAAACACTTCAAAAAAGTGAAGAGAAATTTCTTCTTAGTCTATCTGAAATCCTTTTTGGAGTAAGTACAAATAAATCCTGCAACCCTCTCCTTCACCCTTCTTTTACGTCTACACAACCAAAGACTGTAATTTTTTATTTCAATCAGAAAATAAATTATCTTCATTTGTTCATTGATCTGTTCCAAATTTTCTCAGAAATGGCCTAAATTCTGGAACTGATCCTGCTTGCCCCTAGATTAAAAAGTCAGAGGACTAATGAGAAATTCTTTCCGACTTACTAAAAATCCAGGCTAAACCTAAGGAAAAATACTCAAGTAGTACTATTTCTCAAAACTGACAACTCAAGGGCGCCTGGGTGGCTCAGTCGTTAGGCGTCTGCCTTCGGCTCAGGTCATGATCCCAGGGTCCTGGGATCGAGCCCCGCATCGGGCTCCCAGCTCAGCGAGAAGCCTGCTTCTCCCTCTCCCACTCCCCCTGCTTGTGTTCCCTCTCTCGCTGTGTCTCTCTCTGTCAAATAAATAAATAATCTTTAAAAAAAAAAAAAACAAAAAAAACCTGACAACTCAAGTTTTTATCTTGTTATCAAAATTCAACTTTACAAAAGAGATAAGCATATACAATGGATAAAACTAATTTTTGTATTAAAAAAAAAAAAGCCAAACTGGAATTAAGGCACAGAGATTTAGACCAAAGGTACGGCCATACTGTCAGCACTGCTGGCAAGCTGGTAAACCAGATGCCTGGGTTTTATTTTAGTTCAGGTACTTATTTGTACAAAATATTTTATGCTGCTTAATAAAGCAATAAATGAAGTGATAACATTGTGAGAATCAATGTGATAAGACATTTATCAGTTTCCATAAAGGACTGATTCAAACTACTAAGACTTTTCCTTTTGTAAGTATTAAGACTTCTAAAAGCTCTCATCATCCCACGTCCTTTAATAAGAAAGAGGTACTATCTAGGAGTATTCAATTAGTCTTACCTTGAACGATATGAAAGTGCCAATATTCAACCAATTTTTAGTCACCACCCAACCCCCGCCTCCTCCAGGGAGTTGAACTAAAGGAATGATTCTCCTGACAGTAATACCTCAAAGCAATGTCAATCTGCTGTGTTTTGAACTCGTATCTATGCTAATCTACAGAGTGCAAAGTATGCTATTAAGTACCCAGCATGTAGTTCAGTTCACTGCATACACTGAAGTACACTGTTTGTCCCAACAAGATATAGGGGTGCTACTGTTTGCGATGCTAGCGCAAGAGTACGCAGGGCAATGCCCTTCCTGAAGAGTATCACGGTATACCTACATTTCATGAAACTATTCCCATCCGTCCCCAAGGTAAAGCTGCATTTTACTGAAGCATTTTTGCCACGAGTAGAAAAAAGTGCCCTTTCCTCTCATCTCTTGAGCTTTCTATAAGGTCTTTAAGGGAAAAGGGAAATCCCAGATAGATGCCTATTATCCTTACTACACCTTCTGGGCTCTGGTTATTGTGTTTAAATACAGCTCCAAATGTTTGAGAGTGATACATTATCAAGGTTAAGAATGACGATCATTGTGCCAGACATCCAATTACTCCTACAAGGTCAAATCATTTCGGTTCTCAAGTCTGAAAAACACTGTAACTAATGTTATCATGATTATACTCAGCTCCACCAGAGGGGAGTGGCAGGGAAAATGGGGGAAAAAGATGGGAGGGAAAAGTGGGATGTCAGGAGTAGGGAAAGAAAATGACTTTCTCTGGTGAGCTTGACTTCAGCCTTCGAGGAACAAGGTGGAGCTGGTCAGAGAACCTGATTACTCTGAGTCCTAAGACACCCATGCAAATGTTCATTTCCTCAGGCCCAGGATGTCACAGCAAGGTCTGCTAGCTATTGTCTGATTTCTCTTTTCTCTCTCCCGGTCTCTGAATCCATCAATCAATCTCTCGAGTTGTTTTCACCTTACTCTTTCCTACTGACATAAGTGTACTACAGGTGCCTTGGATGCTGATTTACAGTTAAGCATTATCATACTTAGCAAGAGTAGAGAGAGCAAAAGTATTCCTGGTACCCACAGCAGGTGAAGATCATCTACCTTAATTTTTCCCAACATGATCTATGTGATTAAACTATATGTGAGAAACACCTAAAGACAGAGGAACTTTGGATATTGGAATAAAACCAGTAAGACAAATAAAAACACTAATGGTCCTTACAAGCTCTCATCAAGGATACCTACACCTCCAAGAAAAGCAATAAACCGCCTTCTCTACACTGAGAGCCATGCTCTGTTTTTCAGTCTATCCTCTTACGGTAGGCTTAAGACCTCCTTGTCTGTTTTCTTCTTCTCTCCATTTTCCGGAAAACCTACGTCTATATCCACATTCCCCAGCATTTCCTTTTCTCTCGTCCTTTCAATTCTAGCAAGACCTCTATTGGTTTCCCCTTCCCCCTCACAATCACATAAAATTTCAAGTCTTTGAAGTCGTAACTGTCAAGATACCCTTCCAGCCCCTTAGACTGTTTTCTCACTTAGATAAATAGCCAGCTCCTATCAAAACCAAAGTTGTGCCCCTCTGCTTGAACTCACGCTGCTGCTGCTCTGCCAAACGCTCCCAGGGTCCAGGCAGAGCAGGCAAGTGAATCTGTGGGCCCCCACCTGGCCTAGAGCAGAAAAGGGGAAAATCATCCAAAAAACGGGGGTGTATAAAGCATGCAAGGATGAGGGAGAGGTCCCTGTGCCTGATCTTCCCAAGGCTCGCTGCCTACTCACCTCTTCAGTCTCAGCCCATGGACACCTCACCCATCTCCACTCCCCATCCTCCGACTCCTCCCAGTCATTCTCGGGCCCAGTACAGTCCTTTCTCCACGGCATTTGTGATCGTCTGAAAGCATCTCACATGTTTTTGTTTACATGAACAGAGAGTAGTGCTTCTCAAACTTTAATGTGCGTACTAATAATCATCCAGGAATCTTGTTAAAATCTCTGCCTGAAGTGGGGCCCGACAGTCTACGCTTCTAACAAATTCCAAAGTGACACGGACACCGCGGGTCTACAGACAGCACCCCGAGTAACAAGGTTCTACAGAATGCAGGCTCAGTGAAGGCAGAGATCTCGGTCTACCGCCCCCCTGTGTGGTAAGTAGAAGACACCCAAAAATATTTGTTGAATGAACAGAAGCAACCGCAGTTGACTTAGGTGGTAGGAATCTCCTAAAATCTTTCACAAGCACCCTAAAATTGTTTGAGACTAGTTAGAGCACTTCACTCGTAAAGGAATATCCACCTGGAAGACCGGCTTGTACTCTGGTTTGGTTTGTTTACCTTCCCAACGCACATCTTTTCTGGCATTTAGGATGCCATGCTGCTCCAAAAGAATAATAAGTAATCACAGTGGGCAACAAAAGGAAATGCAAATTCACTCTAGACAATTCCTGACTGCTAAGTAAATGACTACAACTTCCATTCTGAAACCTTGGCAGGACATGTGTTTCAAAAGGTATTTTAAGAAATATGATAGATAAAAGGAGATGCCACTCAACCTCATTCCTGAGATTACTCACACCAGACTGCTGAGCACCTCACCCACAAGAACTGGGGTATTTGTTAGAGAGCACAATGGGGGAACACCTCATAGGCTGAGTTAAGATAAATCTCCACAAGGGTATCTCCAGAGTAAAGCCGGGAGAGAACTCTAACAGCCCAAGGAAGGACCGGGCCCGAGCCATGCACTGGCATCCATGCTAGCACAGGAAGTAAAAAGAGCAGTTCCTGGTAATTCGAGGCACAGCGGGTCACACTCGAACTATCACACATGCAGGGCAGTTCACACATGCCAACCCCACTCAGAATGTGGTCAGAGCCAGGCTTCGGGAGCCATAGACACAGCGGCAGCAAGAGGACTCCTACAGAGAACACACCTTTGGATTCCCTTCCAAACAAAGGCCAGAAATTGCTGGGACCCATGCATAGATTCAAATATGCAAATCCCCTCTCTACCATCCCTGACAAACCTATTTGAATACCCTCACTATAGGGGGATGTTTTTCCATAGAATGTACTAATTCCTGCCGGGTTTTGTGTGCTTTTGTCCTTGGTGCAGTGTATCTCACACAAAAGTCCACCATCACTCAATGATTCCTCACCCAAACTCTGAATGACTCACATAGGTGTGACTCCCACAGGCCGAGAGAAGCCACCTGTGACAGGCTGGTTAAAAAATTTAAAAAGAAGAAAGAAGTCCCACACCACAGACTGAGGCCTCTCTATAATCAGAAAAATAGCATTATCTCTACAGTCAGGTTCATATCTACTTTTTCTTTTTTTTTTAGTACTTTACGAGATAGGTTGAGAAAATTAAAGGTATAAGAAACTACTACCATCCCTTTTGTTCCTGTATTTCTAGCTACTGTTCAAATGTATTTCAAGCTGCTTTTAATTATACTGTGCAGGCAGTTTAAATATTTAAACGTGTACCTTAGGAAAAGCCAAAACCACAAATGTATGGCTGCCTTTCCGTCCATTCAACAAATATTTATTAAGCACCTACTATTTGCCAGGCCTACTTTAGATGCTGAGACACAGGGGCGAACAAGACAAAGAAGTCCTGGCTGTCGTGGAGTGCACCTTGTGGGGGAGGGAGCCAGAAGCAGACAGGTAGACGCAGAGGAATTTCAGATCCGGGAAGTGCTGAAGAAGGTACAATCGGGGTTCTGAGAGAGAAGCCTGGGGCAGGGCATGGATCTGATTTGGATGAGATGAATAAAGGGCACATAAAGAACTGACTTAAAAGCTGAGATACGGCTGGAAGCAGCATCGCCCAGAGCAGCTTCTACACAGCGTCTTGCAGATGTTGTTAACAGGTATCATACTCCCTGCCCAGATGACCTCACCGGGCTTAAATAGAGTTAAATAGGGTCCTTTGCCGTTGCACAGCTCAGACCTCCCATTCGATAGCGCTAGGTACAAATATTTGGAAAGGAGCGCAGGAAAAGCGGTACCAATCAAACTTGACTGCAGAACCCTTTCTTCTCAAAGCTCTTAGAGCAGATCACACTTTGTGGGCAACTCTGAGCTGGTCAATGGTTTCCAGGCCTGGCTTTACACCAGCATCGCCGGTGGATCTTTCACAAACACCAACGCCCAGGCCTCACCACAGACCAATGAACTCACACTCTTGGAGGGCAGAACCCATGCTTCAGTGCATTATTTTAAAGCTCCCCAGGTGATTCTAATGGCAGAATTGAAAACCATTAAGCTAGAGCACAGGACGTGTGCAATAAAAAAGGGAGTGGAAAATAAGGACAGAAAGGGCTCACAGGGTCAGCCTGTGGAAGGTCCTGAATGCCACACTAAAGAGCCTGAACTTTATTTGCAAGGCAGCAAGGACCTATCAAGGACAATTCCTGGGAAAGCTATGATAAATACCAGACAGGTCAAGACACTCCAGTGCATTTCAGCCCTCCACCCCCTTCTTGTCACTGATTATATTTGAATGGCGGTGGAAGAGATTTATAACCACAAAACATACCACAAAAGGAAAGATGGAGGATGAAAGATAACTTCAGAATAGGAACAATATGAAATCCCATAGCACCACAAACTTGGGAAATTCAACAAGACGTTTTCAGATTCACTCCTACTCTAAGCTAGCAGCTATGGTGGGAATGGCAGTGAATGCCGACTTGATCTGGACTCTGAAGTGTTTATAATCTAGTACAAAGACCAAATGCAAATTAAACACAGTAACAGACAACATGTGGCTCCTAGGTGGTACACACAAGAGCCCTAGAAATGAGGGTGGGGGTGGACAAAACCCCTTCTGGCTGAAGTCTTCACAGAGGCTTTGCGGAGAGAGCTACATGTGAGCCATATTAATTCCACAGTTTCCAATAATGGTCTACTCTCCTGCTAGGCACTGTGTCATAGTCTGAGAAACAGAGGAGCTGAACAAGACAGGATTTACAGAGCCCATAATCTAGCAGATGAAACAGACACTGAAAAAATATAAAATGCACAGTATTTAAAAATGCTTAACAGAGGACTCTGGTTCCCTGAGTAACTGAGGGTGAAGTGAGTCTTAGAGACAAAGGAGAGAGGGGCAAGGAAAAGGGCAAGAACATTCCAAAAAGGATCAGCCTGCTGCACCAATGCGGGACATTCATATTCAACAAATAGGACAAGTGAAAGGAAGGGGGCAGTAGCAGCACCAGATGTGGCTGACGAAGCAGATCCACAACAGCCCAGGGTACTGGTATTATCTTCCCCCAGGATGGACCATCCTGAAAGTAATCTTAAATATATAAGGCAGCTAAATGTGCCAATCATGGTCATGAGCATCGTCATTACCCTAACGTTCACGGAGTTTCCCCTGCACCAGATATTTCACTTCAGTGCAGAACAATTCTAAGAGAATTACTCTGTCCTCATTATACAGATAAAGCCAAAGAAGAACCTGGGTAAGTAATTCACCATGCTCAGATAGCTGGAGAGAAGTAAACAGATGCGGGAGTAACTGGGAGTAGATTCCGAGAGACCAGATGACTGACTGGGTGTGGCGAATGAGCAAGAAGGAAAGGCAATCATCACCTGCCCCCAGGTTTCTGGCTTGGGAAACTGGGTGGATGGTTCTGGCATTTCCTGAAATAGAGATCACTGGACCACAAACAAGCAGGCTGGTGGGGGATGATGTCATCTGGGGACACTGAGAGTTTAAGTATTTTTGAGACACTGAATGGAAATGAGGACTTGGTTCCATACGAGACTCTCAGAGGAGAGACGCAGGCTGTAGAAAAAATCTGGGATCCATCTATTAAGCAGAGTGCACAAGGTCACCAAGGTAAAGGGTAAAATGAGCAGAGAAGAGGAAGAGAGCCATGATGGGAATTCTGGCTGGATTTCCAGGAGTGGAGAAGGA
This sequence comes from Leptonychotes weddellii, assembly GCF_054177405.1. Lineage (NCBI taxonomy): Eukaryota > Metazoa > Chordata > Mammalia > Carnivora > Phocidae > Leptonychotes > Leptonychotes weddellii. Next base: position 17,963,766 of record NC_138382.1, on the reverse strand, counting down.
CCCCTAAAGAATGACCCAATATGGACAGATACCAAAGTGTTCCCTGTGTTCCCCTAAGCCTACATTAGGCTTGGTGACAGAGGGGGCAAGCACAGGAGACACGCTGCACAGGGAAAACTAGCAGCACGTCGTGATCTCCCTAAGATCTGGAAAATTAGAAGGAATCCATGATCCCAACATGTAAAGCCTGGGTATGGTGTTACCAATCATTAGGACTGGGAAGTCACAAGGTTAGTTTCAAGGTGTGTTGTGGGGAGCAGTTATGTAAGGCAAAGGGAAAAAGCTGAACTCAGATGATGAAACATTCTGGAAAGCATGAATGATACAACTGTGGAGTGCCAAATCCCAGGATGACTCTAATTACTAGTCCAGCTAAACCATGACTTTCAGCAAACTCCTAAGTGATTTGGGACTCCCATTTCTACACCCATGAAATGGGAAGAATACTAGCTGCCCCATATCTGCTTGGCAGAAATATTTATGAGGATACACTTATGAATAAAATCCCTTAAGGTAAGTAGTTCTGTTCTAAGACAGAACTGAGATTAGATAGTGTTACAAATTGAGTAGCTGTATTGTTAGGTATCGATTCAAGCTTAGGCTCTTCCTGTCCCTCAATTAAGAAGGCATTCCTCACTAATTTATACTACACCAGGGAAGGGCTGCGGATCTAAAGGGAATGAGGGGGTGGGGCAGACTCACTGGCACAGTGATAACAGAGGACAGTGCTTCCAGACTGATTGGGAAGAGGAGTGAGGTCACAAGCCCAGCCCCAGAAAATCGGCTGTTTCTCCACTTTCTTGCACTATGACCCAGAAAAGACATTCTAGTATTTATGTTTTGCTACTGGCAAAGGATCGCTCTTCCTCTTTTCTTGGTAAACAGATACTTGCCCTGGATGCAGTAAATTTTATATATAGTAGTAAAGAGTAAACAGCAGGCTGAGGGGAGAGGAGGAGAGGCAGAGGGGAAGCCAGGCTTAATTTCAAAACTTCTTGTAATTTAAGACTACAGAAAACAGTTATATAAGATTTATAGAAATGTGTTATGTCCATTAGAGGTAGATGATGAAAAGGAAAAACAAAAATTCTAAGACAAGTTATTAAGAATTCGGAAGTACTCAAGAAGAATTTAAACGAGTTTTGCATTAACCAACGCACAAACTGCAGTGACTCTGAACAGCTTCCCACTTGCGATAACTTACTATTTTGCACATGTCCCTACCACCTTGAACTTGATTTTACCTTTAACCTAACCTGCCTCTAAGTTCACTTTTTTATCTTTCCAAGTTACACCTTCCTTTACTTTATGAACTTCTATTTGTCTATTCCTAACTAATACAACAACCCTGATAAACCCTCTGATTACATATTCTAAAGCAGTGCTACTGAAGAGCAGGCAATCCTCAAATTGTTATCCATCAGCAAAAAGACAAAAAGTCTTATGCCAGAATTAAATCAACTGTTGAGTTCAGCTAGGTGGGGTTTTTTTGTTCTTTGGTTTTGTTTTTTAACAATGAAGACACTTGCAATGAAGAAAGCGGTGTGTTGATTTACAGTCTGGTAGAAGCTCCTTATTGTTAACGCCCACCTATAGCAAACTGTTCGCGCAGACCTGCTCCAGTTTGCAGACCACACTGAGTAACACTACTCTAAAGCAACACTCCCACACTGCAAACTGTAATTTCTTATTGCCTGGGACTTTAGAAAAGGTGATAAGTATATTCCTTCAAGGCAACAAAATTCTCTAACACAGCCCTAATAAATGGAGCATTCTCTGATCCTTGCCTGGTTTACATGGAGAAGCTAAGTGGCCACAGTTATACTTAACTGCTTAAGGGCAGCTGATGGCCTAAAAATCCGTTCTGCAGACACCCCAGACCTCAGCGGGGCTGTCCCGCTAGATCCTGCTGCCTGCTGGTCTGATGCCATGCTACAGCAAACTAGAGGAAAGGACTACAATTATGAACAGTACTTCCTTATTTCTAAACGACAGGGTTAAAGAAGAGCATGGCCAATGTTACCACTCAAGGATGTTTGTGCTTCTTCCACAACAAAATACACCTTAAAATTGGGGAGTTTTGCTTGCTTAAAATTAGGTTTAATAAATTTTCTGCAGAGAATGTGCTTACATGAGAAATCAAGTTAAGACAAAATGTACTACTTCATGATTTTTTTTCCCCCATTTCCCTAAAATACTGCTCAGAAATTAGAGGTCAATATGGGCAGGGTAGCCACTGGAGGATGAGAGGAAAGGAGACAGAATTTGAAAGTGTAAGCACCTGTCACAGTGGGGTCTCAGTGAGCAGAGGAGGGAAGACTGGAAAGTGCCCCCCTTCTCTGTAACAATGTGCCAAGCCCACCAGCCACCAGCTGGCATGCAGTCAGGCTGCCTGAAGCAAGGTACTATTAAAACTACTTCATGCTGCTGAACCGTTCCAGGGATGCACGTCTGGAATCTAAACAATGAAAGGTTATGAGGATACCACACTACCTATCAATCCTGACATCTTAAATCAGGGGTGTCATTCAAGCAGCACACGGACTCCCCCATGTACTATATAAACTGCCTCATGGAAATAAGTAATGACTAAGAAATGGAAGAAATTTTAGAGATTTTATGGCTCCTTGCTACTCAACATGTGGCCAGTAGACCAGCAGCCTCAGCATCACCTGGGCATTAGATAGCAGGCACCACCCCAACCCTGCTGAAATAGAATCTCATTTTAACAGGATCTCCAGTGATTTGTATGCACACTGAAGTTTGAGAAGCACTGCTTTAAGTCACTGGTTCTCAACCCTGCTGCACATTAGAATCACCCTGGAGCATTTAGGAAAATGCTGATGCCCAAGTCCCAGGTTCGGGGGCCTGCGAACCAGCATTTTATAAAACATATTGATCAGGTCCTATCCTCTCGTTTTCTATATTCGCATGAGAACTGAGACTCAGGGAAGTTAAATAATTTACCAAGATCACAGGGAGTTACTGGCTAAATTAAGAGCAGCTCCGAAAAAAAATATGTAGGATTGTGCTGCCCACAAAAAAAGATAAAGAAACCATAAAGTTACCAATAAATCAAAATTAATTTTAAAGATCTAAGGTTTCATTTTACTATACATATACTTTCTGTACTTTTGTACTTTTAAAAGGAATAAAACATACACGTGTCTATTTTATGTATTACCCTTTGAACCTTGACCAGTAATTTTGATGAGGGGTAGGCAGACATAATTTTCCATCAGCCAAGAGCACAACTGGTGGAGACAGTGAGGCCTCAGCCTTGGGCCTCTGCCTAGGTAGCAGTTAGCTCAGAGTAAAAGGATCGTGGGTGAGTGATTCTTCTTCTTTCTAAAAGTTCTTTAATGTGAATATATTACCTTTTTAGCAAAAAAGCAAAGCACTTCAAAACCACCTTTTAAAGATCACAGTTTAACTTAAATTGAAAAGTCCAAAAACAGGGACAATCACTGTGTTCTGATTATAGACGTTTCCAAAAGCACAGAACTGGCACTGAGCACATCTGAGACAAGAAACTTTTGCCACAACTGCTGAGACCTTTCTGCTGGTTGATGATTATGTCATTACATTTAAATAACCCATAAATTAGCACTAGATACGTGGAGGTGCGGTGGGAGGTGTGGGTGGAGTGAAGGAAATGAAAAGCTGTGGTCAGGCTTGAAAAAAAAAATACCCCAGAAAGCAACGTATGTTTCTGACAGTTGAAAACAAACTGCATGACAGACAACAAAACCACATTTCCGCGTGTGTTGTTTTTTTTTTTTTTTTTTTGGAATGGATCTGTGGTTTTATGCCACCAAGCAGTATTTTGGTTTACCAAAATGTACTCTATGGCCTTTTTAATTTCATGTTAACTTTCCTTACTATCATTGCTTTTCTCATTCCACTACAGCAGTTTAAGACAAGTGTCTAAAGGGGGGAAAGTTTAAAATATAGAATATGCCACATTAGGGAAAAAAAAGAAGAAAATTAACCGCATACATAATTTGCACTGACTGAAGCATCCATTGTAATTTCAATATTTAGCTCACACATAATGAACAATGGGGATAATTATTTCTTTTGAAATACAGTAGTTTCTCAAAACAATTACAGACTGAGACTCATAGTTTACACAAAATTTCTCAACACAAAAAGGAGATGGAATTACCGACCTACCCAAAGTCATTGGCCAAATGATATAAAAATTAAAATGAAAAAAAAGAATGACTGGAGCAAAGTTTCCATAGCTGATGAATAATTTAGAGGATTCTGTACCTATTTTTAATGTTAAAAAAAAATTTTAAAAAGAAAAAGTCAAAAATCAGATAATTTGCAAACTCCCACTATTACATCTATATAAAGGTAATGGCAGCAATCAAGCAAACATGATGAAGAGAAACACTCTCTCCCATACGCTAACACAAAGGCCACACACCTTTAATGCGTTAAGTTCCTAAATCCACTGTCCGCAAAGAGCTGCCTGCCAAGTCCATCCTGGCCTGGGTATAGAATAAAGGCACAAATACAGGTCTTATGTAAAAGAATCCTTGAGGTTCTTGGCAGAAGTATAGATTTGGCAGGAGATAAAGGAAGATGCGGATATGAAGGCATGAAGGAAAGAGAAGCAACAAATGCACTTTCCTTTCCTCCCCTTCTTCTATCACTCCCTCCTCCCCAGGCACCTCATGCCCAGCATATAATCAAGAGCAAGTTCCCCCTTCCAAGGTTTCCTTTTCTATCAGTGGTACCAGGATTCTGCCAGGCTGCAGGGGTCATCGTCTTAGGAACTCTCTCCTATGCATTTACACACCCCTCATCCAATGAACTCTGGGTCACTTGAGTTCCTCCTTGCGAGTCCCACATCCCTCCTCAACCCTGTCCCTCTCCAGTCCTGTCCCTCTCCACTCAAATCATTTCAGCCAGCTTTCACTGAGTATCTGCTATCAGGGCCCATGCTAGCTGCTGAGAATAAGGCAATTAGCAAAACAGACATGTCCTTGCCCTACCATCTGATTAATCTTCTTCTTGCCTTCCTTCAATAGCCCACATACTATACTAGCATTCAAGGCATTCTATAAATGAATCCCAAACCTGCCTTCTCAACCATTTTTTCCCCTATCCCAACCAAGCTGGAAATGCTAACCAGAGCCTGAATATACACAGCCCTTTCCCATCTATATGGCTTCCACTTGGAATCATCCCCTTTCCTTTCTTCCTAAGTGACGCCCCCACCCCCCCGCTCTGAGCTCCCACTGAAATGCCCCTGCATCTATCTCAGAAATAGCATCCTTAATCACTCCTGACTTCCTCTCTTCTGTCTAGGTCACAGTGCCATCCACACAAATACCTTGTTTTGTTCACATTGGTCCAAATGCCATAAAAAGACTAGAATCTCCACAGAGGTGAGCCTATCACCTCTTCTAACTCCCTAGACCTCAAAGTGCCCTACAGGTAGTGTGAGATCAATTAGCATTTGCTTAAAGAACAATTCAAATCCAACTTGGCCTTTGCCTTCCATCTGAGGTCTCCAGCACTACCTTCTCTTAACCAAGTAACTCTCAATGTAGGAAGACTAATAAAACAACCTCGAGGATTAAGCTCTTGTTCACGTTTAAGTCTTTAGATTATGATCTTCTTCACCTTTGTAGGTCCTGTTCTAGGTATTTCAATTTGAGAAGTTAAATATTTCCATTTTAGATAGTTAATTTTGGGGGTGAGCTTCAAACAAATGTAGCAAAAGCATGCCCCCAAACTGGAAAATCAAACACAGGCCCACCTCCTTTTATTGCCATTTCACTTTATTGTGCTTCGCAGATACTGCATATTTTACGAGTTGAAAGTTTGTGGCAATCCAACACCAAGAAAATCTACTGGCACCATTTTTCCAACAGCATTTGCTTGTTTTACGTCTCTGTGTCACATTTTGGTAATTCTCCCAATATTTCACACTTTTTCATTATTATTCTATTTCTTATGGTGATCTATGATCAGTGATTACGACTCACTGAAAGCTCAGATGATGGCTAGCATTTTTTAGCAAGAGTGTTTTCTAATGTATGTGTATTGTTTTTTTAAGACATAATGCTACTGCACACTTTAATAGACTACAGAACAGTGTAAACGTAATTTTTATATGCCCTGGGAAAGCAAAAAATTCATCTGACTTGGTTTATTACAATATTTGCTTTATTGTGATGGTCTGGAACTAAACCTGCCAATACCTCCAAGATATTCCTGAATCAAGGAAAAATGTGGGATGTATAAATCTAAGCTGGGACGCTGGCATGCCATCTCACAACCCAAATGCAACAAAGATCTTACCAGAATTTTTTCTTTTTTTTTTTTTTAAGATTTTTATTTATTTATTGAGAGAGATAGTGATAGAGAGAGAGCATGAGAGGGGGAGAGTCAGAGGGAGAGGCAGACTCCCCGCTGAGCAGGGAGCCCGATGCGGGACTCGATCCCAGGACTTCAGGATCATGACCTGAGCCGAAGGCAGTCGCTTAAACAACTGAGCCACCCAGGCGCCCCCAGAATTTTTTCTATATGCATCCAAAATTGATGCAAAATATCCTGAATTCTGGCTTAGATTATAAGAAAATCTGGGGCACCTGGGGGGCTCAGTCGTTAAGCGTCTGCCTTCGGCTCAGGTCATGATCCCAGGGTCCTAGCATCGAGTCCCACATCGGGCTCCCTGCTCGGCGGGAAGCCTGCATCTCCCTCTCCCACTCCCCCTGCTTGTGTACCTGCTCTCGCTGTCTCTCTCTCTGTCAAATAAATAAATAAAATCTTTAAAAAAAAAAAAAAAGAAAATCCTATCAGTTTTGCTGAGATCTGGTTAAAATAGGTCCAAATTTTGAGCCATCTTCTTCTGCCAACCGTATCAAGCATTTGGAAACGAGTAGCCATATTAGAAAGCCAGGTTTTTGTACATAAATGTACTATGCCTGACCCAGCCTCTCCTAAATCTGCCACCTCATAAATGTAAGGGAAGACTCACAAGGAAGTAGAGCTGCCAAACTGTCACCTCTACATTCCTGGGACCTACATAAAGGTGAAAGCTTAAGAAGGGCATTCTGGAACTTTGCAGAACACAATTTCTCCATTAAGAAGGCCAAATAAGCATTCTGTCCTCCCCAAGTTAGCCAAAAAATATTCAAGCAAGTAACTGTGGAATTGCCACCATGCTTTTTATTGGCCACTTTAGGTTAACTGTAATATTTTTTGAGGTTAACCAACACAGATGTACTTAGAGGTAAAAAGCCACACTCCAAAACAATTCTATGTCCCAAAAAATCAAAAGCCTTTAAAATAGTCACCCACATTCACAGTACAGCTCAATGGAATGGGGGGGAGGGGGGAGTAAGTCCAAATAAAACTTAGGTTCATGGATCAGTGCCCACACATTCAAAAATAAAATAAACCCATGTTCTAGACCCACAGGCTACTGAGAAAATTCAGGGTTCCATTTTGTTTATTACAGTGTGACCAGGACTAGACAAAGCCAAGCACAATGCACTTTGACCTCAGCAAGAGACCAAGTGAAAAGACAGAAGGACTATTTTACAGCAAGATCTGCCTTGATCCCTCAACTGGGGCAGATCAGGCCAAGGTGTCATGTTCAGATCTCAAGTGGTCCGGTCTATCATATACATCTTGGTACTAACGAGTGTCGAAGAGAATGGCTGAAATGACTATGTTCAGCATGGACAAACGAAGGCTGATGAAGGACCAACTGTTCCCTACAAGAGGACTAAGACTAATTCTGGGACCCTCAATGGGTAGCCAGGACAAACAGGCCTCACTTAAGGCCAAGAAACTTCCACTAGTCCAACAGTTTCAATGGAAATAATCTCCCTTCAGAAACAAAGGAAGGAAGGAAGGAAGGAAGAAAGGAAGGAAGGAAGGAAGGGAGGAAGGATGGATTGCTTGATTACAGGAGACCATGTAACACCCCCATTCAGAACTTGAAATAACCCACTACCACCAACCCTACTCTGCTTATCATCACAAGAAAACCTAAAAAGACAAGCATAGTCGACTTGACATGTTCTCTCAAACTGACTGAATTAACTAGAGAAGCCAGGTAAGGTTGATTCTTGGCCTCTATGCATTCCACGCCAGTAGCACCTCTAAGTTGTGACAACCAGAAATACCTGCAGACACTGCCAAAACTGTCCTTGGGAGAAAGGACTTGCCCAGCTTGAGACCACTGCTCTAGAAGTAGTTCTCAAACTCTTTCATGTGGGTCCATTTCCTCACTGGATCAGTGAGTGCTTACGGACTCTTTGCCCACAGAAAAAGGCATACAATTTTGCTAAGAAGTTCAAGGATCATGTGGATCCTTTAAAACACAGCCAAGGACCCCCATCCCACTCTTACTCCTAAGCAGGCAGTTTTTTAGTTCTCTGGAAACACCCATGTAGTTATAAAAGGTACTGGGTCTGTTCTAAAGATTTCCTAGTCAGAAGTACAAAAATATCCATAGGCTGTGGTCATCAGACCAGGAGCCAGCAACGAAAATCTGCAATGAAGATGAACCAATTGGTTCACTAACCCAGTGCACTAGTTCAGAAGAAAAATTGTATTATTTTTTCCTCAACCTGAGTAACTAAACCAATTCATGGTCTTGTGCATGGCCCTGTAGCCTTGGCTGAAAAACTACCCCCAATCCGTATTTCTACTCAACAGTTACACTAGTAAAAAGTCCTGAAACAAACAAAAATGAAAACAAAAAGAAATTGTTTTGTATATTAGAAACTCAATCTGGAGACCACAGGTATTACTACTTGTTAAAAAAAAAAAAGGGGGGGTTCCTTCCACCGCATATGGTTGAAGAAGTGTAGAGCCAGAACTGGACAGCCCATGGAAGGGAAGCAGAGCGAGCCAGACCGCCCGCAGAGGGGATGGAGGCTGGCAGAAAATGTGGCTTCGGTTATGCTCCCCGCAACACCACACTTTTCGACAAGGACTAGGGGGCAAAGAACTTGCTGATCTGAGAATTCAAAAGGCACTTTTCTGATAATACATACCCAAAAGGAGACCCACTTATTATTCGTAACGTTTAAGCTCCCTGTGTACAGAAAACACAGCAGCAGACTAGTACACCTAGGTACACTTTAAAAATAAAAACAAAACAAAAAAAGCTTACCGTATTAAAATGGTCTTTTAGGAGGCAGGTATTGCCCCTGGTTCAAGAACATGGACTCCAAAGCCAGACTGCCGGGGCTTGAATCCCCACTCTGCAACTTACTAACTATAAAACCCTGGCAAATTTCTTAGCTGCTCTTGATGGCCAAGATTTCTTAGCTCCTCATACGCAATGAGGACAACCAGATCCCTTCCTCAAGGGTTACCCATTAAACAAATGAATACATCTGAAGCACTTACTGCATCACCTGGTACACAGGAGGTGCTTAATAAATACTAACTTATTATCATCAAAACTTGCCAGACACACATATGGAAAATCTGTAACTCCATCTAGTCATTGATGAGCTCTTAGCCTAGAGAAGGACTTGTAAGATGTGGCCGTAGCTATGGAAGAAGCAACAGAGCACATGGTTCTAGGTTGTAAAACACTGGCAACATTAGGATTTTTTTAGCTGTCTCCAACAGCCTAATACTGCTCACAGTCAGGTTCTTCTATATATATAAATAATTTCCTCTTACATAAAATTGATTCCAAACCTTAACTTAAATGGCATGTCTCTAGTGTCAAGCAATGAAGTTAAAAATCTACCTTTTGCTAATGCTGGTGATTTTTAAATCATATGATGTTACAGCTAAAAGATAACTTACAAATAAATCATCGTCTGGAAATGAATTCAATCCTAAATTTTAAAATAGCCCATCGCCAGCTCAAGGACCTATGGCAGAACTGCAAAGAGAACACCTAATCTCTTATTGCCTATTTAGGCCTTTTTTGCTCATCACAAAGCCAAGAGAGAGTCCTCTCTAAGAGCTTGGAAATAAAACTTATACATAGGTGGTTGACACTCAAATATAAGAAAGGCAATGAAATGGAAAAATGATACCCTTCCTTTAGCTATTCCAGCATTCATTTCTTCTACTATGTTCCAGAAACTGTTTTAGGTGCCAGGGATGCAGAAGTAACAAAACACATTCTTACTTTTCGGAGCTTATGCCTTAGTAAAAGGAAACTGATCTCTACTATGTCCTTGATTCATCAACTCAAAACGGCCAAGATTAAACATTGTCCCCTTCTTTTACTTGCTTATGATTAACTTAACCATAAACCAAGCTGAGAAGTGCAAACTCTCCCCCAAATAAAGGATCCCTGATAGGACAATGCAAGAAACTCAAGAACTCAAGATCTCAAGCTCATGGGGCGCCTGGGTGGCTCAGTTGTTAAGCACAGTTCTGGGATCAAGCCCTGCATGGGCTCCCTGTTCCGTGGGAGGCCTGCTTCTCCCTCTCCCACTCCCCCTGCTTGTGTTCCCTCTCTCGCTGTGTCTCTCTCTGTCAAGTAAATAAATAAAATCTTAAAAAAAAAAAAAAAGATCTCAAGCTCGTTGTAGGCCAGTTTACAGACATGCTTTACACCTGAGTGTCCTGAGGTAAACCTCAGCTAAAGAAATTGACATCTACAGATTCTGGAGGAGTAACTAATCCCAGGAGCTAATTACGTAACAGGTAACAAACTACTATATACCCCCTAATACACCAGTAGAAAATTATTGGATCCCAATATAAATTACACATTTCACAAGTTTATGATTAAGTTTTTTGATATATATGCCAAAGTAAAGGCATCAAAACAGATCACTTTAAAGGAACACTGGTATTATATTACATATTTTTATATTACCTGTAACAGTAACATTATATAAATCAGTGAATTCTGAACCATCCACTAATTAACTGTGGCACTTAATCATTTAACATCTACATCTCATTTTATTCATCCACAAGATAGGAAAAATGCTTTAGCAACATTATTGTGACTTAAATAATGGATGAGAAAGCACCCTGTAAAATATAAAGTACTATATAAACTTAAATACCCATTTCGACTCCTAGCTTCATTAGGTTAATTTTGGACTGAACGCAAGCAAGCAAGCAACCTCTGAGAAGAGCTGTTTAAAGAGACTTTCTAAGACTAAAAGGAAACGATCTTAACTCTCAATTTCTAATCAGTGGGTCACAGAAAATAACAAACCAAAACCAAAGAGTCATTTTAGACCAAAAGAGCTAACAGGGATCTAGATGTCCATTTATACTCTAGTTGAAGCTGAGGCAAGTATAGTCCTGAGAAGTTAGGGTACTCAGCAATATCACACAGCTGGCCACTGGCAAGGCCAGGACTACAATCTGAATCCCTGGACTCAGTCATTTATTTGGGGGGAGATAGTAGGGTCTATGTTGGTAGTAGAGTATCCCAAACATAGCTTTTGGAATATGGCAGAAATATCTAACATACCAAGTGATCTAAAAACAGAGTCAAACCCAGGACCTATTTCACAAAGTTACTTATTTTTGTATCTCAGCCTCCTCCTCACAGAGAAAATGGAAATAATAATACACTATAATCTCATAAGGTTACTGCGAGATTAAATGAAATATCACCCCAATGATAAGCTCTCTAAAATCATGTACTGTTATGATTATTACTCTTTCGATAACACCATACCATCTCCACTAATAAAAACCTAAGATCTCTTCCAAGTTCCTTGTCCCCTGAAAAGCACTACACACTTGCATTTTTCCTGATCTGGAGGGTAGTTAGCTAAGCACGCGACAGTGTGTTAAGATCAGGCTCTCCCCACACTCATTCAAACTACATGTGCACAGACTTATTAATTGTAAAAGAATTCTTCAGATAAACACGGACTAATAATATAGTGATGTTCAAACTGAATTTTAAATTGTTAGGATGCATTCATGTTTTCATCTTTAAAAAGGCCGATTCCAAGCGCTTAAATACATACATTCTACCTCATCCTAACCCACTCCCGAAAGGCACCCCAAGCTCAGTCTTCTACTTCCCTTTCCAGCTGTCATTTTTTCCACTATCTTAACAAGTAGGCACCAGAGGCCTAACTAGGCTTGGGAACTCCACTTTTGTTATCCCACAACCTAAATATTAGCCCTTAAAAATATGAAGTCACACATATTCTTGGCTAGCTCGATCTGACCGTGAGCATTCCCTCCTCCCCAAGTACTTCATGGGCACCTTCTGTGTGACAGGCACAGTTCTCAGCACCAGGGACCCCACAGAGAATAGACACCCCTGTTCCCATTAAGCTTACATTCTAGTGGGACAGGGCTGACTGGCAAGAAATAAGGTTGTATCTAGTATAGTGTTTGCAGAGCATACTCTAGGAATGCAGGAAAAGCCAGTCTTATTAAGCACTTTGCTAAAAGTGGATCTAGGCTTCAGACTTTTCGTTTGTGGATCCTAAGCCTCCCTTTGGGCAGGGCCCAAGCACTGGAAGGGTAGAGAGGAAAAGAGGAAGGCTCTGTACTCACACACAAACACCCAGATCAGATCTCTAGCTCAAGAGGACACTATAACACCCCCTGGACTGCCAACAGCATCCCCATGCTCCTCACGTTGCATACAGCCAAGAACATCACAGGAACAAGCACCTATTTGCTGTTTGGAAACAGCATAGCCAGCGAAGGGAGCCCTGGAAGGGAAGTCAAGAAGCCTACTTCCTTTTCTGCCAGTGATTCTCGCTCTGCGACCTCGGGCATGCTCACCGACCTGCGTGAACCCTAGGCTCTCCACCCGCGTGCTGATCCTCCTGTACTGTGACACTGGGCTAGTCTCTTAAGCCCTTAAGCCTCAGTGTCATCTGTTCAAGGAGGCCAGTGGAATGACACTGCTTGGCAAACTGTCGAGTACTCCACTGACAGAAGCTATTTAAATAAATACATGGATCCAAAGCTTGCTACTTGCTTTACAGGAACAGCAGGAAGATTAAGGAGAACATATAAAATGCCTTAAGCTCTGCAAAGAGAGGGTGTTACAGGGTACTCGTGCTCATAATTTCTACAATTACCATTCTTTCCAGTTTTATTTCCTGGTATTTTCAAATTCCTTAACCAAAATAATCCACAAACCCAGAGGAGCAGAAAACATAGTCAGAAAGTAACAGTATCCTAATTAGAATAACAGTAAGTGGAATAAGCTTGCTAAGAAATCAGGAAGCGGATACCCCTCTGTTTCCCCCACGTCTCGCTGGCTTCACTGCTATAAGTGCCAGGCCACCGCCAGGATCCGAGGCAGACTCCACCAGCCAGCCTAGGGACAGAGCCCCCATCCTGTGCCAGGAGAGCAGCCACCCTTTCTTCCCATGAGATGCAGAAGCTCCCTTCACAACACAAATCCTTAAGCACCTGTGGGCAAAATGCTCAAAAATAATGAAAAAGTGGCACAACTAACCAGAAGACCAAGTACGCAAGGGGCGTCCAGGAATATTTCTCTTCTGCTTCTCTGACAATCCAGCTAAGAAAAGCCACACCTTGCCCTTCATCCACACGCTGGCTGGAGCACAGGTTACACAATGAAGCTCTGAGGAGAGTTCTGGCCCGGTGGTAGAGAAATAGCAAGAGCTTGGCATAAACACTGGGTCAATTCCAATGAAAACAGAGAGGGTATATAGATCTGCGTTGATGAATGCTGGCTAAATCCCTCTTTACAGATATACAGCAACTACCACAGAGAGCTGTTACTAAGGCAAAGTCAAAACAACCCTGACTTTTGCTTTTAACTAAAACTTCTGAAGCCCTTCCCGCTCAAAGTAGAGCAATATTAATTTCATGAATTCTGTTTGCAGTACACTTAGCGCGGAATGAGTCAAATCCTGAGCCTCACAAACTGGCATTACCAGTGCAAACACTCAGCTGCCCCCCCCCGGCTCCAAATATGCTGTCTCCTGCTTTTTTCTCCAATAGCTCAGCTTGCAAAAGTGATAACTGAGCTACAAGACCACTGGATGTGGCACCCTTGCTGGAGTGCTAGGGTTTTCTAAGGGGAGGTGTGAAAGGGGATCAAGGGAAAGTACCTTCTGAAAAAATCACATCCCCTTCACTCGCTCCATCACCATCAAATATATTACTGCTGTCCTGAAGTGATAAACCAGACTATCCAGTCACATCAAAGGCAGTACAAATGTCATTAAACACACACACACAAAAATAACTCAAGTGCACATTTTAAACATTTCATTCCCAATGGACTTTACCTATTGTATAATACAAAAAGAAAAAAAAATACAATTCTAGGCGAGGAAAGGGGAAATGAAGACTGTGAGAACAATGGCCGTTGCCAGCACCATCTCGACTCCACTAAGGCTGCAACAGCGCCTAAAGACACAAGAGTCCAACCCAGCTCAAAGGTATTACTACTTAAGATACAAAGAACTTTGCCCAGAAAAAAAAATAAATAAAAAACAATATCCAGTAGGGATTACGGGGCAGTGAGAAGGAAATATCCCTTTGTTTGAAAGCTGCAAAGAAAATCTTTCACCAGTAAAAGCAAAATATTTGCCTTCATTTAAAAGTTTGAGTTGTGTGTGATTTCCTGCATCGAAGAACCTCTTTCTGAACTACAAAGAGGCCACAAAACATCACATTTTCCCCTCCCTGTTTTCCCCTTCAAAAACCCACAAGATGGTGATTAACAAACAGCCCCTTGTCTTCAGGCATAGTTTTAGAAGCCACAAGGAAAAGATAAAAGTTAAATGGAAGAGCAAGTTTGTAAACAAATGAGAAATAGGTTGCCCAGGGAGGAAGCAAACTCAGTCTTGATAAGCAGGCAGCTCTCCTCGCCCCATCTGTGGGAGACTCAGTGCAAAAGGGACCCTCACCCTGTCACCCACTGAAAGCAGTCTGAAGGACACTCCGGGGATCTGGGTATGAGCCCAAAGTTCAGTGACTTAAGGACAAACCCCAGGCCTATCCCAGCCTCCCAAGGGCGCTCCCCATTCCTGGAACGAACTGGGGCCTGAATCTCCAACCCAGGACAGACCTATCACCCAAGAGACATCCTCTCAGGTAAATTCATCTGAAGTCCTGAATCCACTACCTAATAACTATATCACCTTGTGCAGATCTGATCCTGTTTAATCACCCTTTGATTGGACATAATCCCTTTCTTAGGATCATTGTGAGAATTAAAGAATTTTGGCAGTGTGCCCAGATAGGTGGTAAGCACATGCCAGATATATAATAACATTCACTTCCACTGAAAGAATTTCCAATTCCACCCAACAATCACTGCTTTAGGTGAACAATCTTCAGATACTCTATGAGACCTCAAAAAGAGAGAAAATTCAGAGCTCGACATGTGAGAAGAGAAAAAGGGGAAACCCACGCCATCCAGAAAACACTCCTAATTATGCACATACCCGACAGGTTAAACTTCCTCCTCACAGATCTGCTTTTCTTGAAAGCCCTGTGACAAGGAAAAAGACAGCTCACTGGGTCCTGCCCAACTTGGTATCAACTGTCCTAATGCTAGATCCTCTCAGAGTTTTGGGGAAAATATAACTTAAAATCTACACGTATCTAGATTTACTAAATAGGACTGAAGCTTGGTCCCTACCCCAAAATGTCCAGATCAGACAGGCCAGGGGTAAAAAACCACCACCAATAACCTCCGTTTGGTTAATATTAATTGTAAAGTATTACTGAAGGCTAAGTAATCCTAAATTAGAAGAGGTGGCTTTAAGCCTCAATGAAACACACACACAAAAGCCCCAAAAGCCCCTCCCCAACCCAAGCACATGCTCTTCTGATTGTATCTGGAGAGTTTTGCACAGTCATCAAAATTTCACTCGTAATCTCTTTGAGATTTTCCAGGGCAGTAGTGTCCACCCCTGTTCCCCACCCTCTAGACTATTCCCTAATGTTTACACAGCAAAAGAAAATTCTGTCAGTAAAACTTTCACTGGTTTATTCCTTTCAGCTAGAATATCCCACCTTTGGTAATCGTTCGCTTTCATTGCCATACAAGAGTTCAATCATCCATTGCTGAAAAAAATAGTCACCGTGTAAGGATACAACAGACATTCTCAAACACCTACTCTCTGCACCTAATCCTCCAAATCCAAGCGCCTATAGTCTAAGACAGGAGATGTGCAAGAAATTAGTAATACTTTTTAAAAAAATAAGTTTTCTTAGGGGAAATCTGGTCGAAACGGAACTTTAAACAAATGGACTTCCATTGCAAGCACTGTCCCCAAATAAATTTACTGCACCCTCGAATCAAGTCCACTCAAGGATGGAATGTCATGCCAGTCATGTGTTACTTCGACCTCAATATATCTCTTTCTACTCTTCAAATCCTAGGCTACTTTCTAAAATAGTTCGCTAAAAAGCACCAACCTAATTAACAACAGCTTCCTCTGCAACAGTGGCCTTGATTTCACTTATTTACACATTAACTGCAGCCTCCTTTTGGCCAATCCAGTCTATTCTCTGTACCATGCCGAGCCTTTTATCTGCCCTGGACAGCATTTTCTCCAGCAGATGAAGTAGATGCCGATTGATTTGCTGTCGAGCATGGTAAATTAATAGCAACAAATTGCTGAGGGCCCGTCTCGCTGCTCCACCATGCTTCGGCAGTTTTGCTTTATTTGCTCCATGATGGGCAGCAGTCGGCCTCTTCAAGTCAATTTCTTCTTAACAACCTGCAATACTTTTCAATGGTGAAAATAGAGCTGTTCCTTGTAAGTCAGAAATCAATATCCTATTGCCCTTAGAAAATGCTAAACAAGCAGTATTGGCAATCCACTTGGTACTAGAGGGTATCAGATATAATGCAAATCCATACTGCTTCCCTCCTTGTAGTTATTACAGTTTGCTAAAAGGTTCCTAATGTCATTTATCATCATTTACCATCGACCAGAGAGGCTATGATTATGATATCCTATCAGTTGGCAAGGCCCTTTCATTTCTATTCAATTAATATTTTAGCTGCACTCAAATGGTTGTGGCCCAAGTCTCATAATGAAATTTACATGGCTTGGAGTGAAACAGGAGTTTTCCTGCTCTGATTAAAAAATACAACAATTATATATCTATAGACACATATGTACACATATACGTACATACACATATATATACACACACACGCACACACAGACATGTGTATATAAATGTGTAGTATTCACTTTTAGGTTCTAAGTGTTGTAGGTTTCCAAAAGTTTCTAATTCTAAAATTCAAATACTAAGCTAAATTTTTTTAGAAGCAAAAAAAGACCTTCAGACTACAGAATACTGACTACGAAAAAGTCGCGAGACGTTCTCAAAATGTGGTATATTCATCTCCATTTAGAGTTCCTATAGGTGGAACTCACAGACCTACTGTTCCTAATCTACATCCAATATTCACTTTTTAAAGTGGAAACTGCTGCTGTCAGATTAAATCAAGGAGATCTTCTTTAATTACAGCATTACAGGTGAAGGATGGGAATGAGCAGCGTTTAGCAATGCTATCAACTGCATGCATCACCCTGTTCTGCCCACAGTCACTGACCCTTTTAGAAGTCACACTGTATTAATAAAAAGGAACAATCAGCAAAAAAAGTAACAACTAAACCATGGGCCAACTGTTCATCCAGAACAACAACAGCAAAAAAAAAAAATTCAAAAAACCCCACACTTAGGGAAATCCTTAGGGAATAAAGGCCAACATTCTTTCATTTAAGAAAATTCCAATATGAAGACATCACAATAAAACATGTGTCATTTCTAACCAGGTCCCATTTGTCATCTTCATGTTCATGTGGAACTTAAGACAGTGGTAAAGCATTAATTTACATTATGGCCTAGAACAGTCCATTCTAACTTTTCTGGGTTTTTTTCTAGCTTCCTCTGCTCAGCTCTATCGACCCTACTAAAGAGTACCAGAAATTAGATTCATATTTTATGCTCTAATTCCATGTCATGTCACTGAGTTCCCCTTTAAAAAAAAAAAAAATCAACTAATTCTACCAGACTAATGCTATTTACTCAGTTACCAAAATTTAAATTAATTATGTTCTCAAACATAATTGTTAAAAATTGGCAACATTATGCAGGCTTAATTAAGATTAAATCCAATTTACTAAATGTACTTTAATTGGTACTAATTACATTAGCTTTCATTTCAGAATGACAAATTCCCCATAGATTTCACTCTATAGTCCTCTATCAGAATCAACACAGAGTGACTGACGATGAACATCATACAGAAAGGGGAGGGGCCATAATACCAGGCCCCCCACCCTGTTTTGTCACTGCTCTGTGCTTTTATCCTTTTATCAATTTGCTAAGTCACAGAGTCATGACTCCATCACAGCCATCATTTTCTGTTCCAATGAAAAATTTGTCTAAAAATAAATACTCTGTGGCTGGCAGCAGCCAAGAAGAACAGGAGCATTAACCAAAAAATACACAGAGGTTTCGAATATCAGGGCCACCAATTACTAGGGTACTTCCAAGGACTCCGGGGACTCCTACTCTTGAACCCTTGAGAGACACAAATCTAATAAGTGAATAAGCCTAACCCGATCTTGAGAACTAGGCCCAATTATGCCGCAGGGCAACTTCCCTGCATTATTGCTGCTTTCCATTACGAGGGTATCCAGCGAGTGCATCTGGAAGAGAGGCCAAGAGGAACCAAGGCTGTCTGCCTAGGAAAACAAATAAAGACAGATATGCCTCTGTGCTTAAGGGGGGAAAGAAAGAAAATATAATAAGTAGGTGGTTTGCAGGGCTGTCTGTATTTCATAATGTGATAAACTGCCCTCAGGATTCTTGATATGATTGAATTTAAAAGCCAAGGAAAAAAAAGGGAAAATGTACTCCATTCTCAATTTTAAATGGATGGCATTTGAGGCCACCTGGACAAGAGGATGAAAGAATTACAGAGGTACAAAATGTGCAGAATTAAGGGATCTCACACACTAGCCCCCCTCCCCAAAGAAATGCATACAATCAAATACAAGCTCTGTGCCTCTCAGAACTGCAAATTGTATAAAGAGATCTGGAAACTAAGTGTTATGGTAAATAAGATACAGGAGGAGAAATAAAAGAACATTAATCATCTGGCTCAATCTTTAAGAAGACTTTAATTAATCTTGGATGGTGGGGTGAGGACCAAAGAAAAAAAAAAAACACACATGTACAAGATCCAGACCTAAAATGACATGTAATAGCACAATTAACAAACAATCTCTCATGTAATTTATTTCTGTAAGGTAGAGCTAAGGGGAGTCCACACATAAGTTTAACGGATTTTTGTTTAAGCAGGAGATATTTACATTACGAATCTAAACAGAAATGGCAAAGATGCCAAAATAAGAACTTAATTTTAATGTGCAGCAAACTATACTATGTTAATATTGACATAATTAAATAGCTTATGAAGTAAAAATAAGTATCTGAAATAAAAAATCCTCAGCATAAGTGATGACTCATTTTTTTCCAACTTTCTGTTTTCAAATACTGTTTACCCGATGGCTTTTACTGTGCAACAGTCATCCTTGAAAGATCTACTATCTGTAAGTATGTGGGTAATTAAGCATACCCAGAAAGGAATCCATAAATAGTAAAAGCCTAATAATATGTGATCAATTTGTATGTTTTAAACTTAGAAAGTAATCATATCTACCATGAGTATATATAAGAAATGAAAAACATTAAGTTTTCCCTCATCTTTTCCCAACAGGTAAACACATACACAACTATTCTGAAATAGGTGATGAGACAGACCTGAAGCACTTTCACTTGGAGATCACTAAAAATAAAATATTACTGCCAAGCAATATTTTTTATATATACACTATTTTTTATGTAGAAAATTTAAACCAAAATTTAAACCAAACCACTTTATTCAGTTTCCTGGGGCGGGGGGGGGGAAGGCTGTTTGAGTCATACCTCTCAACACTTTCTGACTAATCATTATCTTTTTTGTTTTGTCTTTTTCTTTTTTGGCCGAACTAGTTTACTAAATGTGAAGGCCCAGTGCCGAACCTTATCACACCCTCCTATCAAGCTCAATTTACCCTGTACAAATTTTTGGAAGTACAGCTACAGTTCCTGGTTAAGACCCAACTAAGTAGCCTCGGGGGACTGGTACCAAGATTTTAGTTTACATCAATTTCTTTGTAGCTCCACAGATTTCATTGTGATCCTCCCAGCTCACCCTTTATCCATTCTTTCACACCAAGCCAAGGAAGATTCCACACAATTTACAGTTCCTCTTTTTAATATTTTCTAAGAAAAGCCCTCTCTTAGGACAAGTTTGCAATGCCTGAAATAAATTAACTCTTTCAAAAGAAAAACAAGACATTTTTTAAAATTTAGCATCCTGCTTTTCAAAGTGGACAAAATTTAATATGCATTCAGACATTTTAAACCATGTTTTTAAATGATTAAAATCAGGACAAAATGCAAAAAGGATGGGGAACCACACCTGAAAAGATAGTATTCTCTTTCAGTAGTCTTTTAAAATACAGGAAGTCACAAAAACATGCAGAATAAAACTGCAAAACATACAATTTTCTTTCTCAAGTGTACAGTATTACTGTCATTTCAAATGGTTATAAAGAAATAACTTACCTGCTTGTGCATTTCTATATTCAACCCATAGGACATCTCATAATACTGTCAAAGAAGGGAAAGCAATTAATTTCGTGCCTTTCATCAGACTCCCTAGTTTGTTCCAAATGCCCCAAGTATGCTTAAAACAAACATAAAAGCCTCACTAAAGCAAAATATCCACAATACCTATGCTAAGGAGGAACATTTAGCTTTAATAAACTAGCAGCCACCCTAAGACACAGACTCTGAGTAACTCACAAAACTAAGAAAATCAAGTTCACACGTAGCATTCTTAACATCTCCAGCTGTCTTTATACATCACAAACAGATGAATCAAAAAGACCTGACGAAAATTTAGTGCCATATGGACTCTAATTCCAAGGCATAGCGGCCAAGTTAATGGCAAGTGTCTCATAAAAATGCTGGCGCTTTGAAAGAACTATCCAGAAAGGTGATGCTACTTCAGAGTTCCGTTTCTCATTTTTAGTGTACTGCTCATAAGGAAAAAGGCTGGATAGGAAATGAATGAGTTACTCTGGAACCTTTATGAACAAGCATAAAAACATGCTTGGTTAAGACTTCTGAAAAAGCAGATCTGATTTTTTTTTTGGGGGGGGACGTGTAGTATAACTGTCATTAGAGAAATTCTGGCAGAACAGATCGGTTATACAGGAGACGACAACGCTCCTCAAACCAATGTAACACCACAGAAACTGAAAACACACAAAACACATGCACATACAAACACACACTAGTAACATAAAAAGCGGGAAAATTTTGAAAAGGTGTCTGGTGTCTTTTGATATCCATCATTCTCTAAAAAAAAAAAATGAAACCTTAAAATTCTTGCTGCATACAAAGAAATTGGTTAAGATTGTTTGGAACAAGAGCAATAAAACAACAAAGAAAACCACTAGCGCAAAAACATTTTGCTTGTGACTCTCAACAAAACATAAACGAGGTTCTTTTTTTTTTTTTTCCAATCTATAAACAAAGCACAGAGGATCATACCCCACGCAGCTGAACTTCTTGAAAATTCAAATCAAAGCTAGTTGTCAGAAGCAAGTTATAACATCCTGGAATTACAGGTTGCTAATGATCACATTCCCACAACCCCAACTGCACTGGCACGCTGTGACTGGGATCTATCCTACAGCCTCCAGCAATCTGAACATATCCTTGCTTTTGGTATCCTAAACTAACAGGCACTTTGAATCTGTGACACAGTTTTCTTACCATGACATAATGCCGCTGCATCTCTGTCTTCTCACTGGCGAGTTTCTCACATTCCAGCTTCAGGCTGTTCAAGACATAATGAAATCTAAGTACAATGCAGACCTTGACTTACATTCTTCAAATGTAAATAGACATTCTAAATCATCACCTACAAAACCCCAAATCAACTATCTTAAATTGCACCTCATTATTGAAGGAGAGGTGGTGGGAGAGAAAGGGGTGACTGGAACCAGCCTGGACTTGCCCTTTCAATGAGGATCAAACCTGGGGTTTTTGTTTAAGAAAAAAAAAAAAAAAAATCCTCTAGCCAATTTAATTCCGGAACCGCATCCAGAAATGAACATTTGCTAAATTCATTTAATGAAAGAAGAAAAAGAAAATAAACATCAATAACGTGTACATACCCAAGCACAAATTTAAATCCCCCAAAATGTCACAAGGAAGGTTTTTTTTTAATGTTCCACGAAGAGATTAACGAAAATATGAATCAAGCATGTCTTATGAATGATGTCTTATTTGTTCCCTCCAAAACAGAGACAAGTTGAATACCACCACCCAGGGGCAAAGTGTGGATCGGGTTCAGTGGCTCGTTTTGGTTCTTGCATTTAAGAAATAAGAATTACACGTCATTAGAAAGCCAGAGAAAGAAAAATATTTCAAAGGCACTCTAAGTCTAACGATCGCCTGTAAGAAGAAAACATTTTTCAGCATAAAAGTAATGAAATCGCTCACTTGCGACTTCCCAGGGCTCTCAGCTCATGGTATTTCAGTGGAACGGCAGAAAAAAGTGAGACGGAATCAAGCCCGGAGTAATAAAGAACCAAGGAAGTCAAAAGGCCCCAGAATCTTTCCAATCTTCCATTCTCCTGGCCCCAATAAATCAATATCGAAAGTTTGGCCTCAGCATTTTCCAAGTCTCCCCAGTTTCGATTGTTCTGCCTCCTTTTTATTTATTTACAGAAGAAGGAAAGAATGTTTAATTTCTTTACACCTGCCTAAGGAAAAGAGGCCTTGACTTGCCCTTTCTGCCCACAAGTAAAAATGATAATACCACATTTGTGGCGGCCAAAAAAAGGGGGGTGTGTGTTTGTGTGTGTATGTGGGGGGGAAGACAAGAGCTAAGCAAACAGGAGGATCAGCTAAAGTCAATATCGTTACCTGTGGTATTGAGCCTGTAAAAACTGAAACTCTTCCTTAATCCGATCACAGGACTCGGAAATTGTAAATTTAAAGGGTTGAGCAGGCTGATGCGGTGCCTAAAGAACAACAATAAAATATTTAATTAGCCCACATCACAGGCGAGGCAGGGAGATGGAAAAAACATACCACGCGGCGTTAGCGGGGGGCGGGAGGGGTCACCGCGCAGGCAGGCAAGCAAAGAACGATTAAAACTCTCATCTAGGCCCCCCCCGCCCCGCCTCGCCGCACAGCCCGGCAGGGGCTGGTTTCGGGGTGGCCCCCGGCCCCCGCGTCCTCTGGCCCGCCCCGGACCCTGCGGGTTCGAGACTCCGCTCCGCTCCCCCGCCAACCGCGGACGCCCGGGGGCCGGCGCGCCGCGCCCACTCCCTCCCCACCCGGAATCGAAACTGGCCCGTCGGGGGGACTCGCGCCATGGCGTCTGGCCGCGGTCAGGTCGGGGGAGGGGGCGGGAAACGCGGCCGCCACCCTCCGCGGCCGGCTGGCGGACTCGCTCGCGCGTCCCCGGGGCCCGCGGAGCGAGGGGCCGGCGCCCCGCACTCCCGAGCCGCAGCCGGACCAGCCGCGCCGCCGCCGAGGGCGCCCTCCCCGCCCCGGCGCGGAGTCGCGCCTCCTCCATCGCTCGCCGCCCCCCCCCCGCTCGAGGAGTCGCGGCTTGGGGACGGAAAACGGCTCCGCGCGGCTTCCAGGGGCTTCAAAGACAACAATAAGAAAATGGCTACAACTCAATTGCCTCTCCGCACCCCCTCCGAGAGTGCCACCGCGCCAGGGGGTGGGGGGTGACGGCAGGCAGCTCCCCGAGCGGGCCGCGGGGCGCGGGCCGCCCTCCCCGCCCCTCCGGCCCCAGACACAACTCGGCGCACAGGGGGCGACGCGGGGAATCCCCCCGCGCTCGGCGAGCTCGCGCCCCGCCGCCCGCACTCACCGGGTGTCTGGTCTGCGGGTACATCTTGCTCAGGTCGCGAATCATCCAAACCGATTTAGTTGGCTGCGCTGGGCAGAGGCGCGCGGCTCATTGGCTTTAATGGCCCCGAGGAGGAGGTGGAGGAGGCGGCGGCGGAGACGGCCGGCCGGGTCCGAGGGGCGGCTCGGGCGGTCCCGGCCCCCGCCGGGTCTCGCGTGACGCGGGCGGCAGGAACGCGCGGCGGCGGCGGCGGCGGCGGCGGCTGGGTGCGGGCGGCCGGGCCGCTCGGCATTCCTCGCGGGCGTCACTGGCCCGCCGCGGGCATTGTCCGGCGCGCGTCTCCCGCGGCAACGCTCCGACGTTCGCTCCGCCGAGGCGCGCCCGCCGAGCCCAGCGCCGCGGCCGCGCCGCTCCCCCGGGCCGGGAAAGTGCGAGCTCCGCGCACCAGCGCCCGCCGGCAGCGCCGCCCGCCCGCTCGCTCGTCCCACTCCAAACTTTTTTTTATTTGTCTTTTAATTGGTTGTTATTCCTCCGAATGAATGATCTCTCTCTTCTTTCCTAAAAGCAAACACAAACTCCTTTGGTTCGGAAGAGGTCTCGGCGGTGCTTTTTGGTTTCTCTGGAGATTTTTTCACTTCACAGCAACGATCTTTTAAAAGGCACCTTTTAGCTTCTTTTACCACATCTCATTTCCTTATTTTTCTTCCTTCCTGTTTTCTTGTCTTTTTTTTTTAACCCCAAATTGAAGGGGATTATAAAAATAAAAGAGAGTGAAACGCTTGCGGCTTTTTTTTTTTTTTTAATTCTCTCTCCTTTCAAACTCTGCGAACACCACCTCAAAATAATATACAAGTGTGTGAGAGAGGGGGAAGAAAGCAGCCAACAGCCCAAACACCCGCTCAGAACAGCTCTAACAACACGCTCCGTGTAGGTGACTTCTTTGACCAAATTTAGCAGCAGCTAATCATTAACATTCTGATACATATTCACAAACGTCCGTGGAGGGACCGCGGAGCATCCCGGGAGATGTAGTCCACCCCCAGCGACCGCGGTCGAGGATTCGGCCAGATTGACTACAATCACCGGCCCGCCACGCGACCGCTCTGGGGCCCCCTTCAAGCGCCCCGCCCACCCTCGGCGCGGTAGGCGTCTCCAGCAACCAATCAGAGATGGCTGAACATTAATCGCCGTTCTGTGTTACTGCCCATCATTTCACTGCTGACAAATGGCGAGCCAGAGGGGAGGAGCTGGCCGGGCTGGAGCCCACGTGGGGGCCGGGCGTCGTCCGCGGTTCGGACCAATGAACGGAACGGGATGGGGTTAGCGGAGGCGGAGCGGAGATGGCCCGCCCAAGGCGGAGCTTCGTCTTGGCTGACGTTCCTTAGCGCGAGCGTTCGAACCGGGGAAACATTTGTTCAGCTGTCAATCAAAGTAACGTGGGCCGGGGAGAAGCTGTGGCGACGGCTGCTGCTGCTGCCCTAGCTGCATCTTCAGAACTGGGTGTTGGTGGCGGTGGTGGCGGCAAAATAAAGAGGGTGGAGGGGGCGGTAAGACTCGAGGCTGGTCAGGAGATCTCCTTCCGAGTCTCGTCCTCCCACCCGCCCCCCTCCAACCCAAACACCCTCAGCCCCTTGCTCCTCGGCCGCGCCAGGAATGCGGACTAATTAGGGTCCAATGTCTCCTTAAAGAGACAAGCTCGGCCTTGTGTAACGCGCCGAAACCCCCGTTGAGACAAGAGAGGGAGGATCACGCCGATCCCACTTCGTTCGGTTCACATCAATTTTACGCGCCGCTGGAGCCGGCATAATTTTCCGTGTGAACGCGGACTCGGGCCCCTGCTCTTATTTAGAGCAGGAGACTGAGCTGCGAGACGCTTACCCGGGCTGGGGGCCAGGGTTGCGGGTGGGGAGGGCGCCCCTCCGAGCCCCGAGGGGGCTGTGATTGCCGTTTAACCCCGAAGTGGGGCCAGTTTCCCCAAGCAACTGTGCGACGAAGCACCCCCAAGTCGCTCCCCGCGGGCGCCGCGGGGGCGTAACCGTGGAGTCTTGGGGTGGGGCTGGAGGCCCGGGGGCAGGAGTCGCCCGATTCCCAAAGAAACTTTGTCGAGGAGGCCACCCGCACTCCGTAGACTGTCAGTCGGTCCCGCGCTAGGACAGTGTCAACGAGGTACCTGACGCAGGCACAGGGTAGAAAACGCCCCTGCGCCCCTGAGATGCTCCTTTCCCCGGGATCAGAAGCAAGAAGACTGTCCCTCTTTTTCCTGCTCTTCGGAGGAGCAAGTCTAGTTTGACGCGGTCGAAACGGGCCGGACCACGCGGGCCACGAGAGAGGGCGGGTCTACCACCCCGGGGACAAGTTCCGGCAAAGTGGGGGTGGTACGGGGGCAGAGGGGGGGGGGAGAGGCATTTTTAGGGAGGGGGCTAAGGAGGTGGGGACCGACTCCGTGGCGAGAAGGGACGCCCGGGGGTAGACAGCGCCTTCACCCTTAATCTTCATCCAGCTAGGGGTAGCTCCCTGGTTTAAGGGGAGGCGCTGCGGCTGGTAGCCTTTCCTAGTGAGCCTCTAGCCTTTGGGGGCGTGAAGGAATTCAGAGAAAGTCAAGTTGATGGTCGACTAATTTAAGGGTCTGTTTCGGACGTTCATTTCTCAGTGTCATTTGCCTACTCTAACTTGAGACATTGGCAGAGATGCTTCAGCATTAGTGGAAAACCAATCTTCTGAGTAATATCCCACGCCTCAGTGGACAAATCAATGACTTAATGTCCAACCTAACACGTTCCATGGGCTTCTCTCTCTGCTGGGCACTGTGGAGGCAGGTGCAAAGGAAGGCTACGATGGTCTTCACAATGTGAACTCCATCCCCAGATACTTTCAATAATTCAATTCAGCAAATACTTTCTGCATCCCCAAAATAAGAGGATGGAGAACTCTGGGCAGTTTTCTGAACCTCCTCTGTCCCATGTGCCCAGTCCAAAATGAGATGTGCTATAAGAACACATACACACTGATTTTGAAGAGTCAATACAAAAAAAAAAGGAACATGAAATAGCTCAATAATTTATCATGATTACATGTTGAAATTCTAATATTTTGAATATAATTGTTTAAACAAAATATGTTACTAAAATTAATTTTTGTCTGTTTGTTTCTAATTTTTAAATCCAGATATTAGGAAGGTTTAAATTACTTGATGTAGCTCACATATTTCCATTGGACAGCACTGTTTTTGAAACATTCCTAAGAACCAAAAATTAGAAGACTTGAGTGATACAATTTCTACACCAGGACAGCGAATTTTCTAAGAACACCAGGAACAATCACGTTTTATTCTAGGGCTGGTTATTTGTTCCCAGTGGAGCTTTTCAATAGTTCATTAAATCACCCACGGTGCCTCTGTAGGAAGTTCCATGTTATTTCTTCTTGCCAGAATGTTAGCAAGTTCCATAAGAACCAGAACTTAGTTATGTTCATGGCCACACTCCAGATGCCTAGAATGATGTCTGGCACATAGTTGGTGCTCAGTAAATACTTGTTGACGGCATTAATGAGCAAACACCATGTTGTGTCAGGATAGGAAGCTTCTGTATCATTTGGGCCATATTCATTGAGATTCTATGCAGTTATTTCCCAGGGCAGGGAATGAGAATCCAAATAACAGAACCTGAAGAGCTATTCAAAGGGTCTGTGGACAAAGAGGAAACTGCTCTGTTAGAAAATATCAAATAACTAATGTCAGAGACCTCTCTGCTAAACTCTTTCAACAGTCTGTGTCAACAGAAGAGTGACAAGAAATCAGGATGTTTCTTTACTTTTTATTAAGTGCAGTTTTGAAATACTGCCCTTGAATGTGCTTCACACTTTGTTCATTTGGCAGATCTACATGACAGTGATGTCTCAGAAAGATGCCAAATGAAGCAACTGGTGTCCCAGTGGAACACACAAAGTGGGTGGGGCAAACAGCTGCTTTTGTCTCTTCTGCTCTCTGCTCGTGCTTCTCTCTCTCTCTTTTTAAGTTTATTTATTTATTTATTCATTTATTTGTAATAATCTCTACACCCAACGTGGGGCTCGAACTCACCACCTAGAGATCAAGAGTTGCATGCTCTTCCGACGGAGCCAGCCAAGCACCCTTGTGCTTCTCTTTTTGCACTTTCACAAACTGTTGAGCCAAGCTGTGAAGTCACCTAGGGGCTTGTCTTATCCCTATCGCACAGTGGGGAGCTCCAGAATTTTTATGTGGGCAGGGCTCAGCAGCAGCATTCCTCTTGGAAGCTAGGCCTGGGGTTCCAATCTTAATGTGATGTATGCAAAGC
Source organism: Leptonychotes weddellii (assembly GCF_054177405.1). Lineage (NCBI taxonomy): Eukaryota > Metazoa > Chordata > Mammalia > Carnivora > Phocidae > Leptonychotes > Leptonychotes weddellii. The sequence continues at coordinate 17,935,557 of NC_138382.1, read as the reverse complement.
AAGCACATTATTTTCTCTTACGTGTTATAAATTATGTATTCCTCCATCAAGTATTTATTGAAAAAAAATTCTTGACCTAGTATGTGCCAGGATAAGGGAATTTAACAATAAATTAGCTATTGTTTATTTATCATCTCTCAGCTCAAACTCATCCTCTTTGCCTGCTCTGTGAAAATAGATCTGGGCCCTTTAAATAGTTTCCTTTGTCAACTGGCACCAAAGCTTTGTCCGTAGAGGACGCTGGGGAGACATTACAAGAGGAAAGCGTTTTGCTTCCTGATTCTGGCGTGCTGGCCAGGCAGGTGGCAATTCGTTGCACCCAGCAGCCACTAGCTTCCTCCACGAACCCCCTTATGTAGTTTCGGAGCAGAGTGCCTTTGCTGAGACACTACCCGAACAGCTTTCCTTGGCAGCCCAGAAGATCAATTTCCAGTAAGTTCTGGAGTGTGGCTTTCCGGCAAGTTCCCAGAACGCAGATGTCCATCAGGGTCCACCTGCCCCAGCTGTGCCCTCTGGAGCAGGGTCTGGATTTCAGCCATAGGGTATGTGTGTGGGTCTTGGGGAGGCTCTTTCTTGAGTCCTCTGTGTCAGCCCTAGAGGTAATGGCTGTTCCTTGTATCTGCTATTTCTATATTTGGGGTTCTCTTTACGTCCTATTTACCAGTCCCTCTCTACTCCCATTTCCTGTCATAATTAATAAGTCTTTATATTGAACTTCTCTTGTTCAGATTACTGTGTAATTGGACTCAGACTGATGCAGTAGACAACATATGCACAGTCTCTTCCCTTCGGGGACTTACATTCTGATTGAAAGAGGCAGACAAACAGTCGAATGAGTAACCGTGTAATATGAAAGTGGTGGTGCATGCTATGAAGAGAATTAAGCAAGGTGGGCAGATCGGAGTGGTTCAGATGGCAGTGGGCTTCCCAGAGGAGACGCTTAAGCAGTCTGCCGAGAAAGAGCCAGCCATGGCAGAGATCACTGAGCAGCAAGCTTCAGGTGGATAGAAAGGCCCCATCTGGGGAAGTGTTGGTGAATGTGAGGATTTTGAAAAGAGTAAAAATAGTGTAGGACCAGGTCACCGCCACATCTATGGGTCCAGGTCACATGGAACGTTTGACATCTGATAAAGGCATTTGTTTTCTATCCTGAGTGCAGTGGAAAGCCAGGTGGGAGGGGGAAGGACTGTAAGAAGGGAGTGACAGGATCATTACAAATATGAAACTGGTCCGTAAGCGCCCTTACTCATACTTGGCCCTAAGATTAAGAAAACATCCTTTTCCATATTAAAGAATATCTATTACTTTTATTTGGGGCAGCTAAAACAAACTACTGAGACCAACATCCCCTTGGCACTGGCACTGCCCAACCCCACTACTGAGTGATGGATAAATTTTAATTTGAATAGAGGCCATTTATGCAATTCAGAAATGTCAAGCTCTGCCTTGAATGTACCACTAGAACAGCAATAATCATAGAGAATCAAGGACATGTAGATTCATTTCTAGAGCAGCAATTGATTTGCCCCATAACTGACTACTCACCGCTCTCCCATCTATGATAAGATGGGCATAACTGTATAGTATTCTCCTTAGTTGTCAATGTCAAAGAGAATGCCAAATTTCTGAACTTGCCTTGCCTGGTGAGGCAGAGCCTTGTCTTTGCCAGCCACCTCTATGTTTAGTGGTAGAAATTGCCAAGCTATCTTTGTATTGGGATGTGTCTTCTTGGTGGATAAAAGGCAAGTGGGCACCCATTGCTCTTTTGGGGAACGGTGGCACTTGGCCTGGGAGTAGAGTGGACAAATGTGTATAGAGACTAAGGAGGTTTCAGGGAGAAAAGAATTCTTCTTACTGAAATGCTACATTGTTTGAACCCCTTCAGATGGTCCCTAATTAAGTCTACTGGCAAGAAGGAACACTGAAACCTTTCTCTTCCCTCCCATGGGTTGGAGGACTGACGTGGTGGGGTGGGAGGGTGGTGTCTAGAATTCACCATGAAGTCAACAGGAGAATGGACCAGTGACCTAGGTTCACCATCAGTAGCTACAGAGGCAGGGAGTATGGATGTTTCTCATTCTGGAAGAAGTCTGTGTTAAAGATAGGAATCCCCTTTGGCTTACTCATGCTAGCACTAATGGAGTGCTTTGGGATAAATGGCTGTATAGGATGATAAAAGTCTGTAGAGGACCCCCGTCTTCAATAGTTACACCTGATGTCAGCAATAGTTCCAAGTATCTGAGGGAGACCCTGAACTTCTAGCTAGTCTGAACAATTAACAATTGACAATATGTCTGAATATTTAAAAGGATCTGTGAATTTCTTTATACTCCAAGCTGATAAAGCAAACTATATTTAAGAAATACACCATTAAAAAGGACCCTCTTGGGGCACATGAGTGGCTTAGTCAGTTAAGCATCTGACTTTGGCTCAGGTCATGATCTCAGGGTCCTGGGATTGAGCCCCACGTCGTGTTGGGCTCCTGCCTCAGTGGGGAGTCTGCTTGTCCCTCTCCCCCTCTCCCCGTTCATGAGCTCTCTCTCTCTCTCTCAAATAAATAAATAAAATCTTTAAAAAGAAAATTTCCCTGGGGCGCCTGGGTGGCTCAGTCGTTAGGTGTCTGCCTTCGGCTCGGGTAGTGATCCCAGGGTCCTGGGATCCAGCCCCACATCAGGCTCCCTGCTCGGCGGGAAACCTGCTTCTCCTTTCCCACTCTCCCTGCTTGTGTTCCCTCTCTCGCTGTGTCTCTCTCTGTCAAATAAATAAATAAAATTTAAAAAAAAAAAAAAAAGAAAAGAAAATTTCCCTCTTGCTCAAAAAATATTTACATTATATTTACTTTCCTTGAATCTAGAAGGGACCTTTAAGAGATACTTCTGTTTCACTCCCCCGCCTTAAAGCAAACAAGGTATTATTATCCCCTACTTTAAAGATTAATCAACGGAGGCGCCGAAAGAAGTTACTTGCCCAAAGTTATACAGTTTAGAAGTACAGAAGCAGAGGTCAAACTTCTGTCTCCTGCCTCCTTATGTCATACCTGTCTAAAACCTGCTTTCCACAAGTGGGTATTCAATTAAAGTAGGTGATTTAAGCGTTCCCCAACTCACCGGCATGGTTTACTCCTTTTCAAGCAGAGATTTTATTGCTAAAATGGACGTGGAAGATGAATCAGGGAGATGGGTGTGTTGCAGCTGCCAGTGGTCAAAACTTGAACCTGAGGCTTCCCACGGACGCATGAAGCAAACCTCACTCCCTCCTTTCCTCCAGGCCCCAACCTCAGAGTCTCTGCAGGCTTGATAAGCACAATTCAAGAGAGAAGAGCGATGCTCAGGCTCCGGTCCTTCCACTCTCCACAACAGCAGGGCTCACACCCACTCAGCGGCTCCCACCATGCCTTCCAAGAGGCGCCCACTCATGCTATCACAACAGCCTGCAAGGCAGATATTCCAGGAGAAAAACTGGATTCACTTTCTGAAGTGGGTGGCATGGGAATGGGGTAGGTGTAGGACAGTATAACTAGACACCATACTGCTTTGTAGGAGAAAATCAGTCATGAAAGTCCAGTATTCTTCTCTTAGGAACCTGGGCTCAGTTCACAACCTACCATGATCTGGTCAACTTTGGTTAGTCCCTTTAACCTTTCTGACTTCACGCATCTGGTGTTTCCTCCATAGAGAAGATAAACCTCTCCCCACTAGAGGCAAAGCTTTGCAGCCCCTGAAATATTTTATTGTATAATTAGGGAGTTGCATGGATCATATAGAATGGATTTTGATTCAGGATCACCTGCTGAGCATGATCACTTTTTCCTTCCCCTTTTTAATACTTCCAAAGAAATGAACTTCTGGAGTAAATATTATTTGGGGGAAGTAGAAGCAGACATGTTCTGTTGAGAATGGATTATATGTCTTATAAAGTAGACTCAAAACTGTAAGGGTCTATAATCTTAATGCTGGTATGTTGGCTCCCACTGCTATAATTTAATTCAGGACTTGTCCTCACTATTATGGAACCTGGAACAATTCTGGCAAGTCACGTCACTTCCTTTAATAGAAGTCCTTGTAAAACAGTGTGAAGGAGCCATCATTCATAGTGTAATATCTAGCCTAGTGCACTACTACTTTTAGAAAAGACTATAATTCTGGGAAATTTTCATTTATGGAGACACCCTACACACACACCTCCACTGTTATATGAAACAAGATTTAAATGCTTCTGTTAATGGGTTTTTATTAAATATGTCCACAAGAGAGACCAGTGGATACTTAATTTCTGTATGGACCACGAGTGTTTACATCATGTGTCACATGTTATCTGGAAATATGTAAAGACCCTGAGAGATGGGAAGAATGGGTATATGAAAACCCCCATTTTACAGACTAGGAAACTGACGTTCAGAGAAACCAATGGCCTCTTGAAGATTACACAACTAATAAGCAAAGGGGGATCAAACATGAGCTTTCAATTCCACATCTTTCCACTCCACTAGAGCTGCCTTTTAATGCCATCAGTTAATTATAAGGCATCGCGCTTTACAAAGTGTTTCCTCATGCCTCTTCCTTCCTTACAAAATCCCATTAGGTAAGGAGAGCAGGTATCGTGACCACCTTGCAAATGTGAAAACTAACGCAGAGAAAATGGCTGGCCTGACTCACATGTGTATGGTACAGGTACACACCGACTCTACGATCTAAACTGATGTGTATAGCCATATATAATAAGAGTTAATATCCTACAGGGGCACCTGGGTGGCTCAGTCGTTAAGCATCTGCCTTCAGCTCAGGTCATGATCCCAGGGTCCCCGCATCAGGCTCCTTGCTCCGTGGGGAGTCTGCTCTTCCCTCTCTTGCTGTGTCTCTCTCTGTCAAATAAATAAATAAAATCTTAAAAAAAAAAAAAAAGTTAATATCCTACAATATATACACCTAGAAAATATACAGGAAGGTGTTATCCACATAACCCCTGTGTCAGTTAACTGGATGTCCTCATCTTCCAGCCAGCTGGATTCCTTGCTCTTCCTAGCTTTCGACAGGAATGATTCACCACCAACCCACGTACAGCAGGAAATCCGGCATCCTTCTCCGGAGCTCCAGGGATTCTGGAGGGTCTCTGTTTCTCTTTACCATCCCTGGCTGTGATCTCTTGTTTCTGATGAAAGCTTGATCTCTACTTGATGCATCCTGCTCTTCTGTCCCTTTTCCATGCCAGGTTATCCTTTCAGACATCCTCTCATCTTCTGCTGTACCCTGGACACAAGCTGTCTGTGATGAACACTTTTACTGAAGAGGGAGTTAACAACGCAGTAGGGCAAACAAATGGAAATAGAGTATTAACCATCCCTGCCCCTTGGTTATCTCTCCCCCCTTGACCTGCTCAATTACAGACACCACCCAGCTATCGTTCAGTCTAGCAACCCTCCTTCGCTCATCCCATCTCACTTCACAGGACAGGCACCAGGACTACGACAGAGTGATGGGCATACCTTTCCCTACTACAGTTGCCACTGTGTAGCGTTTTTATCCCAGAGGGTTGATTTCTGAGTCTAATTTTTGCAACATCTACGTAAGAAAGGGAGACATGCCGAGATAACTCGCTCATTCTCCATTCTCGGTTTGTAACCCAAACCGAGGCACTTTTTAGAATTCATCCAGCGAGAATTTAGAGAGAAATTAAGGCTTTTGAAAGGGAAGCCATGCTGGAAATAATCTTATAATCTCTAGGAATGACGTTCGTCAAGGATTTAAACAGCAGCATAGACTGTTTTTCCTTTACAGGCTTACGAAATTTCGTACTTAGGCTTTCTTGAAAGGAAATAGTTTGTTTTTAATTCCTTGGAGGATGTTATATTCTTTGAAAATTTTAAGATATGTAATTAATCATGTGGAAAATGATTTATTATGATGGTAATTGTCACGTATAAGTATAGTTTGATAAGACATTGAAAATGCAAAATAAAGAATTGTCAAATATTTATTACAAATTGTAGTTAGAAGCATTTTTATAACATTTAGATTGCTATGCAGCAATGTTCTCTAACAACTTGCTCCAAAAACAGTAAACATGTGAATCACGTTGTAAAAATTAGCTTCAGAAATCAAATCTAAGCTATAAAAACGCTGGATAGTAATAACTGTACTGGTAAAAGGTATGCTAACTGTACATTTTCTATCAGTTCTAGAGCAAAATGTTTATGATAGCCTAACACAAACAACCATATTGAGCATGGAGCTTTTGAAAATTTGCTTTCTGTTGAATGAAGTATGTTAGTCACATACATTTTTAAATTATTTATGCAATGCTTAGGAAAATTTATAATCAAGGTTGCATCAAAGTAAGTTTAATTAAATTTTTATTATCTGTAAAGCTACTGCATGCACAATTAGAACTTGACTAATTATTAAAACCAAATATATACAAAATCATAGCTTCAGGAGGAAGAATTGCCAAATAAAATACTAAAACTAGTCAATTCAACTGAAAATTTAAATAGTGACAAAAGAGGGATGTGTAATTTTGTTTTTAACATTTTGAGTATCCAGACTTCTGGTGCTGGAAAGCAACTGATTTTGCCTTGTGGCCTTCTGTTAGGAAGGACCTGTATTTATTCCACAGTTGGGTTACATGTAATCAACCACTGGTTACCACATTGTTTGACAAGTCCCACCGAACGTGCCAGACACTGTCATATAAATGATCTAATTACAATACCTTAAACTCCATTTTAAAGGTGAGTCCATGGACTCTCAAACAAATGCCCTCACTCGCATAAATTCACCCAACCTGCATACTGCAAAGGAAGATCCACACTCAAGACTGTTTCTCTAGAAGGCTTCCTTGTTTTTCAGGTTTTCCGGTTGGTTTGTTTTTTGCTGCTTCCGAACCACCCTTTTCTAGGTCAGAAAGGAATAAGACATTTAGATACAGAATTTTGATATATGGGGCGCCTGGGTGGCTCAGTCGTTAAGCGTCTGCCTTCGGCTCAGGTCATGATCCCGGGGTCCTGGGATCGAGCCCTCCATCGGGCTCCCTGCTCTGTGGAAAGCCTGCCTCTCCCTCTCCCACTCCCTCTGCTTGTGTTCCCTTTCTCCCTATGTCTCTCTCTGTCAAATAAATAAATAAAATCTTTAAAAAAAAAGAATTTTGATATAAAATACCTTTTGTTTTCTTCATTTTGTTTTCAGGGAATCAGTTGTGGCTAATAATGCATTTTATATGTGTCTCTCTATGCCACGCAATCTTCTTTAGAAGAATTTTGATATGAGCCAATGAGTCAACAAATGTTTGCTAAATTTATATTTCCTCCATTGAACAAGATTAAATCCTAATTCATTCAAATTGTTTTGATGTTCTGATGAGTAATCAAATGACCCATTCTCTAAGCCCATTTTTTTTTTTATTTTTTCATTCTCAGCAGAGGAATAATCACTAAAATTAGTGTTTCTTTTTTTATTTTTTTTTTAAAGATTTTTATTTATTTATTTGACAGAGAGAGAGCACAAGCAGGGGGAGCAGCAGAGGGGGAGGGAGAGAGCAGGCTCCCCGCCAAGGAGAGAGCCCAACGTGGGGCTCGATCCCAGGACCCCGAGATCATGACCTGAGCCGAAGGCAGACACTTAACGGACTGAGCCACCCAGGTGTCCCAAAATTAGTGTTTAAAATATAGAACTAAGAACCGTACTTAACTATCCAAAGCCTGTTGTCAACATGCTACCCTGGGAATTTGGAAATATTTTGTTTCAGGCATGATAACATGCAAAAAATCCAGTCATAAAGGAAGTTATTATGAATAGCAGATACTCACACACAGACACACAGACACACGCACACACACACGTCCATATGAGTATCAACAGTTGATTTCATACATAATTTCCTGCCCGTTGATGACTGGACCCAAATCTTTGTTTAATTATAGAGGAAAACTGGTAACAATAATATAGTTTAATTAGCTATATTTCTTATATTTAGACTAATAATCAGTGTCCTAATGTACTTGTTTTGATTAGATAAAAAATAAGCAAAGCAAGAACAAGGCATAGTACTGTTTGAGAAGATCCTTGACACATTTTAGTTTAACTGTTTCATAAAGATCCTTTTTTCTCAGCAAGGTTCATTTGAGTCTACTGAAAAAAAAAACAGAAAAAAAAAGGATATCAGATTCGTAACTGTTTTTTTTTCTTACACACCTAAATTTATGAGAGAAATAAATGTCAGAAAAATCAAAATTTCCTCTCAACATCGAGGACAGAAATAGCCAAATTCAAGTGTTTGCTTTCTGAAGCGCTGCTGAATACATTGTCCAGATTGTACCACGGAAGGCTGAAAGCAAAACACGGGTGGGTCTATCAAACAATCCCTGACTCTGTTTATAACAACTGAAGCTGTGCCTTTCATATCAGAGTCCCCATCAGAAAGGGGAGGGGGGAGGAAGAGATAAGCCCCCGAGTGAAATAGTAGCCTTTAACAACAACCAGTCACTTCCTGCAATCAAAACCCTGCTAGCATGTGGCTTGTTCAAATAAAAATTACCGGACTGGGCCAAACAAGGAAAAAGTAATTGATAATGTGTGTTTTTTGGTTTGTTTGTTTGTTTGTTCTCAGAAACCATCCATCCATCAAATGTGTCAGTCCTTCATAATACTTTATTTCCCTTGTGAACAAAGATCTTTAAAATTCATTGTGTGCACTTGAAAACAAAGTGTCCTTGTGCTGGTTTATAAAGATTCTCTTTTAGTTGGGGTTTGTTTTGTTATTTGATTACATTCCCTCCCATCCTGCATTTTTTTTTTTTCCAGATAGTTGCTGGAAATTTCTGCCATTCTTAAACAAAGCATCTTTGTGCTGTATCAGCTTGCATTTTCCTTGGATTGTATTTGGATGATGCCTTTTCACTGACTTCAGCACTGAGTATTGTAGCCATAGCTTTAGTAAGTAGACTGTAACAAACAGATTCTCGGGCCCTTTTTGTATGTTGCATCCTATTAATCTGCTGGTGGGAAATGTTACACAGAGTTAGGCACAGGAGCTGTTATAAAGAGAATAAAAACCTGAGGAGGAAATACTGGGTCATATTTGCAGCTAGAGAAAGCCATTAACAATTAGTGACCACTAAAAAAAATTTTTTTTCCCACCTGAGAAATCCCTCCAATATATGGGAAGATCTGTTTACTAATATGTTTCATTTATTTTTTAGGATCAGTTTGCAAAATAAATAATCAGTATCCCAAAGAAAAGTCTGTAATGTGAATTTCAGCGACATTCACTCACTTCTGTTCTTGATGACTTCCATATTAAAGTGAAGTTAAGAGGGATTAAGTACTACACACACACACACACACACACACAATTTTGCCTCAATGGTAAAGATCACACTTCGAAATGCACATTTAAAGAAATAAGAGAGTTCCCCTTAAATTATATTTTTAAATGACAGCTATGTGATTAAAACATTGCAACTGAAAATAGGAGAAATAATGAGGCTTTGGTGAAGAAAAATACGAAGGAAAAAGTCTGTGTGGTTCTGTAAGTTTTTACTTCATTCAGCTACCTATTTACAAGTCAATGCTATCATTGCATGATCTCTTTTGTATGCTTCTAATACTATCAACTGTTGACCTGCCAGTTACTTTAGGTTTATATTTAGATTTTGTCACCAGTGTCTTGGGACAGGCTAGCCAGGAGAAAGGCCCTTCCAGATGGTTGTTCCTTGTGCAGCCAGCTAAGTCCTGGCCAGAGAAACCACTTCTGTTACCTCACCAGGCATCTCCATGAAGTTTCTTTTTAAAGAACGCCCGGGAAGAAAAAGCCTCAGTAGCTACACAAAAGCCCTACATTACAACAAATCCAGCCCCTGGAATTTCTCTTTCTGCCTTCTCCAAAATAATAGTAAAAAAAAAAAAAAGTCATATTTATACAATATGATAACAGTTTTCTTTTTTTAAGAGTTACGTATGATTTATACCTTTTTTTTAAAAAAAGATTTATTTATTTAGAGAGAGAGAGACCTAGCCAGTAGAGGGAGAGGGAGAATAATCCTGAAGCCGACTCCCCTTGGAGCTCAGAGACCTGTGCAGGGCTCGATCCCAGGACCCTGAGATCGGGACCTGAGCCGAAATCAAGAGTCAGCTGCTTAACCAACGGAGCCACCCAGGTGCCCCAACAATTTCCATGTGTAAACTCTGTTCTGCCTATGAGATACAAATACTAGAATAGCAAAAAGAAGCAAATATTCACTCCTCATCCAAAGATTGCAACACAAAGAAATACAAAAGTGTATAGGGCCCCAGGGTTATTTTTGGTGGGAGAGATGTTATCAATTTGGAAATGGTAAAGAGGTTAACTACTAAGTCAACATCCACTGTGGGGCCCCTGAAAACGAGGTCTAAGTTTTCTGTGGGAAATTGCCAAGAAAGTCAATGATACAAATTCTGCCTTCAGAGGTACTCATAAAAAGGAGCTTTGGGAATGAGTGCAAATATTTTCATTCTTTGTTTTTCTGCTAGAATTTACTCTGTCAATTTTGCCCATTGCTCCATGCTAGGCCTAGTGGGAAGATAAAAATGAAATAGCATAATTTTTTGGTAATATTTTAACATGCTTTGATTTTTCCCCCCTCGTTTGTTTTGTTTTCCTTAACTGAACTCTTCCCCATTCTGCCACAAGCGTTCGAAAAGCTCACTTTCTAGAAGTTTAGGATTGTTACAGAAATCATTCACAATGAAAAAAAAAGAGCTAATATTTAATTTCTGATATTCAAAGGGGATTTTTGTCACAAGTCAATGTAGGCTTGAAAGCCAGGCTTTGTTGAAACAGAAAGGACTTTCCAAATTCATTGTACCATTGTCTCAAGAGCTAAGCATGACTGAATAGATGAGTCTCTTCCATGGGAGGGGAATGGAAGCTAGGCAGTGAAGCTTACTGCCTTGAGGTAGCAGGAGAATGCAATGACAAGAAGCAAAAAGCCTGAAGCTTATTCCTCTGGGCCTGAGGGATTGTGGAGAGAAGGAAGCGAGAGAGGAAGGTTAGTAGTGGTCATGACACCATCTTTGTTCTTGGGCCAATGTTCTGCGGACCGGAGCATATGTTACACACATTAATCATTCACTGATCATTCTTATCTCTGGAACCAGGCCACATCAGGATGTGCCACATCTTCCAAAGCTCTGTTATTTTCTCTTTTAGTGGTATATAGAATGTTGGTATATCTTAAACTCAAGGGTATTGTATATCCAAAGAAATGTTCGAAATTGAAAGAAAAGGTGAAAAGAGGTGCTTCTGCCCTCCTTTCCACTTGTAGCTCTGTGAGGACAGAGCCTTGTAACCCACCCTCGGCAGCCAAGAATGGCCATAGTTAAGTAAACTCACAGATACCCCAAAGTGAGGCAGAGGGCAGACCTCTTGAACCGCCGTCTGTGTCTCTGTGGCATGAATGAGACCCAAGGGAACCAAGGAGACAAAGTCTGAACAGTTAAGGAAGAGTTGGACAGGAACTATCTAGAAGGAGGGGAGTCACTGTGTTAGGGGCAGCAATGGAGGACTGCCAGGCAGACTGGCTGGGCCAGGATTTTGGGGGAGTCCTCAGCACCAGCAAAGCAAATGTGGGACTAAGTCAGCAGGGAAATAGTTGGCTCCAGATCACGAAAGAGAAAACTATCAGTTACTCTAGCTCCCTGCTCCAGGATGGGTTCACGGTAGAACCTCCTGGAAGGAGAGCCACTAACCCTCTGTGGTCATTAACTGCTTGGAGAATTCCTCATCATTCCCTCTGTAGCAGATGTCATGAGGACCCAGGGTAGACTCTGCTGATCTGAGGACCTTGTCACCAGTCCCCCCACCTCCACAAAGCCACAGAAGCCCCAGGACCTCTCCCCATGTACCCAGAGGCCATCTTGGGGAAAACAGGGAGAGGAAGCCGAAATCTGAAAGGTGGAACATTTCTTCCAAAATAGACTGAGCAGTTAGGGAGAGAAAATGTAAAAATTAAGGAAGAGGTTGAGATTTTCTGGGTTGTTAAAATAAATTTGTTTTTTGGTTTTTTTTTCCCTTTTCCTCACTGACCAGTTAGGCATTTATAAAAGGAGAACAGTTAATGGAAAAATGAAAGAAACTGTCCTTTCCATCAACATCTGACTTGTACTGTGAGTGAACGTGTGACTCCACGACCCCAGAGTCATAAAGTGACTGCCTCAAGAAGTCTAAAACCTAAAGAGTGATAATATGGGAACCTACAAAAACATAACATGAGGGACCCTGTATCATAGACCATCTTTCAATTATGCATAAATTAGCAAATTGTGAATTCTATGACCTGTATTGTAATGTTAACAGTGTTTTAATTGAACCAAAGGATGCTGTCATTATTAACATTGTTTATACATCTTCATATTCTTGATCCTGATTAAGAAAGAAGCAACTCCTATGGGTGGATTACAAGCCTTTAATAGTAACAGCCAAATACACATGAAAACAGAAGTATCAGCATCGGAGCAGATTATTGTCTGCTTGTTGCTGGGTATTTTCCAGAAACAATATAAACTAGTTCAAGAAAAACCTGAGCAGATGTCAGGGACACACGGACAAGTGGTTTTTGAGGCCCTGACAAGAGCACAGAATGACTTTAAGGGAGGAGGTGAACGGGACTGGGAGATGGTTCCTTCCCAGACGCATCAGTCAGCTCAGGGACCCACCCCAGGCGTCCGAAGTCCCCACCTGCGTCCCCACTCACAGCTGTACTTCAAGGAGAGACAGGAAGGGGGGCATGGCCTCCCACTCTGGATCTGGAGTTGGGTATCAGCCTCTCCGTCCTCAGTGGGGTCTCACTGGCTACTGGGAAATGCTTCCTTGGGCACTGAACGTAGCCTGCTTTGTTCTCCCCTCGGCCCAGGACTCAGGCGTTCTATAGCTCTCCCGCTACCCCAAAAGGTGAGGGTGCGGGGTGAATGGAGCAGCTACCCAGTGGATGGACCATTCTGTCACCGTGAGACAAGGCACAGGGAACATCCTTTTTAATGCAAATGAAGCCCCTCTTTAGAAAGCCGGGCCTATTGACTAAAGACCATTATCCCAGTGAGAACAAATGAGAGGAAGCAGTTAAACATGCTCTTTCCCCCCTTTTGTGTTTATAGCTGCCCAGAAATGAACATCAATATTTAAATGTCTGAATTATCTCAGGCTTGTAAAAAACCAATTAGCTACTCCATGGGCTCAGCGTCTGGGGCCTCCACGGGGCGTAGGATGGGGCTGTTTAGTTCTTGCGGTCAGAGGCAGGGAGCTCCAGGAGAGGTCAGAGTGGCAAGGGTCATTGCTGGGTTAGTGGGGTCTCCCGGGACCATCTGTCCTAAAGGGGCAGGGCAGGGTGGGGTCAGGGGTCTGCAGCAGCCCTTGTAAGGCTGTCCGCAAGGATCCAGCAGGACTGTTGATGGCACGTGGAACTTGACCAGAATAGCTGTATCCCCAGAAACACATCACAGATGGGTGCCTTCATTCTAGGCATTTAAGGGCCATCTCTGCCTCCAGGTAGAAACCTTTAGGCTTCGAAGACCTTGGTCGGCTATAGTGATTGTGGTTCCTCTGAAGAAATGAGTCCTACTCTGGAACCAGAGCTTCCATGTTTGTGTCTGAAAGTAAGGCCCCATCCTCAGACTTACCACATCCTCTGCAGGGACAACTTGCTTGGCCTGGGGCAGATGGAATGGACCATGGGGACCGAGGCTCGTGTGTATTAGATTTTTTTTTTTCTGGCAGACGTCACTGGTTGTCTACCCAACATCTATTCACCCATTTCTTCCTTACTCACAGAACCTTTATCTGTTCGTGGCAACAAAAGATCCAGACTCACGTGGCATACATGATTTCCCAACCTCCATGACCACGGAGGTGGTGGGAGGGAGGGTGGTGAAAGAGGAGTAGGCAGGAGATTTGGGGACAACGGCTTCTGGGAAAGAAGGCTCCCCTCATCAAAGGGGACAGATGCTGTGGGCATGGACGGCTCTTTCAGCTTTGAACCCAGACATGCTGTCTGGAGCTGCACTGGGATCAGCATGTGGCTGATCACAGCACAGAGGTCAGAGGTCAGTTGGATTCCATACTTGCGTTCCCTCAACAATTATTTATTTGAGCACCTGCTACATTTCAGGCTCGATGCACAAGACACTGACACGTGTCTGTGGTCCACATTCATTACTCTATCAGGTATTGCAACACCCACAACTTGTTTGCGATAGATTTATTGCAATGAATGCATAAGACTGTAAGACAAAATGGGGGAGGGGATTCATAGAAGATACTAGGCAATGAGAGTTTCACTAGGAGATGGAAAATGTGACTTGGACAATGGACAGAAGACAAGGAAGGAGGCTGGGGATCAGGAGGCACAGCCATTGCTGGCCCCAGGAATGGTCAAGTCATAATCAAGCCCTGGCCACCTTCACAGCCTCCACCGAAACTGTGACCCCATCTACCCAGTGCTGCCGACTTCCGCCTGTAACCCAGAGCCAGTTTCTCAGGAGCAAGCCTCAGATTCTGCTGAGCTTTCTCACCTGCCTGCACACTGGTAATTTCAGAAATGAGTGGAAGCAGGATTCAGTGCCCCCACTCTTGCCCTGTTATTTGTGGATCATTAGTATTGGAATCACCCTCCCCCAGACACCCCACTCACGGTGCCTGATGGCAACCCCCAAAGGAGCCCGGGACACTCTGGGAGGAAGGATCGACGTTAGGGAGCCAAAATAAAAAAGCACATGACGGTAAAAATAATTGACATCGAGTTTTACAGTTTCCAAAGTGGAAAACAGTAAAAATCGCTGTCATACACCAGTTGAAGGTTTTCAAAGTTCATCCGAACTTCACCAGACTGAGATGCAAGCAGAGCAGGGATTCTATCTGAGCTTCAAAAAGATGAGATTGCCTTTATAGCATATAAGGCGTTCAGTTATTATCTGACTTTTTATTATAAAAGAAAGAGACGTGTAACCTTCAGCACGGGACAGTTTCAACTGGGGAATGCCTTGAGCATATTCAGAGTGCAAACAAAATCTTCTGTTGACAATGTTGATTTATAGATACAAATGAACTAGTTTTCTGAAAAATGAAGGTATTCTATTTGGAAGTTAAGGTGATTATTTTTCCTAGGAGGCTCTTCTCCAATTTTATCTCCAATGCTTATCAAATTCTCAAATTCTTATCTTGTAGAGACAAAGCCACGCAGCAGACCTAATCTTACACTTAATTGGTGTAGAATAAGGATGACAAAACATGACATATGTCTTGTTACTCTCCCATCGCTTGACCTTGGCTGACATAGCTAATTAATCACGGCATTCTTTCTCACAGAGTCAGGGCATGGTCTCTGAATTCCTTTCAACGTAGCACTGACAGCAGCCCCTACCAATAATCAGAGCAGGCAACCTCCGGGGAGCAGGGTTCAAAATGGAATTGGAGTAGTCAGGGATTTCTTTTGTTGGCCCAGAATATTGATGCTCTGGGAAGAGCACACTTCTTCCTCTAGAAAAGTCCTCCGAGCATGTGGTTCAAATCCTGGGCTTTTACGCAGATTTGAAGCTTTTGGCCAAACTGTAGCGTGTAGTCTCTTGGAATTCAGAGCCCATCTCCATCAAGACTAAAGTTGTAGAGGGTGTGGTAGAAAAAATGTCATCGACAGCCGAGTGTGGGGCTTCCTCTTAGGGTGATCCGCATGGTGCCACAAGAGAAAGACATGCTCTGCCCATATTAAAGACAGAGCAGCAGGAGAATGAAATGGTTTTGCTTTCTGTCCTCAGCAGTGGTCTCATAACCGCTGCAGGTCTGGGATTCATGCACTGGGAAATCGCAGAAGTCTATTTCTCAGCCTAAGCTAACGTGGGAGACTGGTGAAAACCCAGGGGATTCGGGAAGTCTGATCTCCCGGGCCACTCCTGGGCATTAGCTAAAGTAAGGGGCGAAAATGGTTTTGCCTCCCTTCTCTATCCACCCTTCCCAACCACAAGGCAGAGGCAGGGATCTAATTCTTTAAGATCTAGGCAGATAGAGGCTGGGAGGAAAAAGTGATGGTAATGTTTAGTTCAAATATCAGGCTGGACCACAGTTCTGGCGCTGGCGACTGGGCAAATAGGATGTTGCCAGACAAATCTCAAATCTGGACATGGAAGCTGGTGATGGCTTAAGCACCAAGGAAATCCTTACACCCCTAGGTGTGTACCAATTGTAGGTGAGCTGGACCCTTGAGGTGTTCAAACTTCCCCAAACTCTCTCCCTTCTCTTGGGGTTCCTGCTGCCGAAAATAGAGGAGGGAAATCGCCCAGCTGGCAGAACCTGAGCTACCAGATTGGCCAATTAAAGAACTCGATACACTGCCAGGGAAATGATTCAACACATAGATGCCAATGAGACCTACTAAAGTCATCATTTATCTTATTATGCCTGACCAGCAGGATATTTTTTTGGTGGATGGAGGATGCTACAAACACTCTCCTGCCATGGCCACACACATACAATGCCCGAGGGCAATTCCCAAAGGAAATTGGAGCACTCTGGGCAAGGATCAATAGCATGATTCAATGCCAGGTAGCATTTGCCCCTGCATGTGGCTTCTCTATGTCCTATTTCTATGTGGAAAGTTTTGATTAGTATTATCTTCATTTTCTGCCACCATTAAATATTAATATCAGAAAAGTCACATTTATACTTAATAAATAGGAACAGACATCACCCTATGATACTGGACATTCAGCTATTTGCACTGAGGTGGGCTGAATACCTCTGTATTTATATGGGAGATTATTGCATTTGTAAACTGGTGGCTTTATTGGTTATTATTCCACAAAAAAAAATCTGTTAACATGCAACCACAAAATTCAGTGGCTTAAAACAACAATCATGTTCTTTAGCTCATGAGTTTGTGGGTTGGTTGGGCAGTTCTTCAGTCTTGGCGAGGCTCGACTGATCTTGGCTGAGCATACTCACGTGTCCATGACTTAGCTGGTGGGCTGGCTAGGGGATGCCTGGTCTAAAATGTCCTCACCTACGAAGATCTGGTTCTGCCTCCAAAGTCCATCATCTTCCATCAGACTAGCCTGGGCTTGCTCCAATGCTGGCGGCAGGTTCTAACATAAAGAACAGAGGCACACGGGGCCTTTTCAAGCCTAGGGTGAGAACTAACCCACTGTCACTTCCATCCTATTTTATTGGCCATAGCAAGTCATAGGCCAGCCTGGGTTGAAAGGATGGGGGGAATCCACCTGTTGATGAAAGTTGCTGCAAAATTACATTGCAAAGAGTGTGGATAGAGGGCAAAGTGGGGAATTGGAGCCATTTCTGCAATCAGTCAACCACAGAGGCTGTGGGGGGAATTATTTAAATAGGAAGAGAGATCTAGGTGCCCAAGAGATGGACAGTGGTAGTGAATTTGTCTTTAAGATCTGCCCAGCTAGCACTCTTTTATTCTTTTACAAGCAGCACTCACTTCTTGTCTTCTAAGAAATGCTTATTTTAACCACAGGACTTACTTAAGAGAATGCTGACATCTTCCTATTGACTCTGCTTCCTTGGCCATAGTGATTAGGCAGAGGTGGGCACCTGATCCAACCTAGGTGATTTGGAATACTCCCCATCTTGCCTTCGTGCTTGGCTTAGTTGCGGACAAGGCCTAGTTCAGGCTGCTCAAAAATGCTTCCACGGGTGGGAGAGCTGAGCGCCTGTGAATCTAGGAACTTGTGACATCAGCCATGGCAACATGGACAAAGCAAGCGTATGGTAATGCAATTGACATTCAGGGAGAAGCAGAGAAGAAAGGAAGAGAATAAAGTGTTGGGGCCATTCCAGTTCCTGAAACAGTTACCCCTGAACCCTATCACACTCATCCTGTAAGTTGGTTTTGGAAGGCAACTCTTTCTTTTAAAAAAAAAAAATAAATCAATTTGGAAGTTGGTCCATTATGCCAAAGTAGTCTACTATAGGTATAATTTGGGAAATAGTTCTCCTGCCCCCAAACATCCTCTTAGCCCCTCACGACTAAGACCTAGACAGATAGAGTTGCCATTTTCTTTGCTAGCACTTCATTCTTTGGGTTAGGAAAGTGTATGAACTGGAAAGAGCCATGTACTTTGATACCTCCATATGTGGCCTGGGAGGGCTTATCTTGAAAACCTGCTTTCACATTTCAATACTCAGCTCAATGTCATCCACATTTTTTAAAAGATTTTATTTATTTATTTGAGAGAGAGAGAGAGAGGGAGAGGGACAGCATGAGCATGAGGGGAGAGGCAGAGGGAGAGGGAAAGAGAGAATCCCAAGCAGACTCCAATGCGGGGCTTAATCCCACAACCCCGAGATCACGACCCGAGCCGAAACCAGGAGTTGGATGCCTAGTGGATTGAGCCACCCAGGTCCCCCCAGTGTCAGCCATATTTTAAAGCCTCTTTTCCCCTTCTTTTTCTGCCACTCCAAATTAGTGGATGTTTCCCATCTGTGCTTCCCAAATACTTCAGATATATTTCTAGGATACCATTCATATATTCTATGCTTGTAGCTCTAATGCATCTCCCTAGTTAATTATGATTACTTTCTTGAGGCTAACTGTTACTTTAAAACCTTATTTACCTTTGCATTTTTGCATTCCTTTTAATAAAAATGCAATTCTTCTAAAGGTTAGTCTATTAAAACTTTAAGCCATTAATATCTTAGCTTGAATTCATTGATAAACATTATTTAAGAACATACTCATTCAACCATCAGTTCTAAATCTTGGCTGCACATTAGAATCACCTAGGGAGCTTTTAAAACATATTGATGCTTGAGCCTCACCCCAGACCAATTAAATCAAAATTTCTGGGATAGGGGCCCAGGCATCATTATTTTTAATAGATTTCCAAGTGGTTTTAGTATGCAGCCAGGATTAAGAACTACTGCCCTATTCTGTCTGTTACAAAAAGCTAAAGCCGAAGGAAAGATTCCATCTAGTTGGAAGGAAGCCTTCCTGAAAGTGATGACTTTTGAATTAAATCTTAATGGCTGGGTAGAATTTCGGTAGGGAAACATAAGGGGAGAAAATGGAATGTGTGAGGATGGGGAGCACCAGCTATATATAGGAAATGGTACATGGTACATCCAGATTATCAGCTGTATAGGGGTATAATGAGAGACAGCGTTCATTGAGTCTTTACTCTTGTCCTAAACATTTTATACACTTTTCTCAATTAGTCCTCATGACTACCTTCTAAAGAAAGAATTATTTTGTGGATGAGAAGACTGAGGCAATTGTCTACACAATTGAAACACTTGCTTAAGTCCACACCAGTAGCTGGTGGTGGATCTGGGACTTAAGCCTAGGTCTAGGTTGGTCTGCAAGACAATAGTTACAACCCTACTCTGGCTCTGGGATCTGTTGGTTGCACCTGTTGGCAGCCACTGTCATTCCCTGGCTCTGTTTTCTGCAGCTAAAGCTAGTAAAGTGCTCATGCACAGGTTTCAAACCATCGGACTTCTTGAGTGAATGTCAACAGGGTTAGTGCATTTGGTATTGACCGGTGTGTCCCCTCCCAGGTGAGGCTTAACAGGCCGCTCTCCAGAGTAAGCCCTGGTGGTCCAACCAAATGGCTAATTGTCTGCCTGCAACCATGCAGAACCAATGGACTGGGGGAAACTAGCCTCGCCCTTGAGCTACAGTGTCACTGTGACTCCTTTTGATGACCCAGATTTCCCAGAATGATGTCTCTGAAGTATTTGTTTTATGTCTCCAATTGTCCATATTTATTTCACTTGGGATTTTAAAAATGACCACAGGACACTGCTCCCAGACGCCACACTGTCCTCTCCCAAGCAGGCTATGGTTCCCTGACCACTTCGCATCGAGTCCTATTTGTTCTTTCTCCCAACTGCCCTCATGCGGCTAAGCCACATGGCTGAGTCAGCCAAAGGTAAGGCAGCAGCCAGACTGTGCCTGTTAGGCTAAGCACTGAAGAATCCTTGTTAAATGTTCTTTAATGGGAGAGCGCTAGATCAAAAGGGAGATCAATAGCAGGATTTTTCTAGAACTAGAAGATGAGAATAAATGTAGATAAGAGATACATTATTTAGAACTCTCTTGTTGCATGTGACAGGAAACCCGATTTAAACTTATTTCAGCAAAAAAGAAGGATAAATTAACTAATATCTCTGAGAGTTCAATACTCATATTTTTAGGCATGGTTTGATCCAGGGGCTCAAACAACATTAGCAAGGATTAGTTTCTTGGCTTTTTCTGCATTCCATTCATGGGATTCATTCTTGAATTCCATAAGGATGCACTATACCTCTAGGATTATATCATTGTTAGTGCTAGTCATCCAAGCAGAGAAGACTTTTTTTTTTTTTTTTTTGGTGTACCTTCTCAAGACTCGGAATTAACTATGACTGGATCAACTTGGGTTTATGCCTATCTCTAAACCAATCCATGCACTCAGAGGGATGGAATTTGGATACTAGGGCAGACCTGGTTCATGAGCCCACCTCTGAACCAATCGGTATGGCTCAGAAAATTGAGTGCTGGGTCACACGATCCATCTCAAACCACATGACCTGAGACTGGGGATGGAGTAGCTTCCCAAAAGAAATCTGAAGTATTGTAATCTGGAGAAAAAGGGAACGGATACCAGAGAGGAAAAAAAAAAAAATGGCCATGACAGGAAACTATTTCAGAAGTCCAGGTCTGGCCCAGATAAAGTCTTCTCTAGCATGTGGCAGAGACACGAGCTATTGCAGGACCATCTTCAGCAGCCTGCAATTCGAACATCTGTGCCAACAGAGGCTCGTACACAGCCACCAGGCAAATCAGATCAGTTTGGAGCCAATGACTTCCTTCTCATCTCTTCTGCTATATATGGTTGAAGCTATGAGGCAGTCCAAGCTTTAGGAAATATACAGCAACTTCTTAGCCTTCCATGCTAATGGATATCATGGGTAATTGAATCCCACTGTTAACCTCAATATGTCATCTTCCATAACTATTTTAATTTCATCACCAACCTTTTTGTCAAAGCTGTTAAGAAGTCATTAAATTAACTCACTGAAGGGTTCCATTTTTACATATTTTTCGGGACTACCATCCGATAAATAGAAAAATGAGCCAAGCAGTGCAGAGATGGAGAAGTATCAAGTCTCAACAATCTATAATTATCTATTTATCCCTTGACATTCCAAGGTCGAGTGAGAATTGTTGCTGATTTCTTTATAATGTTTTCATGTTTTGAGCATTGAAGGCTGTGGAGTAATATGGATAACCCTTGATTATCCATATTTGGTTATCTGTATTTGGTTTGGTTGATCAGAATGCTTTACAAAAGCAGCTTAACATGTTAGTAAAGCCATTCACATGGACAGATGCAATGTAGCTGTATGCACATTTCACAATTTCATCACATTTCTCAGCATTTCATTGAACAAAGCTGATATGGGATAAGTTGAAGGCCTATGGCAAAACCATCCTATTACAACTCTGTACATAGGACTTTCATACAGATTCAATAAAATGATCAAACTGGGCTCCCAAGTGTTCACAGCGATCATTTAGGAAAGGGGAGGACAAACATCCCAGTTTAGATGGAAAGGTGCAGAACAGAACATTCGTGAATGGTAGGAACCAGCAAGTAGACTGACATCAGTGTAGAACCTTCCTCAGCTGACATGTCCCCCCCATCCTATCTCTGATGTCTTTTCTTTTGTTCTTCCTCTATCTTTAGCAGTCTTGTGTTTTATTTGATTAGCTTTCAAGCAAAAGTTTTAAAGAACACCAATCATCTTCTCCAGTATTAAAAAAAGTGTATAATGCAATGTTTCCAAAGACAGAGATAATAGGATGTTTAAAATTTGGGGTTCTGTAGACTGGCTGCCTTTAAAAGCCCAGTCATTTATTTTTGCTGATGTGACCGGAAGATGTTAATGATCTTCCTTTAGCCTCAATTCTTCACCCAAACCGGGTTAAAATAGAGACAATAATAGCACCTACCTCATAAGTGCTTGGCCACATAGTAAGCATTCAATAAGTGATAGCTATCATCATCACCATCATCACCACCATCACCATCATCACCATCACCACTAATTTACACTGCTAGCAAAAAAAAAAAATTTGGAAGTCAAGAGAGCCTCAATAACGGTGATTTATTAATTTTATTCATATATATGTTCTCTATATAATACATATAAAAGCTGATTAGGGAGATTTTTAAACAAAGGTCTGACTGAGATTCTTCTTGTTTCAAGATCCATTGCTCTTGCTATTAATGCAAAGGAGAGAGCACAGGATGTCTTGGAACATTTTATTTTAGCCAAGCAAACACAGCATGGGCACTCTTGCACATAAGGAGAAATAAACATGTTTATGCAATGCTCCAGGTTTTTAGAAATGCCTTTGGCCATATTTTTCTTCATTAGCATTCGCCCGAAGCACTTAGCATGAGCCCTCATGTGCCCCTTTGTGTAAATGCACAGATCCTGTTTCTGCACTGCCCTCGAGCCCCGTTTGGCTTCTCTTCGCCTGGTACCTCCAGATCCCCCGCCCCACATTTCTCTGGCCCCACTCCGGGCCTGGGAAGCTGATGTGCACCAACTAGCTCCCTTGTCCTTTGGCTCTGGTTGGGGTGGATGAGTAGGACGCACCCACGGGTGAAGAAGGGCAGGAGGGATGTGAGGTCGGGGTGTCTGTTTCCGGGGCTTCCCTTCCAGGATGCTGTGCGTTCTGCACATTAGCTGTCTCTCTGCTGCAGTAGTCACTTCCAATCGGCCGCCCAACCTGAGTCCCCGGGACTACTTTATCCTTGTTCCTTCTGGCCAGATGGTGACAACAGCTCACTCTCTGCTACCCACCCAGGGACTGCCATAAACCCTGCCTTCACCTTTGTAAATAGTTGATTAAACTCTCCTCAACTGTTCACTTTTGGGTGTGCCATCTGTCTTCTGCCGAGTTTCTCAGGGAAACGTAGAGTTTCCCTACGTGTAACTTAGATTACACACTACATTGACAGAAAGTGCCGATCAAGCAACATTTCTCCCACACCAACATTTCTCCCACACCAACAAAACAAATATGGTATTTTTCTAACTCCTATTTTGACATAACTACTACTGTTTCCACAGACCCATCAGCATGAACCATCTTAATATATTTATTTTAAATCACATAATGTCTACTGATGGTGGAAGTACAATATTAACAGGAGCCAAAATAAAGAAAAACGCACTCATGATTTTATCATCCCACCCGCTGACTGCTTTCATTTTCTTATTGTCTACTTATAGGGGAGATAGACTTTCTTTTATTCTTATTTCACATAAAGTTGTATCATGAATTTCTTTCCGATTCTTACAAAGTTAAATGCTTTTTTTTTTTTTTACTTATTTTTCCATTGAGAGCATGTGGTGTGCCTTCTTTGACATTTTTCCTCTCACTAGCGTGAAGGTTGCAAATTATTTTTATTTAGGGATTGCTATGAGATTTTATTATAGAACCAAATATGTTACTTTGGAAACAGGTTCAAAGAATTCATTATTGGACTCAGATCTCATAATTGGAAACAAATTCACACATATCAAATTCCTTAATTAGCACATGCCAAACTTTCTCTCATTTTCATTGTTGGAAGTAACTTTAGTGATATTAAGTTTTTATGCTCCTGTAAGCTCATCTCCTGATAACCTTTCTACCTGATCTCACATGCCTTTATATTTTGTTGAAAAAATTCTGCTATAGAACCGTTAGAGTAGAGTGGGGAAAATGATTTCTTGAAAAATAGGCCAAGGAAGTTCAAATTTGAGTTAAGAGGAAACAAAAGAAAGAAAAACATTCTTTTCTGGAGAGAAAAAGTTTCGTCATCTTTAATCTAGAACAGATAGGTAACAATCTGGTCAGATTAATCCCTTCTACTGGGTTGAGCCACAAACTATTTGTCAGTGTCTTTCCTGAAGATCCCAACTCTGTGTTCAAACTTCTCAACTGGGAAGAGACTGTATGATGATATGGAGCCCCCAAACTAATACCCATTCATTTTTCCGGTTAGTCAACATGTCCCTAAATTCATCAGGTAATACTGAGAAAGTTTGAAATCACCCCTAAGTCATCCAATATGAACTTTGGAGCATTTTTTTTCCCTAAATATGTAATAAAAACTCATTTGCAGTAACATATCCTTAACATATCCATAACCATGATTTGCTACATGTCTTAACACAATCATTGGAAGTGCGACTATTCACTTTTTAGATCCTGTATTGTCTAGATCCTTGTTACTCAAACATTGGTCTGATATCACCTGGCAACTCAATAGACATGTGGGGTATCAGGTCCTACACTGACATTCAGAATCAAAAGCTACACTTTACCAAGATTCCCAGGTGTACATCAAAGTTTAAGAAGCACCGAATGTACTCACATTAGTCTAATAAATGAATAAATATGTTTCTTACTTATTTTCAGACGTTTGTATCATAGATGCATAAAGGGATGTTAGAAATGATCTAGCCCTGCATTTCCCCCTGTGTATTCCATGGAACACTCATTTCTGAGAATGTCAATAGAGGTTACGCTGAAAAAAATTTAGGAAAATACTGCTGGTTAAATAATGCAAATAATTTTCTTTACCACAGGATTTCTCAGAGTCTTTAATAAACTTATGTGCATTGTGACTCTCCAGGGAAGGAGGGGGATAAGATTTAAACAGTGAGTGTATTGCAAACATATCTGAATACAGAACATTATTTTCACTAGATACAGCACTAGTGTGTACCCTGATACATTCTGAAAATATTTATCTAATTCAATCCCCTCATTTAACAGACTCATATCCTTTATTTTCATCACCTTATTTGGCAAAGATAAGGTAATTAACTCTAATTTCTTATTGATTTTTCAATGGGGATGTGACTTCTGCTATATCAGTTAAGGCTATAAAACAACAACAACAACAATAACAACAACAACAACAACAAAACCCTAAAATGTAATGGCTCACTCACCTAAGAGTCCAGGGTTCTTGTGGGGTGAGAAGAGTGGGTGGGTATCAAGAACCGTGACTATGTGAGATCTGACCCCACTTGTGAGCTTATGAGTTAGTTAGCCTACCACAGGTTCATGGAAGCTAGCAGAAGACACAACTTCTGGGTCGAGCGCAAATGACCTGATTACTCATGCCACAGAAAGCAGCATGAGCTTCATGTTTGTGTCCTTTCTCCATGTCCTCCAAGTCCCACAGGAGGACATAGCTTGTCCAGCGTGAACACTGCACATAAAATGAGTTTGAGTCAACACTAAGGATCCTTGAGCTTAGGGAACCTGGATCTTTTCTAGCGAGCTGCAAGCAAAACTGCCCTTTATTACCCAGAGGAAGATACTACCTTTATCACACTGGACAATAAGGAAACCCACCCTTTGCTCCTCCAGAAGACACTATCTCTGTCTTCCAAGGCTATATTCACTGTACCAACATCCTTGACAAGAGTCTGAAAGAAAGAGAGCCAGTGTCTCTGCTTACAGGACATTCAGAAACATGAGAGACCCAAGGAGAATTGCCACCCAACATTTTTGGGGTGAGAGAGGGAGTAGGTGTTGTACTGCACGAAGGTATTCAGGGATCCAGACTGATGATGACTCAGCTATGTTCAATATGTAGCCTTTAAGGTTACTCTAGGGGATGGGAGTGTCACCACCCCAGACAGCTGGAACGAGAAGGGTTTGGAGGAGAGAGCATGGAAGGTCTTATGAGCCAAGCTTGAAAGTGGTGCATGCCACTTCCTAATGTTTCATTCCTAGGACTTGGACACATGGTCACATCTCACTGCAGCAGAAGCCGAGATACGTAGCCTAACTCTGTGCCCAGGAAGAAGGGGAAAGTAGGTTTTGGAGGACACTCAGAAGTCTCTTCCACATTGTCAATTTTGACAGTGATTTAGCTACAAATTTCTCTGTTTTTATCTCAAGTAAAAATGAGCAAGCATACACATACATGCTTGGGGGTGGGCCTTTGTATTTCTGGCATCATAGGATTTTTGAATTGGAAGGGCCCTTAGAATCATTAGTTCTAGCCACCCCTCCCTCTTCATTTCAGGGGTGAAGAAACTAAAACTCAGAAGCTAAATGGCTCAGCTATGTGACTTACTAAATATAGTTAGTTAGCAGAGCTAAGATTTTCAGATCTCTTGTCCACAGTCCTTTGACTTGTACCAAACTTGGAAGCTCATAGCACCATTTTTGTATTTTAAATTATCATTCTCTAATTACCTACTTTTTATATTTAGAATTTTGTTTATTGGGATTTCTAAAATCACTGAATTTCTGCATGAACTGTTCATTCATTTATTCATTCAAGAAATATTTATTGAGCCCTACTCTGGGCATACATCATTCTAGATACTGGAAATACAGCTGTGATGGGCCAGGCAGGGTCTCATTCTCGCAGAGCTATTATTGAGGTGATACTCCATAACTTAGAATATGGGTGACTTTTCAGTATGAGGACATTATGGCTAGTTTATGATATAAGCTGTTATGTATGGATTCCAAACAATGTACACTTTTTATTGCCAGTTTGAATCAGAAAGCACAGACTTTACAGCTTTTAAGTTTCTTTACAATTAGTTTATAGCAAGATTTCTTTTTGTATTTTATATAACAATTAACCTTTTAAAATAAGCCTTATGCAGTACTCCTATAACAAGTTATTATTACTTTGTTGTTGCCTTTGGGTTAAGTTTTTATTATGTTAAAGACAGAGCTTTATTTCAAGTCTCAAAACAGATTGGAACATTTTTAACAGAAATTTCATTCACATGTTTTGATTTATCAAAGCATTTTATGTTTACTTAAAAAAACATCTTTCTGTTCCCTAGAGAAGTCCATAATGTACTCAGTGCAAATTGAACATCAGAAATATAATGTAGTCAAATGGCAGAATGAAATTCAAAGAAACTGCTGAAGCTTTGCTCTTTAAAAGAAAAATCTATGTTTCTATGTTACATCATGTGTAAGCATTATGGAAATATCTGAAAGATAAACAGCACTCCATGCACACAACTATTGTTTATGAACAAGTGTATATAATGCAGTTTATTGAGAAAAGGTTCAACTTAAAGTAATAGTGCATGAAATAAGCATAACGTAGCATGTAGCAAAGAGGTCTAGACTGTGAGCCTCAAGAATCAGGATCTGATCATGGTGGTGCTTAAAAAAAAACTAAATGATATAAATATTTGTATGGCATTTATGGTTGATAAAGCTTTTTTTTTTTAATTTTTTTATTTACCAATAGCTAACATTTATTGAAGCCCTTACCATGTGCCAGATGTGGTGATTTCATTTAATTCTCGTAACAACTCTAAGAGGTAAGTGCTTTCTTCCTCTTCACCACCCTACTTTCCAAACTCACCCTCCTGGGTGATTATAAGGTCAGACTGACCTGACCAACTGATAGGCTGGATGCCTCTCATCCCAGACTGGGGCTCTAGGGAGAGCTTCTGCTCCCTCCCCCACACAGCTCCTTCGTTCTGGGACTCGATCCAGTATTGATTAGTTAGTGGGATGGGTGAGGCAACCTAGATACACAATGGGATAATTAAGTAGGGCCACCGTTCCTCCAAAGTTCTCAGGCATTCACACTTAGAGTTATATATTTTATAGACCTCACAAGATCCCTTTCTTACTTTGTTGTTCCTTTTGACTTCACTCAGATGCCGGCCCAGAGGCAGTGTATACCCCCACCCAGCCTGGTGCTCCCCAGGGCTGCTTACCTCCATGCCCAAACCAGAACCACACATCTGCCACCTCTTATCAATATGTCATTTTTAATAAAGATTTTATTTATTTTTTGACAGAGAGAGAGACAGCAAGAGAGGGAACACAAACAGGGGGAATAGGGGAGGGAGAAGCAGGCTTCCCACTGAACAAGGAGCCCGATGTGGGGCCCGATCATGACCTGAGCCGAAGGCAGACGCTTAACGACTGAGCCACCCAGGCACCCCTAATATGTCATTTTAAAACAGAGGATGGGTTTTAATTATTGGCCAAATTACTTGACACCCGAGCCTGTCTTCCTGCGAAGTGACTCCAGTTCTATTTTATTTTTTGTGTGTTGTGTTTACTTCCAAGTGTGTACAAACTATCCGTTTTCTGGATCAAAACTGTATAAAGATTGAGGTATTTACTTTCCATTATATCTTTACTTTGTTTCTTTTTTTCTCCCACCCTCATAATGTTTTTAAATGCCAGCCTGATTCTCTTCACTTATATCCATTTATTTCTCAATTACCATTGGACCACCTCTTATATTACAAATCTGTTCCCTTTGGTAAATACTATCATATTACATTGAATCTAAGATGCATTTCTTTTTTCACATTTTAACATTTTGAAATCAGCATGCATCTCACGGTGGTTGCCATCTTACAATTAATTGCAGCACTTTTAAAATTTCCTAGTGGAACATAAAATAATGGTGCATTTTTAAACAATCTAAGTCTTCTTAGATTTGATAAAGTAAAGCTAATGCAATCATAACAAATGAAGATTCTGCAGTTTAAAGAGGCCAGTCAACTCGCCCAAGTTCATGCACTGTGACAGGTGAAGCTGAACAGGACTTGTCCCTGAGTGAGCTGACCTTGAGCCCTTGCTTTATACTCTGTACTATGGGGGAATGTGAGGTTCAGAGAGGCGAGTGACTTGCCTAAGGGTACCACGCTGCCATGGGATAGAATCATGATTTCATCCAGAGCTCTTTCTTTCCAATGAAACACACTGTTTGGTCCTCTGACCTTGAAGGTCACTTAAAGTCTCTAGTCAGCTGTTATAACATCTTAAATTCAGGAATGTGGCCTAGAAAAATCTCTAAGGTCCCTGCTACCTCTAATATCCTGATTTGAAATAGAGCTAATTCTATTTTTTAAATGTTTAAAAAAATATCGTCTAGTGCAGGTAACGTGAGCACGTGGCACAAAATGTAAAAAGTAGCAAAGGAACTTTTTCATTTTTCCCTTCCATGCTCCAGCCACTCAGTTCTATTCCTTAAAGGTAAACACATGACTCTCTTGTGCATCTTCCAGAGACAGTCTATGCATGTTAAGCAAATATGTAAACCATTTGCACATTATCAACCATGAGTTGACACCGATATCTCCAATCCTAACCCCACAAAACAGGGCTCCTTCTAGTTTTTTCTTTTTCCAAATTTTAACTCCCATCCTCAACATTATCCTCAATATATTTCCCTATTTGACCGATTACCTTGTAAATAAACAATGTCTTGGGCCATCATCTCTCTACTTTAGGGATGTCCTTGTCATCTTGCTTAGCTCTGACACCCTGTGTTAACCTTCCCCATGTGGATGTCCTTCTCATTTAGACTGAGTTCTGACATCCCACACTGATAGTGTTGGCATATAAAATATAAGGCATCCAGTTAAATTTTAATTTCAAATAAACAAACATTTTTTTAGCATAAGTATATCCCAAATATTGTGTGAGACATACTTATACCAAAAGAAAACCGTTCAGTGTTTCACTGAAATCCAAACCTAACTTGACTTCCATATTTTTATTTGCTAAATTTGGCAACCTCACATGCTGGGCCACCCAGCACGACCATCCCCCAGTGTAGAGTCCTCCTCACTTCCCTGGAGTTGTGACATCCCTCCCTGAGCTGTCTCCTCCTCCACTACCTGATAGATCTGAGGCTGAACTGTTGGGAAAGGAAGGGAAGAGAAAGGGGGAAAAGGAAAGAGGGAAGAGGAGACAAAAGAGAAGAAAAGGAAGAATAATATTAGACTTCGAAAATTTATATTTATGAAATAAATTTTTCACTTTCCTACACTATGCACAGTCTAATGATTTAATAAGCAAAACCGACTTTGACAAAAACACTACCCAGAGTCAAGGAATACTAAGCTGTGTTAATCCTAAATCAACTAATACTAAGTTAATGAGGTCAACAAGAACTATACCAATGAGGCAAACTTGGAAGCTCAAGAGGATTATCATGCTCTGCTTTGTGCAAAATTAGGTGGCCAAAATTTATTGTTGGTGCTTACTACCTCTTTATTCATGGGGAAAAAATCTTATGCATAAATAAAATCTCAGGGCAGTTACCCTTCTTTTGATTATTGCAGTAAAGGAACATATGCATTGTAAGTAACACAGAAAGAAAGAATTTATAAAATTCCTCAAGCAAACCTTGCTACTTTATAGGTTGAATATTACCTTTCAAAACAGCAACAAGGACATATTAGGTAAAAATTGTTTCCTTTGGCCAAAAAAAGTCATCTTGGCTTTTTACATATTACCTGTAGATAAAATAATTAATTCCCAAGCACAGGTATATTCAAAATAAATGCTTTCCTTGGCTGCTTGTTTTTTCTTTCTTTCCAGCTCAAAGTGGACAACCGGCAAGTAAGGACACACGATCCAACGTCAGAAACAGGATTTGGCAGGACATCCATAGCATGTGGAAATATTTAAAAAAAGGAAAAATGGGGGAAGACCTGCCTATAGAAAGCACAGTGGGCAATTCCATATAAAACCACCTGGTTGTGGCTGTGATAAGGGTTAACAATGCAAGCACAGGGAAGGCCGGAACTTACTGGAAAAGGCATCAAAGGCAAGATGTATGTGGGCAGATTGCAGACTTCCAGGCATTATGTTGTGTGTGGAACAGTTGGATGTTCATTTCGTACCCCTCTCGAAGAAAACGTTCCAGGAGCAACTGCATAGCAATAGTTTGATATCACCTCTTGGGCCAGAGTGAGGAACCACAGCTTAAGGAGTTAAAACATTTTTTTTGGAGAAAAGGAAGCGCTCAGATGTACAATATGTTCCTTTACACACCACTCTCACACTTAAGAGCTGTAGGCAATTGGGACCCCGATGGGAAGGAAAAAGCTGGAAGCTCCATCTGTCCTGCTTAAGGTCTCAAGACAGCTGTCGGGGAAAGGGAGGTGAGGTGGGAAAAACTCGGGCTTTTGAGCCAAGCACAACCTGGCCCCAAAGTTTTGTTTTCTACTTGCTCGTTGATTTAGGGTAGGGGGCAGGTTACAAAGTCCTCCAATGGTGGCTTCGTCTTCTGTTGCAACAATACCACCTTGCCAGGTTATTGAGAGGAACAAATGAAACAAAATAGGGCAAGTGGTTTTTCAAGTATGGCCCCTGGACCAACAGCATCAGCCTCACATGGGATCTTGTTAGAATGGCAAATTATTGGCCCCACCCCAGACCTGTAGAATCAGAATCGCTGATGCTATGGTTTAATGAGCCCTTGAGGTGATTATAATGGCTTGAGAACCACTGACTAGGAAAAGCTCCTGGCACTGTGTCGGTGGGCAAAAGTGGTAACAAGCTTTATAAGCATGCTCCTTCTTTCTCTGCTGTCTACCCTTGCTTCTCCAACTCTCTCTCCGTTTTCATTATTAGAAGAAATTCCAGTCGCCTTCTGTCTTCTCTGTTATAGAGAAAGGAGGGGTGAGAGCAGAACGTGGGGAGAGGTTGGGCTGCCACAGTCGGACTCACCCCTCAGGGACCCTGATATTCACCCCCGGACGCTTTGTAAGTTTCTGGCACTCCCGTCAAATGCCGTCTGGGTCGACACACCAACCAACCAATTCCTCTGAAACTCCAGAGGCGAGGAGAAAGCAGCTTGCAGGGAGACTTGTTCTCATCATTCAGCAGAGCCCATCTGGATTTGTGACATTTCCCCCATCTCCAATCTATCCTTGTCACTGTAGCTAAATCATCTCCCTAAATAAAAAAATATCTGATCCGGTCACTCCTCTAGTAAAAGGCTCTGTAGCCTCTGTAAGATTTTGCCCTTAAGATGAGGCCAAACTCTTCCGTGTATCATGCGAGTCCCTTCCCAATCTGGCCCCAAAGGACCTCCTCAGCCTCTCGCGTCTCTCGCTTCCTGTACACTCTCCTCTCTCTGCACCCCCCTGCCCCCCACGTCCTCCCCGACAAGAACAGGCGCATGTGCACGTGCTGGACTTAGCCGAGTGGGAAACCCAGTGGTGAGTTGAGGCTTCCTGATGGATAGTACCCTCGAGCTGATCATGAGAAACAGAAAATATTCCAGGCTAGAGGAACAGATATGTGAAACAGCGTCGGGAGCTGCGTGACATCATGGGGATTATTTCCAAAGTGTAGTTTACGAGGGGAGGTGTGGAGACAGGTGAGGCTGGAAAAGCAGGCTCAGGGCAGGTCTTTAATGAGCCCTAACTAAGACGCCCTACGAAAATGAACAGGCACACTCATAGGCAAATTTCAACTCGTGGCCGAGCGGCTACTAGTTAGATTAGATTACTTTTATTTAGGTCTTGGGTAAAAGTTGGAGTTGTTATCTCATTAAACAGCTGAAGAAACTGAGACTCAGAGAAGGTAAATCATTTACCCACTGAATGCTCACACAATAAAATACTGAGGATATGCATCCCAAGCCACTAGGCTCCCAACCACTGCACTGTTCTGCATCCGGGGCTTTGCCTGGCCCTTTCAAAACCAGAGATGGACTTCAATTTGGACAAATCTCTAGATCCAGCTCCAAACCTTTTCAAGGAGGTCCTCAATTTAGAGGAATGACCTTTTGACCTTAAGAGATTTATTTCCTTATAATTGGAATCTTAATTGTTATTATTTATTCCTTAACAAGGCTGGATAGGAATATTCTGGGATTTGCACTATTATTTATTTTGGGGACTCTCCTTGATAAATTCTTGATGGAGAGCCTCCTCTGCACAGCTAGTATCAATATCCATAAAAGGCCATTTATGCAATTTGTCAGTTCTGTGTCAATTTCCTAGAGTGGGAGTCTTTAGTGGCCTCCACTTATATTTGAAAAATTTTTATGAATGTATTTAATTCTGAATTCTTTCCAGGAAATACATGGAAAAAACAACCTTGAAAATAATATTTCATTCTTGTAGAGATGAGCCATTGTTCTCCATCTTTCAGAAGATGGTTGACATCCAAGAAAGTGCAATGAAACCTTAAAATGGGGGGAAAAACAGAGGAACCAGTGTGTCAAACAGCCAACTGGACTTAATTGAAATCACCATAACATAGACAGTATCAATAGATATAATATTAATAGCAACACCAAGGCTGATAACTGACTTTAGTAAAATATCTAAAACTTTTTAAGGGTTTCCTCTCCATGTTGAAAAAAAAATTATATACACCTTAAGAGAAAAAGGGTTTTAATTCTTTTTTTTTTTTTTTAATTGCTTAAACTTTAATAAGAATGTTAGTGCTTTTCACTGGGGACAAGAGTCCCAGAAGTGTCCCAATCTATATATTTTTGAATTACTTCTGTGTCAGAAGGATTATACATTTAGTTTTCTGATAGTTTTTTTACATTTGGTAGACT